>NC_135784.1:104324171-104687999 GCF_051106095.1 Pogona vitticeps
TGCCTTGAGGTAAGTGCTACTGAGCTCAGTGGGAGTGATTACCAGGGGAGAGCAGAGTGCGGCCCTCCAGACACTGTCGAACTCAGTCCCCACCAGTCCTCACCATTGGCTATGATAGTTGGGGATGAGGTGTGGTCTGTTTGAAGGATATCTGCAGGACAGCATGTTGGCCAGCCTGGTGCATAAGATAGGCACACTTTTGAAGGAGCAAATCCTATTGAACTCATGGGGAGTTGGCAACAGTTCTGTGTTAACTTACTAGCCATTTCCATTGAAGTCAATAAGATTTATGTCTGAGAAGGTGCTAGGCTGCAGTGCAGACAATTTCATCCCATTAAATAATGTCTTATCCGTGCTTAATACTGACTGGTCTTCAAACCAATCACACTTCATTTGTCTGTACAAGCTGAATGCATTAAATTAAAATTCAGTTTCTCCAGTTGTAAATGACACATTACATTTATTTTATTAATTTCACTTTATTCCATCCACTTTCCAAGGAGCAAAAGGGAGCGTGCATGGTTCTCCCTCCCATTTTACTCCCATAATAAATCAGAGAGGTAGGAAAATAGCAACTGGCAGAAGTAAATTGAAGATCCTTCTCCATGAGCTAGCTATATTATGTAGTAGTTAGAATGGTGGACCACAAATGAGGAGCTCAATGTTTAAGTCCTAAATGTGCCATGAAACTCACTGGATGGCCTAGCGTGTTTTATTCAGAAAGATGGAGAAAATGGGCTGATGCTGCTATCATTCATACCAAGAGCAGACCCATTAAACTATATGAGACTTCTTATATTTTGTTGATTTCAATGTGTCTAGTCTAGACAGGAGCAACAGGAGATATAGCCCATTTATTTGTCCATTGTAATTATATCCCACTTTTTCTCCAGTGAGCTTAAGGTAGGATACTTGGAACCTTTGCCATGTATTTTATCTTCACTAAAACTCTGTGAGAGAGAGAGAGTGGCAAGATTCTCCAAGTGTCTTTCATTGCTTCTGAGCCACAGTCTTGTATTCTTACCGCTACACCACACTGGCCCTCACACGAATCATCTCTAGAACGGATATGGTATGGGAAGCCTGTATAGGCAGGCTCAAGAGTTTCAAATTCTGTCCAAGCACAAAGCATAACAGTTTTGCCGGGCCATTAGGGGGAGCCTTGACATAACCTATCTTCATCCACTGGCTTGCTATTGTGGACCCTAAACAAAAGAAGAACGAAGAGGAAAGCTTTGGAAGAAACACCTACCGCTAACACTAACAATACTGAAATGTTGTTTGGGGTAATTCCCAAGTCTGCTTCCTGCACTCTCATTTTGGCACAGTGCATGCAGTTGGAAGCACAGGATGTCGTACTGGAAAAGGCAGGTGGTTTTTTCCCCTCTCTCCTCTCCAAACAGGAAGTCAGATGAATTGATGGGCAGAACAGGCAGTCTTCTGGAATAATCCCTGGCAGACGGGTAGAGTAAGAGGGGAGCAATATAGACAAAAGGCCCCCTTTTCACTAGTGCTGCAAAAGTCAAGTGTGTACATCCTGAACCAGTGGGTCCAGTGCCTTCATCTCAGATCTTTGCACTGGTGCAGCTGTTTGGGGAAGGACAAATTAGTCTCTTGCACAAAGCATGGTGAAGAGTCTAGTGGCACCCTAAAGGCCAGCACGTTTCAGTCACCACACACTTTCATAGATTGTAGCCAAAAGTCTGAGGCAAAAGCTAATAATCTCATGAAAGTTAATAATCTCTGAGGGGTAGGCCACATGGCTTTTCCTGGCTTTGGGTACAAGAATATACAGGTGCTGCCCACCAGTGTGACTCCACCATCCATGGCATGTATCCAACATCCATACTAGGGCTGGCACAAGCAGTCCTGCCCTCTGCCCACTGGGGAAAATTAGCGTCATTCATGCTACTCCCCTCCCTGACCATACCTCTCCCCATGGCCATGTGGCAAGATTCCTGGGAGGGAGGGAGGCCCACAATGGCTGGACTTTATCTAGTCCAGTTGCTGTCTGTGTAGCTCAGCAGCTTCATGACCTGCTATTTCAATGACTGCCTTTCTAGGAGGGTTCATAGAGAGAAAGCATTGTGGGATGGAGTGGCTCCCCAAATGTCACAAATGCAGAAGCAGCATTTCCTCCTGGAAGAGAGAGGAGAGGAGAGGAGCAGAAAACACCATAGAAGTATGTAGGTACAGTGGTGCCTCGCTTAACGATTGCCTCGTTTAGCGATGAATTCGCATAACGATGTGGTTTTTTAGAAAATAATATGCACCGTATAACGATGTTTCCTATGGGCGATTTTCGCTTAGCGAAGTTTGGGACCATGCTTCGCATAACGAATGCGATTTTAGGTCCCCTGCTTCACTTAACGATGTTTCTTTTTTCAATTAAAAAAGTGTCTTAGAAGGGTCAAAAACGGTTCTTAATTTATGGTGAATTTTTTTTTTTGGCCCATAGGAACCAATGGACCAGTCAAAATCTGACAGCTCCATGCTTTCCTATGGGGGAGAAAACAATTCACCATAAATTAACGAAAGTTCAGATCAAAGCCATATCAGGTTTGCACACGACTTAGGGGGTCCTCTAACGAACCCAAGCATTTAGAACAGTTGCTGAGGCTTTCTTAATTTTTTGTGAATTTTTTCTTCCCCCATAGGAAATAATGGAGCTCTCAGATTTTGACAGCTGTCAAAAGTTGGGGGGGAAAAATTCACCATAAATTAACGAAAAGTCAGATCAAAGCCAAATTAAATTTTGCATCCATTTTAGAGGGTGCAGAAGCTAATCCAAGCATTTAAAACCATTTCCACCCTTTTATGACACACTTAATTTTGCAAAAATTGACTTCGCAAAGCCATTGAAATGTATTGAGTCAGCTTCAATACATTCCAATGGAGGAAACATTGTATCGTTTAACGATGTTTCCTATGGTTTTTTTTGCTTAAGGATGGCAATCCGTGCCTATTGGAACGGATTAACCGATTTCCAATGCATTCCTATGGAAAATGGTGTTTCGCATAACAATGTTTCACATAACTTTTTTTTTGAACCAATTAAAATCGTTATGCAAGGCACCACTGTACTTACATTTTCTCACCCTTTTTCCTTTGCTTCTCATTATGCTTGGAAATGTCTCCCAGACTGCTTCTATGTGTCTGTTTTTCTGATTCCCTTAAGCCCCCGCCTCAAAACTCACCCTTTCTAGGAAGTATTTGGATCATGCTCCTGTAGGGTCTCCATTGTTGTCATTTAGTCATTTAGTCGTGTCCGACTCTTCGTGACCCCATGGACCAGAGCATGCCAGGCCCTCCTATCTTCCACTGCCTCCCGTAGTTGTGTCAAATTCATGTTGGTTGCTTCGATGACACTGTCCAACCATCTCATCCTCTGTCATCCCCTTCTCCTCTTGCCTTCACACTTACCTAACATCAGGGTCTTTTCCGGGGAGTCTTCTCTTCTCATGAGATGGCCAAAGTACTGGAGCCTCAGCTTCAGGATCTGCCCTTCCAGTGAGCACTCTGGTTTGATTTCCTTTAGAATGGATAGGCTTGCTCTCCTTGCAGTCCAGGGGACTCTCAAGAGCCTCCTCCAGCACCACAATTCAAAGGCATCAGTTCTTCGGCAGTCAGCTTTCTTTATGGTCCAGCTCTCACTTCCATACATCACGACAAGAAAAAACCATAGCTTTGACTATTCGGACTTTTGTTGGCAAGGTGATGTCTCTGCTTTTTAACATGCTGTCTAGGTTTGTCATCACTTTCCTCCCAAGAAGCAGGCATCTTTTAATTTCGGGGCTGCTGTCTCCATCTGCAGTGATCAGGGAGCCCAAGAAAGTAAAATCTGTCACTGTATCCATATCTTCCCCTTCTATTTCCCAGGAGGTGATGGGACCAGTGGCCATGATCTTAGTTTTTTTGATGTTGAGTTTCAGACCGTTTTTTGCACTCTCCTCTTTCACCCTCATTAAGAGGTTCTTTAATTCCTCCTCACTTTCTGCTATCAGAGTGATATCATCTGCATATCTGAGGTTGTTGATACAGTATTTCTCCTGGCAATCTTAGTTCCGGTTTGGGATTCCTCCAGTCCAGCCTTCCACATGATCTATTCTGCATATACCGGTAAGTTAAATAAGCAGGGGGACAATATACAGCCTTGTCATACTCCTTTTTCAATTTTGAACCAATCAGTTGTTCCATATCCAGTTCTAACTGTTGCTTCCTGTCCCACATGTAGGTTTCTCACAAGACAGATAAGGTGGTCAGGCACTCCCATTTCTTTAAGGTCTTGCCATAATCTGTTGTGGTCCACACAGCCAAAGAAGCAGAAGTAGTCAATGAAGCAGAAGTAGATATTTTTCTGGAATTCTCTGGCTTTCTCTATAATCCAGCGCATGTTAGCAATTTGGTCTCGAGTTCCTCTGCCCCTTTGGAATCCAGCTTGTACTTCTGGGAGTTCTCGGTCCACATACTGCTGAAGCTTACCTTGGAGGATTTTGAGCATAACCTTGCTAGCGTGGGAAATGAGTGCAATTGGAGCAGTCTTTGGCATTGCCCTTCTTTGAGATTGGGATGTAGACTGATCTTTTCCAGTCCTCTGGCCACTGCTGAATTTTCCACACTTGCTGGCATATTGAGTGTAGCACCTTGACAGCGTCATCTTTTAAGATTTTAAATCGTTCAACTGGAATGCCATCACCTCCACTGGCCTTGTTGTTAGCCAGGCTTTCTAAGCCCACTTGACTTCACTCTCCTGGATGTCTGGCTCAAGGTCAGCAACTACATTGTCTGGGTTGTCCGGGATATCCAAATCTTTCTGATATAATTCCTCTGTGTATTCATGCCACCTCTTCTTGATGTCTTCTGCTTCTGTTAGGTCCCTCCCATTTTTGTCCTTTATCATGTCCATCTTTGCACAAAATGTTCCTCTAATATCTCCAATTTTCCTGAACAGATCTCTGGTTTTTTCTTTTCTATTGTTTTCCTCTATTTCTTTGCATTGTTCATTTAAGAAGGCCCTCTTGTTTCTACTTGCTATTCTTTGGAAGTCAGCATTTAATTTTCTGTAACTTTCCCTCTCTCCCTTGCATTTTGTTTCCCTTCTTTTCTGTGCTAATTGTAAGGCCTCATTGGACAGCCACTTTGCTTTCTTGCATTTTCTTTTCTTTGGGATGGTTTTCGTTACTGCCTCCTGTACAATGTTACAAGCCTCTATCCAAAGGTCTTCAGGCACTCTGTCCACCAAATCTAGTTCCTTAAATCTGTTCTTCACTTCTACTGTGTATTCATAAGAGATGTGGTTTAGATTATACCTGACTAGCCCAGTGGTTTTTCCTGCTCTCTTCAGTTTAAGCTTGAATTTTGCTATGAGAAGCTGATTATCAGAGCCTCAGTCAGCTCCAGGTCTTGTTTTTGCTGACTGTATAGAGCTTCTCCATCTTTGGCTGCAGAGAATATAATCAATCTGATTTCGATATTGCCCATCTGGTGATTTTCATGTATAGAGTCACCTTTTGTGTTGTTGGAAAAGAGTGTCTGTGATGACCAGCTTGTTCTCTTGACAAAACTCTATTAGCCTTTGCCCTGCTTCGTTCTGAACTCCAAGGCCAAACTTCCCTGTTGTTCCTTTTATCTCTTGGCTCCCTACTTTAGCATTCCAATCCCTTATAATGAGAAGAACATCTTTATTTGGAGTCAGTTCTAGAAGGTGTTGTAAATCTTCTTAAAATTGTTCAATTTCAGTCTCCTCAGTAATGGTGGTTGGTGCATAAACTTGGATTATTGTCATGTTGAAAGGTCTGCCTTGGATTTGTATTGACATCATTCTATCATTTTTGAGATTATATCCCATTACAGTTTTTCCCACTCTTTTGTTGACTATGAGGGCTACTCCATTCCTTCTACGGGATTCTTGCTCACAATAGTAGATATGATAATCATCTGAGCTGAATTTGCCCATTCCTGTCCATTTTAGTTCACTGATGCCCAGGATGTCGATGTTTATTCTTGCCATCTCCTGTTTGACCACCTCCAGCTTCCCAAGGTTCATAGATCTTACATTCCAGGTTCCTATGCAGTATTTTTCTTTGTAGCATCGGAGTTTCCTTTCACTTCCAGGCACGTCCACAGCTGAGTGTCCTTTCGGCTTTGGCCCAACCACTTCATTAGCTCTGGAGCTACTTGTACTTGTCCTCCACTCTTCCTCAGTAGCATGTTGGACGCCTTTCGACCTGAGGGGCTCATCTTCCAGCGTCATATCTTTTTATCCTTTTGTTTCTGATCATGGGGCGTTCTTGGCAAAGATACTGGAGTGGCTTGCCAATTCCTACTCCAGGTGGATTGCGTTTAGTCAGAACTCTCCACTGTGACCTGTCCATCTTGGATGTCCCTGCACGGCATAGCCCATAGCTTCTCTGAGTTACTCAAGCCCCTTCACCACGACAAGGCAGCAATCCATGAAGGGGCGGGTCTCCATACCTTACTGTAACTATGCTAAAGTATAAACAATAGCAGGAATCACATATTCTTTCCTCACCTTTTGTGTAGTTTCTTCCTTTTTCTCTTGTTTTCCTGTCTCTTTGTGAGATCTGTCTCTTCTTTCCTTTGTAAAGTGACATATACATAGGTGACACTATATAAATAAGCAAAACTGCCATCTTTATTAATGCTAACTGTTCTAAATATCTGGCCAGTAAATAAGGGACACCTTTTAATCCTCCAAAAAAAAAAAAGTTTGATTTCCCTGATTAAGAGCCTGGCTATAAGCAAGAAAATATAAGGAATACGACAGGTTTGGGGTGGGCTTATTTGCATTTCACCCCCTTTGATCAGGTGAAGCATTGGGAAATGCAAATCAGCTTATAGTCTTATGGCCTTAATCCATTGTTTTTCTTTCCCACCAACCATGTAGTGAGCAAAATGTGAATTAACTCACATTCTCTCATTGTGAAATCATTCCAGGGCATTTGGTTCTCTCTGATATAAGCAACCATACAAGCAGGGAGAGAAAAAGTCTTCTAATTGCAATTCCATTTGAAGAGCCTGTACATGGTATGGTTCAAAAGAACTACAGTACCTTAACAAGGCTTTCTTTCTTAAAGCATGGCAGGGGGGAAGGTGTTTTATCAAAGCACTGCTTTTTGTGTGTGTGCATGTATGCTCACTTGGTCTTTCTTGGTGGGTCTCTGGTGGGGAGGAAAAACTATAGTTTGGGGCTAAGGGGACTCTGGACTGAATTGCATTTCCTGTTGCATTTCCTGATCTGTAGAATTTCCTCCATTTTTTCCAGTGTGGTCAGGCTAAGAGACCCTTCTACTTTTAAAAGTCCAAAGCCTTTTGCTTTGCTTCAAAGCTTGTAATTGCTTTCGCAAAAAAAGGAAAAAGATTCCTGTTTTCTGTGTGGCCACTTAAATCACAGAGACCCTAAGTCACTGATTAAGCCATTTGATTAATTAGATTTAACCGTCAGATCAATCAGTTTATAAGTTGAAGCTGTGGTAATGAAGAAAGTCTCCTGAGAACATCTATTTGCATCTTAATTTGTGGGTGGATGGTATGTCTATATGGGATATTAATCATATATAGCACCACTTTGTATGTGGATGTATCTCAATTAAACCCAATCCCCTTGCTCAAAATGTGGCATTTTCTGATCTCCCAATTTACTACAAAATTCCAATATCCCAGGATATCATGGGCTTAATAACAATATAAGTAGCCAAATTAAAGGTTAAAGAGGCAAACTCTGGTTTTTAAACCTGGCCATAACATATGCCCTAGAAACATTACCCCACTGTGGATACCAAAGCAAGTAAATGTACTTCTCTAGCAGAGTGCATTTGATAAAATTTCATAAACCCTCTGTTGTAGAACCAGACTGGGGAACTCTGGCATGAACACACACAGGCAGGTCACCGAGACACATATGACAGCCCATCTATAATCCATGCCATTCTGCTTGGCTTGTTCTTTGTTTACCAACCCATCAAGTATTATTTCTAAACCATTTCCTAAGCAATGTCGTTACAGGAGTCTCTGAAACTTGTGGGAGTGGGGGAGCAAAAGCCACACCCATCCCTTTGAAAACAGCCATATTCCATTCTAGAACTTCTCATAAACATGATGCTCTGGTTTCCAAATGTTTATGAAGGGCTCAGCCCTAAAGGGCCTTGACAATGTTTTCTTCACCGTGGGAATGACATTTCTAGCTATGCTCATATGGACAGAAAGAGTGGCACCACTAGATCTTGACTGCATCACCAAAGCCAAGGGTAGGGGGGGTTGGCCAACTGTCCCCATTTAGAGACAGCAGCCCTCCACTTGAAGGGCTGCCAATGTTGGTGTGGCATCCTCTGAGTATCATCTCTTAGCACCTGTTCAGCCCAGATGGCCTGGATAGAGGCTGGAGCAGAGAACCCAAAGATCCTGCCGGTCTTATTTTTCTGACCTCTGTTTCCTGCAGTGTTTACTGTTAGATGGGTATTCTCAGGGAGCGTCCATCAGTCTCGCTTCCCTTTCTTTTCCTGTGTCTACCTAGTTAGAATTAAAATGTCCACTTCTGTTTTGAACGTGGCTTTCTGAGTAAAGGCTAGCAGTTTGTTTCAATTGCGTTTCCCTGCGTTACTGTGGGACTAACATACGAAGCCTACATGTTTATGCAGCACTTAGTCTGCTACTGAGAGAAAACTTAATAGCTTTTTTCCTTTCACCTTTTGAATGTTCACAGCAAGCAGAGGACAGTCCTCCTTTTTAAGGGACTGTTCCTTCCAAGCCTGATTTCAAGAAAAAGAGCAACAAAGCATGAGATCAGAGACCTGGAAGTTGCCCAGCCCCAACGAGCAGCACTTGGAGAGAAGGCTCAGCAGGTGCCCACATTGCCTGGTCACCCTCTTTCCCACTGGCACAAGATGAACTCCAATTCCAAAGCTCACATTAAAATATAATATAGTTAGTCTTTAAGGTGCCACTTGTTTTTGTTTCATTTGATGTTGCTTCTTTGGACTTTCTCAAATTGTGTTGAAGTCATAAAAACCATATGGAGTTTTATGGAAAGATGTGTCCTCTTTTGTCTTCCTTTCTGGTGGCGCCTTTCCCCTTCTTCCAATGTGTACGCAGGCCTGGAGCCATCAAAATGGCTGCTGAGAAAGGTGACAGGGTAGCAGACACAGGTATGATATCAGCATCAGGGGCGGCAGGACTTTGCCAAGGCCATCAGGGCTGCTGCTCCTCCTCACACAATCTCTTGCTCCTTTTAATTTTTGAAAACATTTTTATATTCAAGGGCAGTGTCTGGACAGCTTACAAATGTTCATCTTACTTTTACTTCAACATTTTGTTTTGGTTTCAGTTTTGGTTGGTTTGCTTTTCCTGCAGAGCGGTGCTCATTCCCAAGGACAGCAGAAGGACACTCCTTTTTATGCCTGTGGTCACAACTGTGCTATCTTTTAAGTGAATTCAGAATACAAAACTGTCTGCATTCAAGTTATTTCTTTTTTTAAAAAAACTAGAATTTTATTTAGTTATTAAACTATTTGTAATCCACTGTGTATAAGCACTCTTAAGTGGGGGTACATAGAATAAAGTCTTCTTAAACATTAAAGCAATGAGTCTATTTTAAAAAAAATGATTTAAAGCACTTCAAGTGAAACAAAAACCAACAAATCTGATAGGTTGAAAACCAAGTCCTGATCTCTCTAGGCTCTGGATACTTGGGTGAAAAGGCAGTTTTTAATTTGGAACTGAAACAAAGGCAATCTCAATGCTAGGCTTCCAAGGTGAAGATGGCATTATACCATCTGCAACTGAAAAATCTGACTCCTGTGTCTCTACATGGCATACATGCTCCTCTCACTGGGGGAATCATTGAGATTCCCCCATCTGGCTGCCACCAGCAGATATTAAGGATCAGGAAGGTCTATATCCTTGAATTCAGACCAGGAGCTTACCAACAGCCAGTACAATTCCTCTTACATTAATGTCTTAGGATTTCTATAATGTGTTCCTGCCAGCAGTCTAGCTGCTGCCTACTGCAATTATCGTCCATGGCAGGCATAAGTAAACCACACTGTAGCTGTCTAGTAAGGAAGCTCCTGCAGCAAGGCTGACTCTGTCTGCAGAAGGATCACCGATGCCACCAAGACTGGCAAACTGTTTGGGGCTTTGTTTTGGGCCCTAAGGCAGGTGCTCCAACAGTACCAGCCTGCCAATTTTTAATTTGTCAAAAATTAGTTCTAAAACTCCCCTTGTGCTCCCTAATGGTCAATTGTGCCATATTTTTTGAGGGGCCTTCAGTACCCTAGCCCCCATATTTTTTTAAAAAAGGGGGCCACTAGAAGATACAAGGCATTTCATTTTCATAAAAGAAACACCCTTTTTTGTAAGAAAAAAAATTTAGGAGGCTTAGGATTCATGGGAGTGGGTGTAGCTCTCCAAGGTCATGGGATGGGCAATACGATTCACACTGGTTGAAAAACAGCCCTGACAATTGTGTTGTGTTTGGGTGAGAAGTGGTTAACTTTTTTTTTTAAGGAATCAGCTTCCGGCGTTTCCCTTGCATGGCACCACTCTGTGAATGGTAGTGAGCAGAAGAGACCCTCTCGGCTGCTGCCATTGGTATTGTCAACATTCAGACTGCTCTTTCCTCTGTAAAGCTTGGCATCCTTTTTTCTGCTGTCAACACAGGTACAATATTGTGCAGCAATACTGGGCCGTTTCCTGGCTTTCTGAATCATGGGTACAGAAGCACAATAGCCGACATTCATACCCCGGTGGGCTTTTGTTTTTTTAATTTGAGAATTGAACAGCACTCTAAGCTGGTGAACGCTAAAAGGTTGTAGCCAAAATGGAGTCTATAAGCAACAACTGGGAGATAGACTGCAAGGTCTGTGGACCTATCAAAAGAAAATATTTAGGGAAGGGAAACTCTGAACAACGCTAACAATATGACAACAACCCTTAAATACCTCAAAGAGGACTGGGCATGCTCGGTAGCTATGGAATAGTGTGATCGCAGGAGAAGCAAAGCAAAAAAAGTATGTAGGAGCCTAACTTGGAGAGAATGTCTGGCTGTAACCTCTGAATAGGTGCATCTCTTTTAGGAAAGAACACTGCGTAACATCCGGCTGGTACAAACAAAAGTGGCAGAAAAGTTCAAAGTACCTTCCCTTCACATCCTCGGGTCACTCTTCTTATCTATCTGCTGGACTTTTATGGTTCCTTCTGCATGCACAATTTTCCCCCACATGCACCAGTGCCTTTCAGACACATGACAAACGGAAACCACTTATATAGCAGGTGGGAATGTACTATGCAAACTGAGAACGTATCTGCAGAACAATCACATCTATTCACTTTGAGCTGATCTGTATCACAGGGAATTTGGGAGTTTCCAATGCAGGAACAGACAAACAAGAGTCTGCAAAACATAACATAGTGTTTTGTTTTAAATGTATCTTCTGTAGGATTTCCCCTGGTTTCCTGCCACACAGCTTTTCCTGAAAGGATTTAACTTGTGGAGTAAGATTTGCCAATTGACCCTGTGTTTACCTTAGCCTGTGTTTACCTTAATCTGCCACAGAGCAAAGCAGGCTGGAAAGTGAAATTTGGAGGTGAGGGAAAACATATGATAGAACAAACAGATGTTTTTTGCCACTTGTGGGCCCACTGGTTCCAAATATGAGCTGAGCATCTTATTTAGTTTGGCCATGGCTAGCTAATAAAGATGAGAGAACAACACGATAGCCTTCAAACGATGTTACAAGGTCGGTGAAACTGAAAGGTGCTTCATTTAGAGGACTGGAACCTAGGTCTCCCCAGTTTGCAGTGTACTGTATATGCTAACCACAGCATTTCAGCAGCACACATAAGACAAACCCAGAGATGGATAGCTACATACTGTACGCACAGCTCCTAAGAGGATGCAATAGACAGCAAAGAACTCTCTCCCTCTATTTTATTTTATATCAAATTGTTGTTATAATTTTCCACGGTAATTTTTTGGGGAAAGCTGTTGTCTCTCTCTCTCAAGAAATGCCACAAATCCAAAGGCGGTGAAGACAACACTACATATTGTTCAGCTTGTACATTGGAAAGCATCTGTACAAGCCCTTCAGATTGGAGGTAAAAAATATGCCAGATGTTGGTTGATGAGAGAAGCAATTTGTATTAAAAGGTCAGAGTGAATGAACAGAGAGACGCAAATGAATGAAAACAGCAATTAATTCAGATTCGACATGTTAGCTATTTTGTTTTCCAAGAGCAGAGCTTGCCATGTGGCCATCACAAAATGTCATCCTTCTTCACTGGAACTCTTGAATATTGTTACTGGGGACTATGGTTCCCACAGCAACAGACATGGGGCCATTACTGTTTCTTTCCATCTCATGTTCTTTCCACTCTGCTTTGGAATCTCTGTCACCACGTCTGTGATAGACAAGCGTGCTTGTGTTCAGGATCTCCGCGGCTGGAGCAAAGAAGAGAGTTCAGGACGATGATGAGTCAGAGCCTCACCTGGCATCAACTGTTGGCAAAACTCTTCTGAACACTCAAATGCTAAACCTGGATTTAGTTTTGGTCCTCTGTGACTGCAAATAGAATGAAGAAACTAAAGTCTGACACAGTAAATGGATTATGTTACTTTAAAGTAGGTCAGATCAGGACAAGCATTGGAATGTATGAGATTTAAGGTTTCAAATGTTATGTGCTCTTTCTTTCTCTCTCTCTCTCTCTCTCTCTCTCTCAATCTCAATCTTCTTTTTTAAACAAAAGCCAGTATACTTTACACAGCTTCTGGATGAAAGAATGATACCTTGAATATTAGGTAAAGGTAAAGGTTCCCCTTGACAATTTTTGTCCAGTCGTGTTCGACTCTAAGGGGCGGTGCTCATCCCCGTTTCCAAGCCATAGAGCCAGCGTTTTGTCCGAAGACAATCTTCTGTGGTCACATGGCCAGTGCGACTTAGACACGGAATGCTGTTACCTTCCCACTGAGGTGGCCCCTATTTATCTACTCGCATTTGCATGCTTTCAAACCGCTAGGTTGGCGGGAGCTGGGACAAGCGATGAGCACTCACTCCGTCGCGTGGATTCGATCTTATGACTGCTGGTCTTCTGACCCTGCAGCACAGGCTTCTGCGGTTTAGCCCGCAGCACCACCACGTCCCCTTGAATATTAGGATACTACAAAAGATACAGTGCATATAATAATTTCATGTCCATTACATCATCCAGTATTGATTATCTGTGCCCTTTTGCTCCCACACTCAGTGGCTGAAATCCTGTTGCTTAGCACAGTTAGTCACACTAGAGTATGCTTGCTAAATCAGTGCAAATTTGGTTAATCATCACTTCCGTAAGTTCCATTCATTCATATGGGACTACTCTAGTTGCAGCTTACTGCGCTAGTGTAAATTGCAGCTAGAGTCAGCTAATTGGTATCCATGGAACCCACAGAGAAGCTGGCTCACCAAATCTCCATTGATTCAATGGGCCTACTCTAGTGAGACTTGCTATGCTAAGCAGCAGGATTTCATCCAAAATTTCCCAAAATCCCCCAGGCATGATAGCCTAGGGGTTATGTTACAGCTAACTTTTCTATGTTCTGATATTTTTTAAAAAATACATATCTAGTCTCTCTTGCTGTCTTTCATCTTATCCTTTGGGATATATATGCCAACCACATATTGCTTAAAAGCCTGTCTGAAAAGGAAGGACTTTGCCTGATAACTTAAGGTTAAAAGGAAGGGGGCCAACTTGGCTTCTTGGGACAGCATCTTCTATCCAGCAGCCACTGAGAAAGCCCTCTCCTAGCAAACAAGCTTGGGAAGGTAGTAGGGCAGAGAAATGGGCCTCCTTGGAAGATCTTTAAAACTGCTTAGGCTCCTATGGGATTATATGAGAGAGTGGCTGTGGTGATGGGGAAGCTCACCCAGCTGACTGCCATTTTCAGATTTGCCACCAGCCCCAAGCCTGCTTGAGGAAAGGGCTAAGAGGAGGGGTGTAGCCATAGAGGTTAATTTGCATGTTTTAACTTTGTTGTGTTTGCAGTAAAAGTTGCTGCAATGGATTTTCTTAACTGAAAAATATATTGAGCTACCAAAAAACCTTTTTTAACTAACTTCCCATGTTCCTTCTAGTGGCCCAAACAAATCTTTCTTTCAAAAATTTAAAACTCAATGGGATACACATAGAAGTCTCGGGGTACTAACCAAAGTATGGCAACGTTGCCTCCAGTACCCCTAGAGAGCACAAAGGGGCTTTCTGATCAAAGTTGTTTTTGTTGTGTGTGTTTTTTTAAATTGGGGTGTGAGAAGCTCACTAAAGGGACCCCCAAGAGATGCAGTGCCACCCATGTGCCACATGCTGCCTACCATTGTGCTAGATGAATGGATGGCGCCCTGGACTGCCTCATTATTATGTTATCTGGGGAGATAGAAAAGGCACATACAAATTTTGTCTACCGTTATTGGCAATGGTATTTATGGGAGACGTTAGTAGCTAGGACCAGCCACCTTAAGTCTTTAGCACACAGATATTGCACCCATCCCGAACGATTCATCCCCTGGTCTCTAATGGCAGTGGTTACTGATTTATGCTTCCTTGCTTAAAAAGGAAGGTCAAGCCTCTTTAACCATTGCAATATATTTATAGTTCTCTGCCTTGTTTCTGACAGAACCAGAATTTGGCATTTGTATATTTTAGAGTAAATGCTGAAAAGTTATTTAATATTTTCTGCTACTCACATAGCACAGAAGGACATTTGTTATGCTTCAGAGTGGCATGCTTGCTCGCATCTACCCCATCCCTCCACCCCCACCACAGTGTACTGCAAAGTCAAGTTCAGAGGACTGATGCCAGTTGACCAAGAATCCAAGATTAAAAGTTAGAGTAGAGGTCTGAGTGATGGGTATACTCTCACTAGCAGAGCTTGGAAAAATTTCTCTCTCTCTCTCTCTCTCTCTATTTTTTTCCTTTTTTTAACATTTTAATTTTCAGAATGTTGAGAGTGCTGGATGTTTGGTGCCTGGCCATGTTGGCTTGGGCATTCTGGGAATGGAAATCCCCAAAAAACAACTTTCCAAGTTCTGCTCATGTTAAGAGTAGGAAATCACTGGGGAGTGGTGAGCTTGTTCCCTGAGAAGGTATTGATTGGGCTTAACATCTTCTTTCTCCAGCTTTCCAGCTCAGGTTACTTCAGGCTTGGTACGTAAATCCAAGATCCTCCTAGGAAGATATTTCCCCATACACTAAGGGTGTTCTCAGGAAATACTACGTATTAAAATGGGAGAAGAACCAATGGCAAATGATGTGGTCCTAGACCGTGGCAATCCTATTGGGAAGTTTTTGTGTCCAGGAAAAGTATTTCATATGGAAACTGGCCCTTGACCAAGCAGGAAAAGCATCAGTCATAAGCAAGCTTTCTCATCCAACAGCGCGTTCGTACTCGGGGATCTGAGGGATTTCAAAGCTGTGAATCCCTTGACACTGAACTCCTGCATCTATTTGTATAGTTGTCTCCTTAGCTAGAGCTGAAGTAATTCAAAGTGTAAAAGGACATCCAAGATCGCTGTAAAGATCACTGTTAGAGGCAGGAAATAGCAATCCTGCAGAATGCATATCCTTCAATACTTTTCCAATTAGGATTTTATTATGAAAAATATGCTGAAGAGAGAAGCTCAAGGAGGCCCCTCTTTTTTTCTAAATTGGTGGGAGTGTTCCTCTCACATTCGTTAGGTTTTTAACGGATTCTCCCTCCCTCCTTCCCTCTCTCTCTCTCTCTCTCTCTCTCTCTCTCTCACACACACACACACACACACACACACATACACACACACACACACACACACACACACACATGTGCATTCATCCCATTTCTTACAGAATTGTGGCATAGAATTCTCAGCCTGTTCTCCTGAAACCTAATGACAATACACCGTATAATTCAGGACAGCTGAAATCAGATTTTGTCTTGTCAACATCTACCGTCCAAATGAACCAGGCTGTCAGAACAGCTAGCAGCAAGCATGTAAGTAACACTGTGTGGTTATTTTACACAATAATCAGACTTGAGCCATACAAACATGTGTTACTTTCAGAAAGCGTGTCTTGCAGCATTGCGGCAGGTCAGATGGTTCACATCAGCATGAAATAAACAAAGTGGCATTGCCATCACTAGCCTCATTCCCACGCTTTGGATTTTGGTTCTGCTCTAGCTTCCATCATGTTGGATACATGCCATGGATACCACTGGTGTGTTATTGTCTATCTATGGGATGCATCATCAGCATGACTTTTAACTGTCTAATGGAAGCACCAGAACCACTCCTCATCCTACAACAAGCTGGCTACAGATCTGGGAAGAATCGTGTAGCACAAATCCCACATTTAATGCAACACCTTGAGGATAGCTTTGAAACCAGGAAGACTTCTTCTTAGTGTATGATACAGTTTATCAAATTCTCCTGCAAAAATTCTGTAATCTAACCAAGGATTATAAACTAACTACAGTAATACCAGCTTTTGCAGAAAGTTAACTTTTAAGGACAATACAGCCCACAGCAGTGTATTTTGTTTAGTATCTATACCGATGACCAACCACTTCTTCACTTTATAGAAAATTATATTGTGTTACAAAAGCAAATGATACAAAAGATTTCAGTATGTCACCTTGCTGTTTCTTGCTCTGGAAATGAGCAATAATTTTAAACTACCACTTCTTCAAGGAACTAAATGTTTTATTTATTGGTTGTTCTGGGTTTTTCGGGCTCTTTGGCCATGTTCTGAAGGTTGTTCTTCCTGACGTTTCGCCAGTCTCTGTGGCCGGCATCTTCAGAGGACAACAACCGGTTGCTGTCCTCTGAAAATGCCGGCCACAGAGACTGGCGAAACGTCAGGAAGAACAACCTTCAGAACATGGCCAAAGAGCCCGAAAAACCCAGAACAACCATTAGATCCCGGCCATGAAAGCCTTCGCGAATATATTGTTTTACTTATGCTGTCAATTCTGCACTTGCTGCTCAATCAGACAGTTTTCAAAAGGTAGAGCATCTTTAACAAATGCTTTAGAAGAATTTCCACATATTATGATGGAAACCAACTTAAACGTAACCCAGCTAAAACTCAAATATGTACCTTCCTTGTGAGAAACAAGGAAGCATCTCACAAATACCTGGGTGTTACTTTGGATGGTACACTGACTGATAAGAAGCACTGCCAAACCACAAAGCAAAAGGTCTATGCAAGGAACAACATTCTTTGAAAGGTATTAGGAATCGAAAAGGGGACACACAGCCACACATACTAAGAACTACAGCCTTAGCCCTATGCTAAATACATCAGCTTGGCGTGGCATAGTTCATCACATGTAAAATAGGTAGTCATTGTACTCAGTGAAAACTGTAGAATAATTACTGGATGCCCAACGCAAAACACTGCCAGGTAGGTTTTGACCATTATTCAAAGGTAGATAGTATCTTTATCAGGAACAAGCCAAATGCAATGAAAATGTCTGAGCTTGTGAGTTCTCTAGAAGTTTTTATCTGGGTAGCTGGTACAAAAAGAGGGTAGGGGATGGGGGAGGAAACACAAAAGGACTAAAAAGATTTGTTCTGTTGCCTGGCCATGAAGTCTGCTACTAAAATCCACACCAAGGTGGGGAAGGCAGGTTGCAAACTAGGATGAGAAAACAGTGTCCATTTAAATTTCTGAAGACATTCAAACAACTGACCTCAGGGATTTGAAGTTTGAACCCCCACCCAATCAGACAACATAGGATTCAGATGGAAAGGGGAAATGTGTTTAACACTCCCAACACATCAACACAATTCCTTTTTAGCCTTACCTATTGTAGAATGGGTGTGATACCTTAAGAGCCAGGATTTAAATTAAATTTAAAAGTAATTAAAATTTATTTTTTAAAAAAAAAATATTAATTAAATTAAATCTACCATATGCGCACAAATGATTCAGAGCACAATGGATTCAATAGAACCAGCGACCCACAAAAATATGGAGTCATTTAAAGCTCACCAACCAATCTCTTGTTCTATTGTCCCCACGCTTGCTTCGAAATGGCATGTAATTTTCAATAATCTATCACTAAATTGCATTTTGTCACTAATGGCCAAAATCCTTGAGAAAATTCTAGGAGTCCCATCCAGAGAATCACCATGGGGACTCTTTATTTACCAGCAAGGAACATGTTAAAAGTTACAAATATTCTTATGCAAAGCAACAGGATTTTGACCATTATTTAGGCACTAGCAAAGACCTGACATCCTTTCATGCATTTATGAAGTTTTTACATTATCTGCCCCCATTTGTTTGTTTTAGCTGGCTTTTCTTTTTCGTTTGCTAGGTCCATTGTCTCTTTACTCTCCCGGTCTCATTTTGCTTTATGTCACTCTTTGGCTGAAATCCAGCATCATATGGTTATGCGCTGTAAGCCTGAAGATGTTATCAGCCACAGTCGTATTTTGTTAATTAAAAGTTTCCTATTCCCCCACTGGTTCCTAGGCAATGGCAGTTTTCAAACATTTAGAATTCCCTCTCCATCCCGCTGTCCCTAAACTCTTCCCTCAAACCAAAGGGCTGCTGAAAGAGTCTAGCAACCCTGGAGTGGTAGTGACAGGAAACATTTTATTAACAAAATACTCAATTTGGTGTTACTGGATTTCAGACATTATCTATAATCTGGACTTAGACCACACATCTCTTCAAGGAGAGAGAAAAATTCAAATAGAGAACTGTTCTCTGAAACCTTTACTTCCTGCTATGAGGAAGCCATTTTTGCCTCTCTCTCTCTCTCTTGTATATACTGTATGGTACATGGGTTGCTGATGTCTTACGTTGTCTCTGTTCTTCTATTGGAACATTCCTGCCTTTTTATGTAATTCCTGGATCATGTTTTCCATTAATATAAATTAACGTAGCTACAAACTGGCTTACCACAACCGAACATCTGTTTCCTTATGCACGTCTCATTTCGTCTTCAGGAACCTGGTAAGAGAAATGCCTCATGACTGTAATCTTAAACAAATCCTGGCGACAGAATATTACAGTCTCCTAAAACCATGTTTTCTGTCAGCCCTCTCAACACTGTGTAAGTGGAGTTGAAATGGAATCAACAGTTTCTTTCAAGATATATGCCTTTCACTGCAGATTTTCTTCATGTATGAACAAAGATTGCTTCTAGACAACAAGGTCTTGTAGCTTAACAATATCCTCACTGGGTGAAGAAGTAGATAGCTTCTATTTTTCTTTTGTTTCTGCATTCTTACTGTCTGTTTTGCCTGCCTCCCCTACCCATCTTCTGGACCACTGGAGGAGACCTCTGGAGAATCTGAACGCTAATTTCAACCCCCTGTGCAGACTGTGGCATGCACTTCCCTTCCTCATGCAAGCCAGAATTAGCCAAAAGTCAGCTTCTAACTTGGGGTGGGGGTAGGGTGTAAGCTACATTTGCCAAGTTTTTTAAAAAATAAAACAAGATGCATGGGGGCTGTGGACCTTAGTTTAAAAGTGAATCACACATGCTGGAGGACACTTTTATACTGTCCAGGCATTATTTCCACACAGCAGAAGAATGGGAAGATGCTGACTGTCTGCAATGCTAAAGCACAGGTGGGACAAGATGAATTTACTCACTTCCTCCAGTTTCATTTGTCTGATGAAACTCCTAGAACCCAAGCTGAGACTGAAACAGTTTGCCATATTTTGTCTGAAATGATTTTGCAGGAAGAAGACCTGAGTGGGCCTTGAAATCTCACACTGAAGTAAAAGCTGTCATTGAAAGCTTTGGTGAAAAAGTTCATTCAACAGGAGATACAAACTTAGTAGCACATAAACCAGACCTGGGCAAAGTGCAGCCCGAGGGCCACATACGGCCCGCGAGCCGCTCCTGTCCAGCCCGCTGACAGTTTTGAACATCAAAACCATTTATAGCTTTTTGTCTAAAGTTGATCAGTTGCTTATCTTTAACATACCACAAAAAAACCTCTTTAGTATTTGTGAAGATTAACAAGGTTAAAATAAAAACAATCATAACATCACTGTTTCATTTTATTTTTAAGTAAAGTTGGTTTGGCCCCCAAACACAGTTCAGATTTTTCATGTGCCCCCCCCCATAGAAATTAATTGCCCACCCCTGACATAAACTGTATCTGCAACTCAGTCATATACGTAGGTCAGAAAGGATGAAGGCTGGCATGGTATAGTCAGGTATGCTGCAATAATGAAATGCACCAACAAGTGGCAATGAAACGGTGAATTGAGGATGAAGAGAAATATTCTCAGAAACAAATGGATCCTGGTTGTGCAATTATTTTACCCCTAAGAGAGAGAATGGCTGGCTGGATAGCTCAGTGGTTTAGGTATCTGGCCAGAGGACGAGAGTTCAATTCTCTACGGTGCTTCCTGTGAAAAGAGCCATCTTGTGCAGTTATGCTGTGCAGTCCCAGGGTACCACCACCACCCCACATAAGAAGGGAATGGCAAACTACTTCTGTGTATTTTCTATCTAGAAAACCTTCTGTTAACATGAGTCAGAATTGACTTGACAGCACACTGTTGTTGTTGTTGTTGTTGTTGTTGTTGTTGTTGTTGTTGTTGTTGTTGTTGTTGTTGTTGTTGTTCAAAAATACCAGACACAATCAAAATTATAAAAACATTGACTGGTATTCTATAACAGATACAAGTTTTAACCTAAAACCTAATTATCTGCTAAATATCGGTGCAGTATATATGCTGTTCCTATTATTGCTGGGTTTTGTAGCTTTGATGATGTTATTTCTGAGATCCACTTATAATACTGTGTGAATTTTTTATGTTGTTGTTGTTGAGATAGTATCCAATTGATTGGTTGCTAAAGTGTGGAGTGGCACATTCAGGGAAGGAATAAAATGGAAGGAAAGCCCACAATTAAGAAAGAGTAGAAGAACAGTTTTTGCATATAACAAGTTTGGGGACTTCTTTAGTTGCCTGGGAATTCTTAACTTCCTGGTGATATACAGTACAGAGTGACACACAAAACCAAAGAAATTGCTCATTGCAAAAAAAAAGGGGGGGGGGAATCCCATACCAAAGAACACAATACAAGTGAAGCCTAAGAAAGTATTGGGTGGCATTTACTATGGAACAGCACTCTGCCCATCCATCCCAAGCAGCGTTCTTGTCCTCTGAGTGCACGTAAGTCCCATTAGCATTCCTGGGAGCTTTGCCAAGACACCAGCAGGAAAAATGGAATAAACAGTGCTGTTTGCACTTGAAAAGGAGTGTTGCTTGGAGAGGGCTCAGCAAGCCTTTTAAACAGCTGAAGCACATGTGCCCTCCATCTTCAGAGTGCCATGACACCCTTTGTTTATGCTCAGCACCAGGCTCGCCTTGTTAGATGTTTGGGGCCAGATCAGGCTTGGAGGAAACACTTGAATGATGCCCCTTTCGTTGAGTGTGTAGCCCCCGAAGAGCTGGAGAAATAATGCCGATCGAATCTTTGTTATGCAATTCAAAGATTGGGAATGTTCCTTGTTGCATGACACCACCCAAAATGCCTGCCCCATGCTCCCTTGGGGTATTCTGGGAGTGTTGTGGTCTTTTTAAAAAAATAATCTTCCCATGCTCTGGTTCTGAGTTCTCTAAACAGAACACATATTCAGAACAAGAGGGCAAATATGCATTCTATCTAAAGCACAGCCCACTTCTGTCCGTGGTTGGATCAGAGTGTGGAGAAGTTTATTGTTCTTTTACTACGACTCAACAAACTCTGTGCCAGCATGAGTAGCAGCAGGGACCATGGTTGCTCGGTGGGTAAGTCTGGAATTTCTAGAAAACAAAGTAACTTTTCCAACCTTTGTCTGGACGTAGACAGGAAGAAAGGGGTGCATCTGATCACACCAGAAAGAGTCACTTTTCAGGGAGCGATCTGCCTGAAAGCAACCTTTCTATCCATCAGGGAATTGCTCCAGCCCAGCCCTAAAAAACACAAGCCATATTGCTGGACAAAAAAAAAAAAAAAGGACCAGCTTGGGAACAAACCAGAGCTAGGCTGGAGAGCTGTTGCCCAAATGCCATGTGGTCCCCCTGGGACATAGCTTGCGCTGGACTGTGCCACCAGCGGTCCAGACTGCAAGGTCTACTGTATACCCATGTGATCACACCCACATTCAAGTACTGTACAGGTATTTGACTTTTACCATTTCCATAACTGTACCCCAAGGAACAATTAAAACAAACAAAACACATTATGTGAATTCTCCATGGCTTTGATTTGTTCAGTGAAACAAACATCTGATGGCTTTAGCACCAGGGATCTATCAGTACTACCAATTTTAATTAGGCTGACTTGTATAATTTCCAAATGCTCTATTTGGGTACACTGGTAAGTCAGAGGTGACTGGAATAATCTTCATAAGTACTTAACAAAAAAGGTTTTGTTAGAACAGAATATTATACAAGCATCTTTCTATTAAAATGGATCTTTCCATTTACAGAATAAGTATAGATCTTGAGAGAAATATATCTTAAAAATATAGAGACCAATTTATTGCTTATTGGTTTAAAGACAGGCTATTTATTGTATCTAATTTTTATGGTCGTTTTGATATTATTATCTAGAATTCTTATGAAGGATGGGATAAGAAAATCAATAAGAGATAGGAGTTGGGGGGCTAGAGAGAGGAAGGAGGGAGAGAGGAAATACTTAGAAACATTTGAATCTAGAATCACCTTGGCTTTGTATGTCAGCAGCACACACAAAAATTCGTATGAGTAGTTCTCCGTGCTGGAAAAAAAAGGTTCATTGGAATGAACATTTTAAACTAAATGAATAAGCTGTTTCTTCTGACACAATCTAAAGGAATACTTATGTGGGATCCACATTATCCAGACATTTTTAAGAATCTTCTGTCTGATCTATGTTGGGAGGGCCAGATACTCTTAATGCTGTGGGATGTTTCTGTGCTTGGCACCTTTGGATCTGACTGACCTTGGAAGCTTTTTTAGCCTGTTGGAACACTGATACAGCGAAGAGGCTGGGTATGTTTGCAATGGGGGAGGCAAAGTGGGAAGGACAGAATTCTTTGCTGAAAAAAGGAATGTGCACATTCTAACTTGCAAGGAAGTCCATCACTCTATCCACTACACCACACTGGGAACTTTCCAGATGTTACTGGACTTCAGTGCTAACCCCACCCCACCCCAGCCCACATGGACAACTCTAGAGAATATGGTAGTTGGAGTCTGACAACATCTGGAAAGGCCAGGGGGTCCACAGTGTGTACCAAACTCTTCTCTTTAGGGAAAAATGTCTTACTCCTTTCTTCCAAACAATTTTCCAAGCCTCTAGTGGATTATGCACTTGTGTTCCACAATCCTGTTCTGCTTGTGTGGATTCCTGTCAAGATTCCATCAGTATAGCCAGCTGGCATGGAAGGACGACATTTTGCACCTGTGGCTTCTTTTCCCGTTCCCAAGCAGGACTGGGACTTGAATCAAATAGATGGTCAGAACTGGATCTCTTAGGAGTCTGACATAAAATGGGACTCTATGTATCTGCGTAAATCTGGAAGGTTAAGCACAAAAAACTGAAATATTTTGGACCTCAGCTCACAGAATACCTCAAACAGCATAGCCAGTTGTGATTCTGGGAGCTACAGTTGTTTTAAAAATAGGAAAAAATGTTCCAAGCTCCGTCCTTAATAACATTGCTTTTCAGTTGCAATGCATGAGGGTTGCTTCACGAGCTCAAAACAGCAGCCTTGTATCTCCCAATGTCTGGGGCTGTAATGTCTACACATTAGGATATTCAGCAATTTGCTTTATACGACACACCAGCTGAACCTCTCCCCCCCCACACACACACACCATGTTCTATGGCCTCTGTCATTACATGTCAATGAGATGTTCCCGAATAATACAATTTAATTTTATTTCTGGAAGTGAGCACCTAAGATCTAAATAATAATAATAATAATAATAATAATAATAATAATAATAATAATAATAATAATAATAATAATAATAATAATAATAATAATAATAATAATAATTCTGACCTTCAGGGTTTTCTGGGTAGAGAGTACTCAGATGTGACTTGCCATTGCCTTCCTCTGCGGGTGCCCTGGGACTCTGCAGCTTGCCCAGGGCACACAGTTTGGCTTGTCCACCTGAAAGCATAGTAAGGAGTTAAACTCCCAACTTCTGGCTATGCACCCAGATACCTAAACCATTAAGCTATCCAGCCAGCTAACAAAAACAATAGGTGCAGTTTAATAAGCAGTGTAATCAATGTGCTCCTTTAATGCCTCCAGCACTTCATCTAAGTTCCAGCTGACACACTGCAATATGGTGTACCAACCAACACCAGACTTTATGCCACAGAAAAGGAGCATTTAACTGCAGCAGGGGAGACAGAAGCTGGTTTAGATGACAGCTTCCAAATGCTTTAAGAAGAAGAAGAGTGGGGGGGGGGAACACCAAATGAAAATGCTCTGTCACATAATCCTTGCCTGCTCATTTTTGGAAGACAGTTGCACAATTCCAAAGCCAAACCTCCCAGCAGCAGTAACTATGAAAACAGAGGCTAGGGTTCATGGTCTTCCATCGGAGAAATGTATGGACATGTTTTCTTTAATGATAGGGTGGAGCAACATGAATCCAGCAGCCCAGCCAACAGCCGAAAAAGAAAGAAAGAAAACCAGAAGAGCTGGAAGGAGACATCAGACTAGTTGGTGAAAATGGAGTGCAATTCCAACAGTGTTAATATAGCTCAATGAGCAATGGTATTGCTGTTATTATTATTATTATTACTTTAATCAGTAACTGCTGGATAGCTCAATGGATTTAGGTCTCTGGCTGCAGAGCCAGAGGTGGGAAGTTCAGTTCCCCATTGTGCATCCCTGACAGGGACTGGATGTGATAATCCATAGGATCCCTTCCAACTTCTGCAGTTATTGTTGTTGTTTCTACATTAAACCCATTTGTGGTTATTATTTATTTATGTTATTAGATTTATACCCTGCCCATCTAGACCAAAGATTATTCAACACCTCCCTGTTCTTAGATAACTATATGGTATATTCAACTCCAAATAGGCACTGACTCATGAAAAGATGGCATCCAATATCTGACATGAATTTCTATATTAAATAGGCATCAGCAAGTTTTAGGGAATGGCAGACTACTTCCAAATAATTTAGCATATTTCCTTTTCTTGTTCTTTTAAGTGCTCTGAAAAATAAATTATGGTAGCAAGGCCCCATGTCTTTTCATTGACCATTTTGCAGAAATTCTCCCAAGACATGTGTTGCCTTCAGTAAAGCAAAAAAGTGAAGTGTGCTGCTTATATACGATCTCATAGTGCTTCAGGCACTCTCTGGGCGGTTTACAAGTTAATTACACATTCCCCCCTCCCTAGTAAGCTGGGTATTCCTTTTACCGATCTCAGAAGGATAGAAGGCCAAGTCAACCTTGAGCCGGCTACCTGGGATTAAACTGCAGGTTGTGAACACAGTTTTGGCTGCAGTACAACACTTTAACCACTGTGCCACGAGGTTTCTTAAAATAAAAAAATCATGGTGTGGATTCCAATATCTTTTCCAGAATACTGAGTTCTATAGAATTCCCCTTCCTTCCCCAGAATTCTGACCCACTGAGTATGTTCAATCCATGTTGGGATGTGTTGAGCCCCTTGCATAATGATTCTCTCTTTCTCTTCCAGGTACTTTCACAACTGTTGGCTTTCTTAACCCTGCTGTTGCTTCCTTCTCGTGTACAGATAATGCAGCTTTGACTTAGTTTAATAATAATAATAATAATAATAATAATAATAATAATAATAATAATAATAATAATAATAATAATAATAATAATAATAATAATAATAATAATAATAATAATAATAATAATAATAATAAAAACAGTAGTAGTAGTTTTCTACTGTTAGTCTGTGGGATATGTTGTTTACAAATAAATGTTCAGAGAAAATGTTCACAGGAATCCCATGGCTAATATTTTGTCTGCTTCTAACCCTGGAACACCTCCAAGTGTAAAAGCTGGAAATTCAAGCTACAGTGGTAGAGCCTGAGCTGTTTACCCATTAAATCCTGCAAAAAGATACCAACGTTTGCTACCTAGTTAAGATAAAACATGCATATGGGCCTTTCTACCTTTAAAGCTAGCTTGCCACCATCTGTTCCATATGAGCCAGGCCTTGACAGTTCAGAAACTTCAGCTGATCAGACCATAGCCTGGATGTCATGAGTGCTGGATAGGGAATTCTCAGAGTTGAAGTCCAAAAATGTAACATTTGCAAGCACTTTTAGGTGATATAGAACCTAAAAGCTAGATTCTAAGAATATAATACTACCCTCTACAAATGCACATTTGATTAAGATATCTAAAAATATCAGGACTAGAGATGGGAGTACTGTATTCATATACAAATACAAATATCCCCCTCCCCACAGGTGGAAATAATGAGGGTCTGGCCCCATGTCATCCCACCTCCTGCCAGGAGTGACTACTATTGTGGACAATGGCACGATAGGAAGGCTCCATTGAGCTCGCGTCAGCGGCAGAATGGTGAGTGGACAGTCCAGCCCCATGGGGCCAGACCCTCGTTCTTTCCACTTGAGGAGGGATATTCGTATATGAATACCCCCATCTCTAATCAGGACCACACACCAGAAAGACTGTTAACAACTGTTAATGACCCATGACAATGGGTGGAGAAGGACAGCAGAAGCAGGATTTTCACTCACACAGACACCTCATCCTTTGTCCATCTAAGGAGCCTACTCAGACCAGGGGAAGAGAAGAGGATATATGAGGGATCTCCTACCCACTCTACTCAGACTGAAGAAGCTACTTGGATGAGTAGCGAAACATAAGAAAGATTGCCATGATTCAGTTGCCATGACTCAGCTTTCAGACAAAGGTAGTCCAGATATTTCACAGATATATTTAAAAATGTGTACCCTCCGTAGCTGCCCAACAGCTATGGAACAATTGTGTTCTGTATTAATCTGGAGAACCTAATTTGCAGGCATAATGACAATGAAAAACTATTTTTCTTTCATGTGATCTAAGTAAGTTCACTTAAAAAGACCCCTACAGCTTTTCAAGTTTATTAAATTATTTAGTGCTGCTAGTATTATTTTCTCCATTGGGGCTGGAAATGGCCATTTTACAAGGTTGCATTTATCCTTTGATTCCTTTCATTATAGCTCCATGACTAAATAAAACATTAAGTAGAAGTCCAGAATTATGGATCAATCTAATCTTAGAGGCTCGGAAATGAAAACTGATCATTGAAAGGTGTTCTGTGTCAGCTTCTTGCTGTTTAATGTCCAGAGTTCTCTGACTGAAGAAAAAACACACACATGCTCTTCTTCTACAAAAAGACACATGTAGTAACAAAAATATATACAAATATACAAAGTAGTAGACCTTCAGCAAAGTACATAGAGGATAGTAGCATAATAGAGGAAAGAAGGAGATACATTCATATTCACAATTTTCCCTTATACAGTGGTGCCTCGCATAACGAGCGCACTGTTTAACGATGAATCCACATAGCGATGTGGATTTTGCGATTGCTAATGCGATCGCATACCAATGTTTTATCGCATTGCGATGGGGGAACAGCTGTTCGGCGGTTCCAAAATGGCCACCGGAACACCCAAAATGGCCACCGGATCACCCAAAATGGCCGCCGGAACACCCAAAATGGCCACCGGAACACCCAAAATGGCCGCCGGAACACCCCAAATAGCCGCCGGAACATGGGGAAACATCGCAGAACGGTGAGCTTTGGGCCCATTTGGAATGTTCCAATGGGCTTTTCCGTTCCGTTTAGCGATATTTCCCCATAGCGAAGGTTAATCCGGAACGGATTAACCTCGCTATGCGGGGCACCACTGTATACAGTTGAACTGATGCTTCTGTCCAGTCACTTCAAGTGTTGCATCATCTTCCTTTACATGGGTGTTGCATCATCCGCAGATGTTGCTTCTTCTTCTTCTTAGTCACTGTGACTCAGCACTTACACAGGTGATCATCATGGCAGCTCATTAATGTTACAGTTTGGACCTGTTCAGGCCTATAAAATTCTCAGTACTTTGACATTCTGATCGCATACTTCAGCTTCACAAATTCACTGCTGGATATTTCTATAGCTTAGGTCTCTGGCTGTGGAGTCAGAGGTTAGGAGTTTAGTTCCCCACTGTGCTGCCTTAACAGGACTGGACTTGATGACCTATAAGGTACCTTCCAGTTCTAATGTTATTATAAGATTAAATTAATTTCAGTTTTAGATGCATGCATTATGGTCTGGAATGCATCATTTTGCAGAAGCAGGAAGAGTCATGCTGTGTTTGAAACCACATCTGTTTTTTTTCTCTCTCCTTAAGAACACATATTATGCTTTATAATCACAAAGTGTGGTCTTAAAATACATTGGTATTTTATAATGAATTTCAACTGCAACCAGAATGTGGCCTCTTTGAACCTTACTTCCCCTCCCCCACCACAAGCATCTCTTTGGTCTCCACCTGAAGTGGCACCTCTAGTTAAGGCATGACATCTGATAAGCTCAGTTTGGTTTTTTGGTTTTTAAATTGCAAAACCCCCAAATTTTGCAGCAAGAAAATAACTTTAAAAAGTAGGCCAGAAAGAAAACCCATGAGACAGCTGTGAAGGAATAATGGTGGCAAGATATGGCACTCTGTTGTAAGCACTGCAAAGCGTTTTAGGAAAGCTCACGCAGCAATTAAGCAGAACTGAAAGTTCAAAGGTCAACATGTGTGAAAATGCTTCATACCTCCCACTGGGCTAACATGCTGCTATAATTTTTAGCCATTCCAGATGTCTGGAAGAACCAGAGGCACACACATTCAAGAGCATCTAGGAGTGGTAGTGCTGAATTCCTTGATAACATCTGCCCAGCGATGGTCTGGGATGACAACTTGTTTTAAAAAGAAAGGAATAAAAGACATGAGCCTAGATGTTTGCAGGTCAATTCATGGCTATCTTTACCAGTCTGCAAGCCATTTACTAAGAAAACAAGGACATTCTCCCTTCCATACTGAACACCCCAAAGGGGGGAGGAAAAGAAGAATTATAATGATGATCTTTTTTTAAAAGAGTCTTTGCTTACTCTGTTTTCAGGAATATTTCATGAAATAATCACATGCATAATGTCTCTTTAGCATGGAAGGGAAGAAAACCCAATTACTAAAAAACAGTGCAGCAAAGCAGTGATGTGCGCTGTTTCCTTAGGAATGCATTTTGTCATTACTGTTCTTACATGCCCTCGAGTCAGAACTGATTTAGAGTTACCCTGGCAGGGTTTTCAAGGTAAGCGAAGTAGTTAAGGAGAGGTTTTACCAGTTCCAGCCTACTCATCCCCAGTAAGTTCCCGTGGCAGCGCTGGAGAATCGAATTCAGGTCTCCTGAGTCCTAATCTATTACTCTATTCACTCCACCACATTGGGTATCCTGTTTTGTCATTAGTTATTTTGATTACCAGACAACTGCTTATCATTATTGTTGCTGCCATCACAAAAGTTCTGGATGTGTTGCCCATCAAAACATGACATATGATAGTGCCCTTACAAGTTAGGATCAGTAGGAAAATGTCATCAGAGTGGAGCAATTCTTGTTGAAGCACCTTAACATGAAAAATGCCTTATAATGGCCCTGTAAAAATAATTTTTCAAAGTAATGTTGTACATTGTATTCTCGAAGGCTTCCACGGCCGAGATCTGATGGTTGTTGTGTGTTCTTCAGGCTCTTTGGCCATATTCTGAAGGCTGTTCTTCCAAACATTTCTGAAGGACCGGTGATCACTGCACGCAAAAGACCAACTAACAACTCCCATCAATCACAGTGACAGATAATCTCTCCCCCTTATCACAACAATACACCCACAAGAAAAAAAACACAATGATCACCACAATCATCCATCTCCTGAAAAGGACAAAAGCTGATCCCACAGCTATAAATACTCAACTATCCAAAGAAACTGCACCAGAGCACAGTCAGAGTTCTGATTCCTGTCCTTTGAAGATGCTGGCCACAGAGACTGGTGAAATGTTCAGAAGAACAACCTTCAGAACACGGCCAAAGAGCCCGAAAAACCCACAACAACCAATGTTGTACATATTTACTACATAGAATTTGACATGTAACTTGGTTAAAACAAAACATCTGATTACACGCAACTATGTTACTTCAAACTGGTTAAGGAAGTGTAACCCCTATGATGCTGTGATTCAAAATTTTCAGTTTAGAAAGAGTCGGTAAGAGCTGGAGAGTGAAAGAGATGGTGTGTGCTTGGAGGATAATACAGGCCTTTATCGCCTTGCTTTAAGTAACATAATTCTAATACGTTTGTGGAGGAAGGACACAGGAAGGATGAATCCATGCTGTCATATTATGCATTTGTGTCTGAATTTGTGTTTTATTTTAGAACCTTAAGGATTGTACACCTGGAGTTGTTTCCTTTATGCTGTAGATTTTTCTGTCTTGGGTGACAAAGATACCTGGGACTTTGTTCCAGACCTGTTTTGCTCCATTTGCATGACTTCATTTCTCCCTACAACTCATGCTCTTGCTTAGTGTTGGTGAATGGAACTGAAGGGTGTACACTGAGTAGCACCCCGCTTGGGTGGTGCTTCTGTTATATGAAAGGAAAAAGGAACAGAATTCACATCTTTGTAAAGTCCCCTGTTTCTGTAGTACCCACAAAATGAAGAACCAAAAGAGTGAGGCTCAAGCTTTGAAAATAAATCAACAAAAAGTAACTAAAAACAAGGGAGTGTTCATACGCAGGAACTGGCACGGGACCTCTGACTCTGGTTCTTGTTCCGCTCTGTTTCTTGACACTCTGTCACTGTTTGTGCAAAATGCCTAGCATTTATCAAGTGAGAAGTTTGTGGTAGGGCACCTCAAATGCCATTCTCATCACTCTCCTGTTGTTGCTTTCACATTCCTGATACTATTTCACCCTGCATTTATTGCTTGAACCTAAACCGTCCACATGCACTTGGCATAGCCCAATGGCAAAGCAAACAGGGAAGGACTTGAGGGCGCCTTATGTAAGGACAGAGCAGTCAAGCTTTATAACTTCCACCATGGGCAACAATGGTGTGAGATATAGCGCTTGTGCTCCACAAGCAGGAAAGAACCTGTAAAGTCACTGCAGGGTATGCATGAAAGGGATTCAATTCCTCTTCTTCCCCTCTTTCTCTCTCTGGAACTGGAAGAACAACAGTTGAATGAGGAATATTCCATTTATAGAAAAGACAGCATAAGCTCTGAGAACATGTGTGTGTGTGTGTGTGTGTGTTCAAAGGGCAAGGCAACTTGACATAATCTCCTGCATCAGCAGGGTTCCACTTATTGAGGGTTCCACTTATTGATAGTTGTCGTCATCATCTTAGAACTGCAGAGCTGGAAGGATCTCTATAGATCATTAAGTCCAGCCCCTGTCAAGGAGGCACAGTGGAAAACTGACCCCCCAACCTCTGGGTCTACAGCCAGATGCCTAAACCACTGAGCTATCCAGCATCCCACTGTCTAGATTCAATTCTTTGTTTCTATATTTCACATTAATTCCAAGGGAAGTTGATACTGATCAACATTTTCTATTATAACTATTTATAAAGATAGAACCTGTGTTTCAGATTCACTGAATGCAGCAAAGCTGGTTTGATACTGTGGAGAATTTAATCCTTTAAGAAGACTCCCAGCTGGAAAACTGCTAAAGAGAGAAATAATAAATCCAACACTTAGAGATTATTATGGGTTTGAAATGGGCCTCATAACTTGATTGGATCATCGTAACTATTTTTCTGTCATCTACAGCAGCCAGGAAGTAATGGAATATCCATCTTGAAAGAAGCAAATTTCTTAAATTGAGGTATTAACAAGAGTTAAATTCAAACTAAAAGTTAGGCCTGTGGTTTTGCATAGGTTTCTATGCCATGGTTGTATCATACTCCTTCCAACTGTGATTTAGCATGGGAAGGCACTCCATATCTCCAAACATTCTCAGAATGTTTGCTCAGATATTGCTGGAAATAGATCATAATCATAAATATATCAAAATCATAAATTAAGCAATCGCTGAAGGAATAACCTGAGTTATTTATCTCTCTGAATTATCAACATGGTACAAGTTAAAAACTCAGAGTCTAAATCCAGCAACAGTCCCAGACAGAGTAGACCCATCAAGACCAATACAACTTACAGTACATTGATTGTTTGTGGCTACCAGTTCCCATTCATTTTAATAAGTCTACTCTTGCTGGGAGTAACATTAGACTTGTCATGTTTCCTACATTTCTATTCACATCCATGTTGGTGGCTTCCATGCACAGCATTGCTAGATCCCTATGAGGCTTCAAATCCTGATTGTGAGGGAAAGTTGGACTTTTCATTTCAGAGGCCCCTGTTCAGTAGAGTGGGAGAAGGAAACATTAGGAGGACTTTGCAGGGGTGTGGAATTTTTCCATTGCAAAGAACAGGATAGTAGGAAAGGTAAAGTAGCTGCACAACTCCAAAAAAGGATCCAAGGCTGAAGAAAAGCAACAGCAGCTGAGAATGACCAATAATGGATGCAAAGGACACACCATTGTTCCATCAACTCTCTGGGGAGGTGAGGGTGGTGAAAAAGAGGACAAGGTTCCTTTACTTTTTCACCTGTGTGGGAGAGGAAATTTCAACAGGTGAAGCTTGCATTTAAAGCAGAACTTGCTGAAATGTCCTCTTTGAAGGAGCTACAAGACTTCTGTCTTCTTTTTCATCTACTCACCCTATCCATCCACTTCTAGTAGTGGCTGTGAATGTATACTACACAAAAAATAGTAGAACATCTTGTTTCATGATGACACTTTTCACTTAAGATTATTTTCTAAGTCAAAAGTGATTTAGGACTACAAAAGGCCTCCTGACATTTGGGGTACGGTGCCCCCCCTTAGTTCACAAGTACTTCTGCCATGAATCCTTTGCTTCTCAGAGCTAACCTGTCTTACTCTCTCAGATGTTTGTTATTTGCATACTATCTGTTGGGAACTGTTCCTTTTGAGACTTTTGGAACTTAGAATCTTTCTTTGTAACACATTGTACAGAAATAGTCCTTAAAAATATCCTGGGATGAATAAAATGGAAAGCATCAACATACGTTTCAAATGTCCACACTTTCCTTAGCATGGTTACCACCTAAATTAGGAGACAAAAGACACCATTATCAGTTTTTATAAAACTGTCTTCTCTCTGTGTATTTGAAACAAACTGGGTTATGGTCAAAATGGTTGAATCTAAAAGTCATTAAATATCCATTATTACTTTATTGTTGTTGCTACAGTATTTGTCATTTCTGACCTATGGTGACCCTATAATTTAATGATCTCCCAAAGGTCCTATGTTAACAGGTCATGCAAATTTAAAGGTCCATTTTATCAGATCAACCCACTTCCTGTGAGATTTCCCTCTTTTCCTATGATCTTCAGATTTTTCTAGCATTACTGTCTTCCAGGAGTCTTCAATTCCTCTACTGAGGTTTCAGCATCCATTGATTTAATTCAACCCATACAAAACAGGTAGACATAGCGCTCACTGAAAGTTATAGAATTATTACTGGATGCCTGAAGTTAAACATCATAGATGAAATAAATTTTTCAGCAGCCACTTCAGCCTGTGACATATGGAGAGAAGTGACAGATCCAAAGTATCTGCATCAGATACACATCCACTCTTTGACTACAACCCTTCTCCCTTTCAGATTAAAATCAAGGAAAACTTTTTTTGGGGGGGGGAATGTCTATGAATCTGATTAAGGAAAGTGAAAGAAGAGGGTGTCAAAGCAGGACTGAAGTTTAATGCTAAGAAGGCAAAAATCATGACTATAGAAGAACGACACAACTTAAATTTGACAATGAAGAAATTGAATTGACACAGAGATTTTGTATATCTTTGTTTAATCATCAATCCAAATTCAAACTGCAGCCAAGAAATCAGAAGAAGGCTGAGATTAGGAAAAACAATAATGAAGGAATTAGAAAATGTCATCAAGTGTAAGGATGTGTCACTGGGGACTGCTCATTCACAGAAGACTTGACAGCACATAACAACAACACTTGATCTTGAAGAAACATCAGGAAACACAATGATTTTTGTAGAAAGAATGAACAACCAGGCTCTTGAAATGGATGGGAGCCCAGGAAAGTCTAGACCCCAGTCAGATGGAGAACTGTGTTACTTGCAAAGTTGCTTAACAGGCTACAGAGTGAATCTTAGAGAATGGGATTTTCACACAGTCCTTTGTGAGTGTCTAGAATAGGCAGCTTCACATCCATGCCAGTGTACTCCATGCTCCTCAACAAGTACTATGATGTTATTTGCCCAAATGCTCTTGGTGTTTCTCGCTATGGGTCAAAAATTATCTGATATATTTATTAATAGTATCGTGCTGCTTCGGACATGAACAAAGAAAGAAATATTTTGCTTTACATTTCCCTTTGGATTCTTAAGTTTTATGCTTCTCCCTTTTTGCTCTTGTCTTCTCTTCCTTTGCAATGAAAAGTTAGGATTCTGACCCTGTCTTTTCCCTTTCGCTTCTCATCTGTAATTAACAATTTTAAAAGTTAATTATGTCAGAGATCAAGCCTCTTCTTTTTTCCCCTCTCACTGCAGGAACTGTGCTTTTTGACTTCAATCACACCTCTTCTAGTTCAGGGGCCAATTGAGTTCAATGAATGCACATCTTCCTTTCCATGGTCTTTTAAAGTCCTCCTTCTGCCCAAGATGGTGTTTGGCTCAGTGCCAGCAAACGGACTTACCAAAATGAAAGGTAAACCAATGGTGTGGGAGATCTAGAGTGAGAGTCCTAAACAGTCCAAGTCAAGACACTGGAGGGGTCATGCAATTAAACAGGGGAAGTCCAGAAGCACAGTCAGGCAGTCTAAAAAAAAAAAAAGTCATACTCAGCAAGGAGCCAGCATCCAAGGTCATCATATAGGGGCACTCAGGAACCACAAGAACCACCATGAAAAGGAAGTCCCAAGCTAAAATTTGTACAGCAAGACTGCCTCAGCCCCATCCTAAGTTGCACCAGAAGCATTTGACCAGGTGACAGGACTCAGCTACAGGATTTAGCCTCCTCATGAGGAAGAGTTTTCCCTCAAAAAGACCTCCTAGTCCTAAGGAGGCATTGTCTCCTGAAGAGATCTTGACTGTTATTGAGCACTTTATCTTGTGGCCTTTCTCTGAGCTTGTGTCTTTAATTTTTGATATTCGTGTGGGCTAGGAGAAGGCCCGGCATTCTCTGACTAAGCTCCAGCATTGCCCTGCTTTGAGGATTCATGCTTCTGCTCCCTCATGGTCCCTCACCACCTGGGATTTGACCTGCTGGGTCTTGGAAGACATAAGGTATGTTGGAGCCAGCAATTCTTTCCAATTAGAGGCCCAGGAAGCTCTAACCCATTCTCACTGGATGATGCATCTGGTAAAGTCATGATAATTCTTGATTAATGTTATTTAAATTATAGCTTGGCATTATGATCTAGTGTTCTTCATCTCTATTGTTTGTTTTTATATTCACAGTGCATGGTCTGTACCACAGTATGCTCCTGGTCTTGTTTTCCCATCTCCTGCTTCCAATTATATAGTCTATCTGATTTCTGTATCAGCCATCCAATGACATAACTGTGTGGAATAGATTTCTGTTAGGCTGCCTGAAGCATCTGTTTGCAATAAATAGATCCTTGGCTTCACAGAAGTGAATCCATGTCCTGGTTTGCTTCTGAATCCTAGGTCAAATACACCAAAAATTAGTTCCGCTTTATTTCCTTTGTAGGGAGGGGCATTCAAATCACCTATGATTAGCAGCACCTCCTGTTTAAGTGTATGATCAATTTATTCCTGGAGACTTGCGTAAAAGTTTTAGGTTTCTTCTTCTTTGGCATCTCAAGCTGTAGCACAAACTTAAATTATGGCTATGTCAATAGGTTTCCATGAAATCTGGTATTATTTGGTCAGACTTTGCATTGTAGCTCACAACTGTTTGTGCTGTGTCTTCCCTCACTGTTTGAGCCACACACTTTCTTCTAAGCTCATCATTTCCAGAATAAAATACGTTGCAGTTATCTGATTGAAAATGTCTTGTTTGTGGTGATTAATAAATCATGAATCTATTTGTAATGATGATTTATACTGATGGTTAACAAACAGTGACAGAGTCTAGACTTGTTATGGAGTCTATCCTCCTGATGATATTGCTCTCAGTTTTCTTGGCACCCTTCAACAGTTTCCCCACATTAAGGTGTACGACCAAGAGTGGGCTAGTTGGTTAAGGTAACTTTTCAGCATTCCGGGGAGGATGCCAGGCCACTGGCGAAATGGGAGATTGCCAAGCTGTTTGATGTTGCAGCATTTGGATAGCATGTAAGGATGAATTAGGTTGCAGGCATTTGACTTTGCCAAGGACACATTGACATAAGCATCCCTGGAAAGGGAAGGGGGGAAGTAACATGATCTTTAGAAGAACATTAAAGCCATGTTGAAACATTAATCTTCAAAGCCCTATAAGATGAATTAAATACCTCACTCATTCTAACTTCCATTTTATGAGACACAAAATTACTGGTGTTTGCTTGATTTTTATAACACCTCCACTCCTGACTGTCTGTAAATCACCATGCTGTATCCCTTAGCAACAGTCTACAGTGTTTCATATCCTAATCATAAAATATAATATTTTATCACTCCCCAAAATGTTGGAGCAACTGAGACCCCTATATTACAAAAAAAGAAGATTTTCAGCCTACATCAGCTGAGAAAAATTATTTAGTATATGACATCAAAGCACTTTAACAATCTCTTGCAAGCCAATTGGAAAGTGTTTAAAAATTAAAACACTAAAATCTGTATAACACAACATGAGATGTGTTTGAAAGCCTTAGGATGGTTTGCAGTTGTTTTATTTGTTTAGTTCACTTCCAAGCAGGAAATATTTTAGTTGTTAACAAATGGAATCTCCTGGGTCAAATTTGGTTCCTGATGATTACGGTCTCCCTCCTGTCACTATTCCTAAGGTTTTGTAGAGGTCATTGTGTCAGTGGCAACAGAACTTGCAAGAAGGACTCTTGAGGCAGTGGACGGACATGTTGCCATGTCTTTTCAGCATGAATACATTACTGAAACAGCGACGTCTACGTTGGCTTGGGCACATCGTGAGAATGGCTGATGGTCGGATTCCAAAGGATCTCCTCTATGGAGAATTAGTGCAGGGAAAGCGCCCCAGAGGGAGACCACAACTGCGATACAAGGACATCTGCAAGCGAGATCTGAAGGCCTTAGGAATAGACCTCAACAGATGGGAAACCCTGACATCTGACCGTTCAGCCTGGAGGCAGGCAGTGCATCACGGCCTCTCCCAATTTGAAGAGACCCTTGCCCAGCAGGCCGAGGCAAAGAGGAAGTCACATAAGCAGCAAAACCAGGGAGCCGGACAGGGGACAGACTGGGTTTGTCTTCAGTGTGGAAGGGACTGTCACTCTCGAATTGGCCTTCTCAGCCACACTAGGCGCTGTTCCAAGCCCTCCATACAGAGCACGCTATCATAGTATTTCAAGACTGAAGGATGCCTAACTAACTAACTAACTAACCAAACTGAATCCTGACTTGTTCTCTAATCCTACTTCCAGGTATCCCATCTCACTATGATATCTTTTTTGGCCCTAATGTAACCTCTAATCCCAACTAGTCTTATGTTCTAGCTCAGTCCTAGCTTTTGCCCATTTGAAAAGTACGGGTTCTTAAATTGCATGCGGTACCTCATTATGACATGAAATCCTGGAGAGGCCTTCCTTGAAAACCTCATGAGCAGGGCCAGCCATAGAATTATGCAGACTGGGGTAGCTGCCTCAGGCAGCAACTTTTGGGTGTAATGAAAAGGCACCAGCTTGTTAGCTATTTAACGTACCTACTGTTGAATTTTTTTTTTTTTACTTCCAGAAAGGGAGACAAATGTTCCTTGTAAATGTTCAATGGGTCTTGAGTAGAATGATTGTTTATGGAGCAGAATGGCATTTTCTGCTTCACCTCAGGCAGCAAAAGATCTGGGCTGATGCTGCTCATTAAGTGTTCTGTTGAGATAGCCATATAGATGAAAGCTGAAATACAAACATATGGACAAGAGCACTGCACTGTATTACTGGCCCCATAGCATTACTTGGGACATTACTATGTCTAAAGGTACCATAGGTTGGTTGTTGTAGGTTTTGGCTATTTGGCCATGTTCTGAAAGTACCATAAGCTATTTATATTGTGACAACACCATTTGCTTTGGTAAGAAAAAACTCAGGCATTTTACTACTGTGAAATATCCTCCCTCAGATAGATTACTTTTCTTCATATTGGTCAGTTTACAAGTGACCTCTGGAATAGTTCACTCTTCCCCTCCGCTTGCCCGCAACATCCACCATAATTTTTTTTCTCATGTAAAATGTACACAACCCTCTTCAGTTGAACACGCTATCAATACCACCATAATCTATAACCATTCTGTTTAAAAATTAATGCTTTAATTAGAAAGGAAACTACTCTCAATTAACAAAAGTTAACAAAACAGAACCCTTTGGATTTAATGTATTTTGAATTAAGGGCTTTCTGTGTTCACCCAAGCTATAAAATGCTAGGAAATTGTACCCTTCTAGCTAGACTTTTAACAAAGGTGTCATTCAAGCAATAGGAATGTGGTAGGGTTGCCTCAGCAAGCTGGATAATGCAGTGAGACAGAGCACCTGGCAACAGAAGAAAAGGACAGGAGTTTGATTCCCTCTAGGTGCCTTTCTAGGAGAAGAGCCACCCTGTGGGGCCTTGGCATGTAATTAGTACTACAGGAGCCTCTGCTGTGGAAAGGATGCCTGTCAGTAAGCCTATGTCCCAGATTTTTCTGTTCACTGGAACAAACACATGGAATTCATGCTACTGAAGTCATTGTGCAATCAAAGCTATCATCCCAATTCCACACTGCAAGAAATAAATGGCAATCAATACCATTGATCTAATATGATAAGCCCTGGACACTGATGTTGGGGAAGTGTTAAAGCAAGAGGAGAAGGGGATGACACAGGATGAGATGGATGGACAGTGTCATCGAAGCAACCAACATGAATTTGACTGCCTCTGGGAAGCAGTGGAAGACAGGAGGGCCTGGCGTGCTCTGGTCCATGGGATCATAAAGAGTCGGTCATGACTTAACAACTAAACAACAACAAAATTCTGGTGTTACCTATCTGGTGATTATAAATATGCTTTGAGAGGAACAACTGCCCTCTCCCTCTCCATTGTCACTTTCTTCACATGGAGAGCAATGTGTCTAAAAAGGAAAAATTCCTGCATGTGTAGGCTATACATGTGAGCAGGAACACTGGAAAATGGGGATCTTGCTCCTATAGATTAGGCATCCTTCAGTCCCGAGAGACTATGGTAATGTGCTCTGAATAGAGGACATGGAATGTAGTGTGGCTGAGAAGGCCAATTCGAGAGTGACAATCCCTTCCACACTGAAGACAAATACACTCTGTCCCCTGTCCAGCTCCCTGATTTTGCTGATTTCGGGTCTGCCTCTTTGCCTTGGCCTGCTGGACAAGGGTCTCTTCAAATTGGGAGAGACCATGATGCACCGCCTGCCTCCAGGCTGAATGCTCAGATGTCAATGTATACATGCTAAAAATTCCAGCTCGTTCTAGGACTACTCTACTTGGAATTTTGTCCTGAAAGGTGATACCAAAATGCATCAGACACAATGCATATGGAACATGTTCAACTTCCTCTCCTGCTGTGCACAAAGGGTCCAGGACTCACTGCAGTACAGGAGTGCACTCAAGACACAGGCTCTATAGACCTGGATCTTGGTGTATGCCGTCAGCTTCTTATTGAGCCATACTCTCTTTGTGAGTCTAGAGAACATGGTAGCTGCTTTGCCAATGTGTTTATCCAGCTCAAAATCTAGGGAGAGAGTGTCAGAGATCATTGAGCCAAGGTACACAAAGTCATGAACAACCTCCAATTCTTGTGTGGAGATGGTAATAGAGGGAGGTGAGTCCATGCCCTGGCCCATGACTTGTGTTTTCTTCAGGCTGATAGTTAATCCAAAGTCTTGGCAGGCCTTGCTAAAACGATTCATGAGTTGTTGGAGGTCTTCAGCAGAGTGAGCAACAATGGCTGCATCATCGGTGAAGAGGAAGTCCCGCATGCATTTCAATTGGACTTTGGTCCTCATTCTCAATCTAGCGAGATTAAAGAGCTTTCCATCTGTTCTAGTCCGGAGATAGACACCTTCTGTTGCAGTTCCAAAGGCATGCTTCAGCATGACAGCAAAGAAGATCCCAAACAGTTTCAGCATGAGGACACAGCCCTGTTTCACTCCACTTTGGATGTCAAAGGGATCTGATGTGGAGCCATCAAAAACTACAGTGCCCTTCATTTCCTCATGAAAGGACCTGATGATGTTAAGGAGTTGAGGTGGACATCCAATCTTGGGAAGTATTTTCAAAAGGCTGTCCCTGCTAACCAAATCAAGGCCTTTGTGAGATCTATGAAGGTCACAAAGAGTGGCTGTCGTTATTCCCTACATTTCTCCTGCAGGTGTCTGAGGGAAAATACCATATCAGTGGTGGATCTATTAGCTCGAAATCCACACTGTGCTTCTAGATAGACTCTGTCTGCAAGCACCTGGAGCCTCTTCAGCACAACACGGGCAAACAGCTTCCCTACAACGCTGAAAAGAGAGATGCCACGGTTGTTACTGCAGCCGCCCCTGTCTCCTTTGCTCTTATACAATGTGACAATGTTTGCATCCTTCATGTCCTGTGGTAATCCACCTTCCCTCCAGTGAAGACAAAAGATTTCATACAGCTCGGTGGTGATGACCTTTTTACAGCCCTTCAGCAGGGATGTCATCCTTCCCAGGTGCCTTGCAGGAGGTGAGGGAATCCAGGACCGCTTTTATTTCTACTAAAGTTGGCTCATTTTCCAACTCTTCCAAGACAGGCAGGCATTCAGTGTTACTTAATGCCTCATTGGTTCCTACGTTCTCTCTGGAGTATAGCTCAGATTAGTGCTACACCCAGAGTTCGATCTGCTGTGCTCGGTCCTGGATGAACACGCGTGTTGCAGACTTCAAAGGAATAGATTTCTTCTGTATTGGACCTAAAGCCTGCTTGATACTGTCATGCATTCCCTTGATGTTACCTGTGTCCGCTGCTATCTGTATCTGAGAGCAGAGCTGAAGCCATTTAATTTTTTAAAAAATAATTATTTTAAAAAATAATTAGGCTTCCTGTGAATCACGTAGTGAGAATTTTTTAAAATCGATTTCAAACATGGTAAATCCAATTTTAAAATGTTGTTTAGTTATTAAGTCATGTCTGACTCTTCATGACCCCATGGACCAGAGCACGCCAGCCCCTCCTGTCTTCCACTGCCTCCTGGAGTTGGGTCAAATTCATGTTGGTAGCTTTGATGACATTGTCCAACCATCTCGTCCTCTGTTGTCCCCTTCTCCTCTTGCCCTCACATGTTTCCAACATCAGGGTCTTTTCCAGGGAGTCTTCTCTTCTCATCAGATGGCCAAAGTTCAGCTTCAGGATCTGTCCTCCCAGTGAGCACTCAGGGTTGATTTCCTTCAGAATGGATTGGTTTGTTCTCTTTGCAGTCCAGGGGACTCTCAAGAGTCTTCTCCAGCACCACAATTCAAAAGCATCAATTATTCGGTGGTCAGTCTTCTATATGGTCCAGCTCTCATTTCCATACATCGCTACTGGAAAAACCATAGCTTTGACTATGCGGACCTTTGTCAGTAAGGTGATGTCTCTGCTTTTTAAGATGCTGTTGAGGTTTGTCATCACTTTCCTCCCAAGAAGCAAGTGTCTTTTAATTTCAGGGCTGCTGTCACTATCTGCAGTGATCATGGAGCCCAAGAAGGTAAAATCTCTCACTGCTTCCCCTTCTATTTGCCAGGAGGTGATGGGACCAGTGGCCATGATCTTAGTTTTTAAACTAACTCCATGGACAGAAACAAAAGGCTAAAATTAAAAAATAGGGTGGGTTTTTTTTTTAAAAAAATGTAACCACATTCTTAGATGAAACTTAAGTGCTGCTGGAACACAGAACCAAATCTGATGTCTAGTTCTCACAGACAGTAGATTGATAGCCAAATGCCCTGTAGTATTTAAGACTGTCAGGAGATTTACATGAGTGAATAACCATGAATAAAACAAAACATATGCATATACATAAAAAAGTAATATGACATTGGGAAAAAACAGCATGGCATTTTTCTATGTATATGCTTATTATTTTCCTCCTCAGAGAGCGCCATTCCATTACCTAAGCTTTCACATATGGAGAATAAAGTGATATAGTTAAGATATAGTTTTACCACTTCATCTTGCATATGTGAGAACGAGGCCCTAGTGTAGATTACTTTTACATTTAACAAAATTGCTTACCTGTAAGGGTCCCTGGATGTGCAGTGTAATGCTAAAACATTTCATTTTAATAGTCCAGGTTTAGAAAACCTATATACACAGAAGGCAAATATAAAATACTTAAAATATTAGGACTTACATCGGGCACAAGGGAATAAATTTACAGCTGGATAAATCTATGATTTTCTTCTGTTGCCTTAAGTGAGAAATAACATAAATATTTCAACAACTCTGCAAAGCATAAGTTGTTTATTTAACAATAGACAGAATTCTTTACGTTCTACTAGTTCTAAGGTATGAATAATTCTCACTTTTAATACATTAAACATATCATTTTCAGGAACTGCATATTTCCTATGAGGCCTTGCTCCAACTTTAATTCAGTGGAAAGAAAACATGAATGTGTACAAGAAAATTAATATGTTAGAAATCTGTTATCTTTAAATCTTTTTTTAAAAAAGTGAAACAATGTCTGATTACTCTTCCACCTTCTGGTTTCATCTCTATGAAAGCCTTGTCAAATTAAAAATTGATGGTGAGTGTTCATTTGCAAACACCCATGGATTCTTTGAATCAACTTATCTTAGGATTCAACCCAATATTATTTTTACTGAAATCAGAAAAAGCTATCCGGGAGGAGTTAACCATGACACCATTTCTACAGAGTAATACTGGGTTTATGTGGAATTAGAGCTCACTTTTGAATGGCTTCAGCATCTCATTGTATTTTTTCTTCATAGGAAATTTTAGAGCTCTGACTGCTAACATCACTTTTTGAGTAACATGTTCAGAAATGTATGAAGTTAGTAAAAATTAGTACTTAACAGATGCTACTGCAAGTTAAATGTCACATAGAGTCAAAAGTTTATTCCTGTTAATCGTAGATCTACTGAATCTTGTTGAAATTTTTGTTATCATTGATATTGCTTTATAGTTTTTGCTATTTACCCTTTTTTTTTACTCATATACTCGAGTATAAGCCTAGTTCACAGATATTTTAATCTGAAATGGTTCAAATTGTAACTAAGATATTAAGGATGTTGAAATTAACCAGTAAATACTGCTTCTGAAAACAGCTGTTTATATTTTGCAAGCCAGCCATTAGTTAATGCCCTCGTAAGGCACAGAACAGAAATTGCAAAAACAGAAAGAGAGCACTATTGTTCAGCAAAACACACTTCTGTAATTCATATCACGTCTGGGGTTTTGACTTTCTTTACCCTGCTGTTGACTCTTACAAGAAATAAATCAGTCAAATCCCATAATGACAGTACAGTATTTAATGGTACCAGAAAAAGCCAGCCACCAATTTAATTGCACTGGCAACCATGTAAATGGTGACAAGATTTTATTGTGGTGGAGGTCTGAAGGGGGAATCTGCTGTTTCTTGGTGAGCTATGTAATATCTGCAAACAACACTCTTATTTGTCCAAGGTTGGCCATTTGGGGATAACCCACACCCTGGTGACCAAAGTAATTGCCTCTTATATGCCTTCTAACCCATTCAGGATGTACCAGCGTTGTTACTTCCTGTTCAGGGAAACCATGACCCCATTATGCCCACCCTGGATGCCAACAAGCCTGAAAACAAGAATAATAGATTTAAAGCCTTTGGCAAAGTCCTCTGCAGAAGGCTTCTATACAAACATAGCAATGTAAGGACAAGAAAATGAATCATCTTTTTGATCTATTCACACTTTCCAGATATTGAATTGTGGATAAAAATAACTGAGCAGAAATGAACATTCTGGCCTTTGACAACAGTGCTCTAACTAATGTCTGTGCCCTCTCAACAATGCAAGCAGCAATGACATATAATTAAACAGCATCTTCAGATTTTGAAAACCACTCTCCCATTTCAAACTCAGAATTACCAAAGACAAAGCAGGTGGACCTCTGTATATGAAAGTGCAAGGGAGAGGGTTCTCTTGTACCCAAATGTACTTTGGGGCTTCCCAAACACATTTGGTCGGCCACAGTGTGAACAGAACTCTGGTCTGATCAGGCATAGATTTTCTTATGTCTCTAAGATGACAACTGGCAAATGGGTCGTAGCGTGCCCATCACACGACGAATGCAGGCAACATAAGTTATCTCAGGGGACAAGTGGTTCTGCATCTAAAATATACGAGAGAATGTTCTTTCTGGCTCCTGGCCAGCACAGGCTTCGCCCTGTGTTTACCCCCATGCGATCTTACCTTTGAGCCTTATTTTCTTGGTATAAACTGCACAGAAAGCAAATGTCAAGTTAAACATATCAAATAGCATTACTCTCTCTCTTTTAGTGCGAGAAGACATAAATTTTTCTCAACAAATGCATTCTTCCCGTGCTTTTAATTTTTCAGTATTGATTGATTACTTGATTGATTGATTATCCTAACATTACTGTTATGTAGGCAGATAAAAACTTATTTGGTCACCAGTTTTATGGTCAGGTGCATTCGATGTATGTTCATTGTAATTTGATTTATGTACATAGTTTAACTGCCTCAGGGCAAAGTGAAACCGTGTGAAATATTGCTATTTATCAAGTTCATGCAAGACAGATACACAAGTTTGTTTTACCCTGAGCTAATTCATTTCTTAGTGTTTCATTTTTTTTCAAGGCCTTCAATTGTGGCTTATGGCAATTTGGAATGACAGATGTGGCTTCTTCTATAGTCTATCAAATTTGTATCCAGGAAGCTTCCTGTCTGAAAGTATGAAAAGATTAAGAACTACCAATATGGTTAGTGGCTCTTTCGATTATTACCTGTGCGTAGGAGCAATTGGGATTAGAGTCGTGAGGGTTAACACGGGCTCATAACTAGGCCAACAGCCGTCTGCACTGAATTCCACGTAAGGTGTAGAGATGTCCCCTTTTAGGCTGGATCTACACCTCAGAAAAATGCCACACAAAAGCATATTTAGAGCCTTGGAAATGCATGGTGCATAGCCCACCAGAGTTAATATATAATAATACTGTATATAGTAAAAATAGATCCTTATGTTGCTACAAAAGAAAAATAAATGAAACAGTGTCCATTTTAATCCATAGTGCCAAATGACATCATGCGAAAGAACAAGAATAACGGCAGGTCAAGGAAAGATTAACAGAGATCTATAGACCCAGTCTTAATTAACCGTAATCCAAGTACAAGGCATTTACTAGTACAGGAATGCACACCCTTCTCGGGGCTATATCCAGTGTTTGCTGGTGGCTGGCAATCACAGCTGGGGATGCAGGCTCTCTACTGTTGTTTCCCACATATCCACAGTTCAATGTGTGGGGATGTGGAGCTTCAAACCTCCCCTTCCAGACTCCTGACATCTGGAGATTGTGGGGGAGGGGGAGGGGTGAGAAATGGAAGTCTCGCTCATCTCCCAATGACTGCCTCTAAGGGCAAAATTATGTATTACAGGTAGCCTATGATTAGAAGCTAGAAATCTGTTAGTGTTCCAGAGGTATAATTCAGGCAGACATTTGTGGTTACGCAGTGGTCCTTACAAACGAAACCTGCGTTTATATCCAAAGATCAATTACAGAATAAAGCAAGCTAATTTACAAACCAAGGAGGTTGTGTAAACAACTCTTGTGACAATATACATCACTGGCATTTAAAGAATACCTTCTTCTAATCATAGTCTGTTTGTAGCCTATAGTTTGGCCCGAAGATCACCATTTCATTGCCACTAATAGTTATAGTAATTAGTTATAAGTAGGTACTAATGGCGGGTGAACAGAACCCTCAGGGGTTAAGGGCCTGGGAGAAAACTTTCCTTTAATATCCATAGATATATTTTCTAATTTAAAGCTGTCTTTTCATCACTGTACAAATGTACCTGCATTGAATATAACTGAGACTAAGCTACCTCTGAGTGTCTATAATGGTGTTTTCAATGACAAGGCATAAGGTGGCACTTATTCCAGTCTTGAAGCAATTTTTGCAGAATCACCCACATGCTTACATTTGTCAATCTATTCTGCCTCTGCAGCACACCTTACTACTTGCAGGTGGTGGTTTATAGAATAAGAAAGTTGTTGAACTACTTAATGTTCTATATTACTACTTGGCATTTGCTGTGTATCCGTCTCACATAAATTATGATAAGCATCTTATAAATGCTTTGAAGACACAAATGGGTACAATTTGTTACTATGACTCCGCGCACATGGGAATGTTCCAAAAACTTTTCAAAAGACAAAATATCCCCAACATGAGAGGTTCTGCTAAGCCAAGCCTATAAATTAAATAATCGTTTTCAAACATGATGTAAATTCTGCCTTAAGCTCAGGTCTGTTTGGCCAGAGTCCAAACAAAGACAACAAGAAGAATAGTTTTATTTACAGTCCTTAGACCAGTCACAAAACAAAGACTATTTTCTTCTTCTCCTTCTTCTCCTCCTCCTCCTCCATTTTATTTTTGGCAAACATGCTCTAATTTGAAAGAGTTAGTCTCAAACTGATCATCTATTGGATTTTGGTCAAACTCCTACATTTGAAATTGGAGGAATTTCGATGGATGTCCATGGGTGAACCAAATAATAATAATTACCATATTTTTCGCTCCATAAGATGCACTTTTTCTCCCCCAAATACTGGGGGAGAAAGTATGTGCGTCTTATGGAGTGAATACAGTAAAAAAGGGTTCAGCCACCACCACCCAGAAGCCTCCCACTGCCATGCTGGGAGGCCTCTGAACTGGCACCAGAGGCTGCTTCCTGGGGCAGCCACATTCGACCTCACCATTCTGCCATCTGCACTGTTGGCTTTCCAGGATCTGCTTCCTGTAGCCCAGCTGCAAAACCAGCAGGGCCAACAGGCCTATAGCAGCAAATTTAAATGGTTGAATGCAATGAAAATAGCCAAGGAACAAAGGGAAAATAGTGATTCTAAAAAGATCAGGGGAAACCATAAACACAAACCCCCCCATTACCACAAACTGGGCAGTTAATTTTCCCACATTTGGGGAAATCACAGGCATCACCACATCCAAAGTGCAGTAGATGAGCCTTACCCTGGGAAAACCACTTTTACGATCATGGTATCTCCCCTGCCAGGTATGAGTTGAAATGGCCCCTGCAACTCCTGCCCCTGTCTGTGCCCTGTCCCCCAAAGGCATGGTGACCCCCCCCCAGCTGCACCTCCTGATCAGAACAGGGCTGCACAGCCCCAGTCCTGCCAGAGGACAAGAGAGCTCCTCAATGTTTTGGGGTGCCCCACAGGACCCCCATCAGGGGCTGGGTGTTCCTCCCACAGTGCACAGATATTAGCATACCTAATATGCAGGGAAGGCAGGGAACGCGGGAAATTCAAACTTTCAGTTAGTGAAGAGGCTGTTTGTCTACTTCCCTGCTAGAGAGAGACCTGGGACTGCCTGGTATTGTCATTTTAAAATGTAAAATTTAGTTTAAAAGCTGTTTGTTTGGGGTTAGTGCTTGGGCGAAAAGGTGCTCCGTTTGAGTTGAAACCTGCTTGTGTAGAAACGTGCATACTTGCTTTAAAATGTGTTAATTTTGCTTTAAAAGCTGCTTGTTTTGGGTTAAACTGTGCTTGGGTGAAAAGGTGCTCCGTTTGAGTTGAAACCTGCTTGTGTAGAAACGTGCATACTTGCTTTAAAAGCTGTCTGGGAAGCCTTTTAGACCAGCACCGATCAGCTGTTACGTGGGGAGAGGGGAGGGGGCAGGAGCAGAGATGAGCACAAAATGGCTGCCGTCTGCCGGCTGGCTTTCAGCTGTTTGGTGCTCTTTTTCAGCTGTTTGGGGGGCTACAGTACCTGGTAAGTGACTTTCTTTTAATTTTTAAAAAAGTTTCTGACCTCCCCCCCCCTAAAAATGCATTAATTAATTTTCAATGCATTTCTATGGGAAATCTGGATTCAACTTGCAAACTTTTCAACTAGTTCTGGGCATCTAATAGAGAATGTATTTCCAAAGGGTGTTGCAGCAAGGAAACTAACTGTGTTAACAGCTGTTAAATAGTTTAATTTCACTATTTATCCTCCACACAACTAAAAGGGACCTCTTAATGCAGTGCCAAATCAGACAAACTATTTCTAACTTAATATAGGCTTGAGCTGTAGCTGGGCACAGTTGCACAACAATCTCATCTGTCATTGAGACATTTCTATAAGCATGGGGAGGAGGTGGATGAAAGGAAATGTAAAATATAGGTAGAGTGGTATAGGTCTTATCACTGGCTGATAATGGTCTATATGTACTTGACTAAAATTTATGGTACACAAATTTATGGTACATAAACTAGAGTACACAATCCTTTAAGTCTCTCCATTCGTTAATGACAGTGGTAATGGTTCTTAATGACACTGTTGACTGCTGTTCACTTTACATGGTTCAAATGTTATTCTGTTATAGTTTATTAAATATTTTATTATACTATTTGGTTCAGAATATATTTTCCCTGTTTTCCTCCTCTAAAAATTAGGTGCATCTCAAGGTCAGGTGTGTCTTATGGAGCAAAAAATACGGTACATGCTGTCAAGTCAGTTCTGACTTATAGTGAACCTTTCCTGGGTTTTCTAGGGTGCTCAGAAGTGGTTTCCGGGGGGGCAGAAGATTCTTCTGGATCTTCTTAGAAGGCACAGTGGGGACAGAACTCCCAGCCTCTGGCTGAACAGCCAGGTACCCATCTGATTGAGCAATCCAGCCAGGATGAACTAAATCATGCCAAAAAGATTTGGGCAGTCTTTTGAAGCAATCTAATGTTACGGTTGACTAGAATGGGCCTATAATGTGGCATAAAGGTAGTTTTTAATTGGTTGCGTCACTTCAGCAAAATAGGCTAATCCAATGCTAGGCCTACCTACCTGGACCCATCAATAAGTGAGTTTTAAGTTAGCTGTGACTAATTTGGTTCCTGACTGTTGAGTCAGAGTTTGGGAGTTCTGTTCCCGCCATGCATCCTCAAAAGGTCAGCCTGTGTGTTCCCTGAATGGAATGGTAAACCACTTCACAATGAAACTACATACTCACCAGTTAGATCAGACTCTATAGAACAGTGGTCCCCAACCTTGGGCCTCCAGATGTTCTTGGACTTGAACTCCCAGAAATCCTGGCCAGCAGAGGTGGTGGTGAAGGTTTCTGGGAATTGTAGTCCAAGAACATCTGGAGCCCAAGGTTGGGGACCACTGCTATAGAAGACAGTTATGGGGAAAGAGGTGCTGAACGGCAATGGCTCATAGCTTGCAATAGCCTCTGCTTGTCCTCTTATAGATGGAATCTCCATCTGTGTTATACTACTCCCGGCATACTGACTGTAGATAGCATTGTTAACTATATCACATCAGGTTTACATTGGATCTCACAGAAACAGGGAATGTTTGCTTATTTTTCAATGTCTTCCAGAATGCCCCAGCCAGTAGGGAAGGAGTGTTCATGCTGGATCAGGTACCACAGAAGCTCTGGTGGAAAAACAACAACCCCTCATTTCTGTGGTCTCAGTAAATATCAGAAGAGATTTCATTTTTAATTTAATGCATTTCTTAGCCATCCTTCTAGACTTACTTCCTCCCTTAAATTCAGGTTAGCCTTTTCATGAGATTCAATTGTAAAAAGACTTGGGTCATATTATAAAGCAACAAAATAATTGCTGCGATTTGTACCTTAGCTAAATAGTTCTTTGCTTTAGTTCAGGAAGGCTAAAGGCCGAGTATGAAGAAACTGATTTTTCTAAACCCCTGCTGTAATAATTAATATATATTTTTTTAAAAAAAACAACCTTGCTGTAATGCTGCAATGATTAATTATTCCCAGAAGTACAGCATCAAAGGATTGCTTTATTCCAAGCAGAGCTATGGATGCCAACTGGATAGTTTTAAAAGGTTTTCAAAAGATCATTTTTAGTACTGTGCCTTATTTTCCATCAATTCTATCCACTGGACAATCTTGCATATATATTATTGACATACTAAATAATAATTATATGAGCAACTAACATTAAGGAGCTACCGAATGAAGGAAAACAATATGCTCACACTCATTTTTAAAATGTCCAGTTAATGCCTATGTTTTAGCTCATCACCACACTGGAGTGCTCTCCCCTCCCCACCCCACTCTGGTCATAAGCTGCCTATAATTACTTCCCACTAAAAGAATTTCAGCTTTTCAGCTTTGAAAATTATGCCCCTGTTTAAGTATATTGAATCATGCCTTATGATGTTTGCACAATAACTACAAATATACAAACATTCAGTTACAGTGGAGGAAGAAAACCCACATACTGGTGCCAATAGCTGGTCTTCAGGCAGGGGGCTGTAAAAACATCCCCCCCCCCATGCTCTGTTTCCCTTTGGCTCGCAAACACAGTGCTTTAACTCTCCGGAGATAAAATTAAATGGTGTTTGGTGTTTCATGTTTGCCACATTACATCTGAGTGCAATAAGAGCTCTTTCAGAAAATTCATTCAGCTGGAACCCCTGAGTGAAGTAACTGTAACAAATATTGCTGTAGTTGATGAATGTCACCTTAAAAGCAACTTTTCCAAGTGTATTTCAAGGCAGGAAGAGTTTTCCCTCCACTTCAGTTCTTCAAAACTATAGAGGTTGCTGTCTATTTATGAAAGAAAGTAGGAAAGAAAGCTAATATATTACAGATCCATTTGGAGAATTATAAATATTGCATCCATATGGCAGAATAGCTTGGTTTTATAATGCTCAAGGCTTGTTCTTTCCAGCTTGTTTATTTTTCCTGAAACTAAAGGGACCCTCTTATGGCAGGAAAGAATGGGATTCCTGACAGATTGCCTATGGGATCTTCAAACTGTTTCTATGAGGGTCTTGGGCAAGCTGCACAGTGCCAAGGCACTCCCAGAAAAAGGGAATGGAAAACACACTTCTGATTATTCTCTACATTGAAAACCCTGAAAAGGGTCACCACAGGTTAGAATTGACTTGATGACATATGATTATTATTATGAGAAAGGAGGTAGACCCTAGGTTATGCAAATTCTCTTCCCTCCAAATATGAAAGCAGAAGAGAATAAGGTAGAGACTACCTTTTAACTACATTTTCTCCATTCTCCTCCTTCCTGGTGAAAATAGTGATACCAAAGTCCTTCATTGATGCCACAATATGCTGCAGCATTTAAGGATAAATCCCCAGCTAGAACTTAAGAAAATCTTTACAGCAGTCCCCGTTCCATGGCAAAACAGCAATGCCACATGCTTATTTTCACCTGTCTTTTTTTTTTAAAGCTTTTAAATGGAATCTCATGTTCAATTTAACACAATAATAACATTTCATATTTGAAAAAAGATGGAACTGTTCTGGGCCTAAATCAGGCCTAGGGCAAACGAAAAAGCTTTTTCAAAAATGCCAATCACAGCCCCAGAGGCTTCTAGAAGTACACCGTTAATTGTTTTGATGTTGTTTCAAGGGGGAGTGCAGGTGTTCGAGGGACACAGTAGGCACTGCAGGTCCATGGAGCCATGCTTTGTCCACTGCTACTACAGGGCAAAGATAACCAACCTGTGGGTCCAGGAACATAGGTATAGTTCTTTGCCTAATTCCATGAAGCTTTCAGTCTAAATTTTAAATTACTTCTGCAAGACACCTCTTCACATTTCCGTCAGAAACAATCTAGCCCTTTCCTGTGAGACCAGTATGTGGGAATAAAGAGGATGAGGACTATACTTATGTGGTGGAAAGAAAGGCAAGGCGCAAAAAAGAGAAGAAAACATGGCCCATCTATTTTAGCTTTGCTGGCTTCTGTTTTGCCCACCACCAACATAAAAGCCTCCTACAGATTCTCTGAGTGGGAAAATAGCTTTCTTTTTTTTAATAGCTTTATTTATTTATTTATTTATTTATTTATTTATTTATTTATTTATTTATTTATTTATTTAATTTATATGCCGCCCACACTACCCAAAGATCTCTGGGCGGCTTACAGCATTTAAAATACAATAAAGATATGTACAATTAAAATACAATTAAAATACAATTAAAGTTGCCATCAGACCCACAGCTAATATTATTTCAGTTAAAAAGCCTTTGCCTGCTGTACAGAAGCCCATACATGAGACTGAAAGCAAGCACGAAAACAAACAATGCATTTGCTCCCACCACTGCTTCCAATCCTACAAGTTTTAAGTAACTTTCAGTCTTCTAGGTCAGCCATTCTCAGTGGGGGCCATATGGCCCTCTGGAGGACTCTGGCACATTTGAAGGGGGCCACAGACTGAAAAATACGAGAAGAGGAGCCCAAAGGACCTATGGGGGGGGGGGCTGGCAACTGAACCAATGAAATACTCCCCCTCTCACTCACTCACTCTCTGAGTATATGCATGTCTGTAAAGGTTTTTTTTTTTTAAATTAATTTGGTTGCTCTATGAAATTCCATTCTCTTTATCAAAACCTTGAGTTTTAATCCTGAAGGGCATGGGATTTGATGACATTTGCAGCCTTTATGATATGACAACTGAAAGGAAAGGTTGGAGACATCCTCCTAAGTTTTTAGCTGCTAGGTGCTCCCTAGCAGCTAAACCTTGGGTTTTGATAATGGTCAAATGTTCTAGAAGTCTGTCTATATACCAGGCAAAGTACATTGAGTATAGTTCATTCACTCTTAGCTCATTGCACAAACAGCCAACCTAGTGCAAACTTAGTCCCAAGTTATGAGAAGACCATTCTTCACACATCACCTTATAAGGTTTGTTTTGCGACTTATACAATCCTGACTCAGCCTATATTTCTTTAATATTATGTCTATATTCAGTATTTTTCTAAATTAATCAGAACGGCTAAGGATTTCTGTATTGTTCGTTAAGTCCATTATGTGTTCCTTATTTTCCTTATAAGAAGTGCCTCATGATCATTTATATTATTTTCAGAAATAATTTTGCCCATGAGTTCCTTGGCGAAGAAAACAAATATCTACAGTATATGGTGGAATATTTATTGAATAATTTCATTACATCTCTGCAAAACCCATCTTTGCCTGTGTGTTTAAACTGCATGACTATATTTTCAAGTGAATGCATGAAGCCAAGAAAATAGGAAAAAACACTTGAATACCTCTCATCCAGAAAAAAAAAGATAAACCCTTGGATTTAAAAACCTTTGAGATAATTTTGAGAGAAAGGCAACAACTATACAGCTGCACACTCAAACATCACAGAAATTGTTGCATCATACAAAATTAGTGAACTGATTGCTAAAACTAGAAATGCTGACGATGTTGGTGAGTCCTTTATCCTGCCTTCAATGTCCATAATTATATCTGATGTCATGAATTTGAGTGTCAAAGAAACAATTCAGGCAATTACTTTGAGTAACTCCTCTGTTGCCAGAAGAATCAATGAGATGACACAGGACCTTGGAGAGGGATTGGTCGGTCCAATCCAATTCCAAAAAAATTCTCTTTACAAATAAAACACGATAAGAAGACTCTTCTCATGGCGTATGCGAGATTCTTGAACAGAAATTAAGAGATGTGGTTTGCCAGGAAGATTAAAATGTATGCTAAGGGGCTGTCTATTTTTTAAGAAGTAAAAAGTTACTTAAGCAAGAACAATATTCCAATGGAGAATATAATTGCTTGCACAACTGATAGTGCTGCTTCTATGGTTGGTTGATACAGAGGATTCATCACCCATCTAAAAAAGGTTATACCTTCTATCTTTACTATCCATTGCATGATTCACATGGAGCACCTAGCAGCCAAAAACTTAGGAGGATGTCTCCAACTTTTGCTTTCAGTTGTCATAAAGGCTGTAAATGTCATCAAATCCTATGTCCTTCAGGATCATCCTTTTTTAGAAGCTGTGTGAAGAAAATGATGCATACCCAAGGTGCTTTCCAAGCAAACTGTTTTCAACATTTTGTTACACTCTGGGACACCATAATTTCTTTCATATCTGATAAAGGGCATGGAGAAAAACTAATTGAAGCTAAGGCAGAGAGATTTGATCTGGCAGATGCCTTTCAGAAACTAAACTTTTTAAACTTTACCTTACAGAGAAAAAACAATAACCTCATAGATCAGTGGTTCTTAACCTTTGTTACTCGGATGCTTTTGAACTGCAAATCCCAGAAACCCCAGTCAGGACAGCTGGTGGTGAAGGCTTCTGGGAGTTGCAGTCCAAAACTCCTGAGTAACCCAAGGTTAAGAACCAGTTTCATAGATCATAAGTAAGCCATTGTTTCTTTCTTTAAGAAACTTGAAGTCTATTGGCACATCAGGAAATTTTACAATTTCCAAACCTGAAAATGATTACAGAGGCACTGTAAAACAATGATCTTACCATTTATGTGAAACATCTCAAGCAGATACACAAGGAAATGCAAGAAAGATTTAATGACCTGTTAAATCTCAGTACTCTGGATGGGATGTTGAATCCATTTGAAGCACAACCTACTCAAGTTGAGGAAAACATTCAAGAGAGTCTGATTGATCTTCAGAGTGATATAATTGCACATCATCAGTTTGGTCAGTTTAAAAAAAGATTTTTGGATCAAGGGAGATCTGCTGAATAAATTTCCAGTGATGTGGAAAAAGTCTCAATGATTTTTTATTGCCTTCCCCTCAATATATTTAGTTGAGTGTGGATTCAGCAAGGCAGTTTCCTTGACAAAATCCAGGAACAGAATTGACCTTGCTACAAAAAGTGATCTCTGACCATCATTGTCTAATTTGGAGCCTGATATCATGAAACTTGCAGAAAAGCACCAAACTCATGGATCACGTTAGGCCTGAGAGATGTTTTAAAACCCTTAATTTCATACAATATTTTAAAAGGTGTTTCCAGTATGCTGGAACGTTAAGTTTCCTTGGTGCTAGTTTGTTCATGTTGTATCCTTGTTTTTTGGGGGGGGGGCTGTAACCTGAGAAGAGCTACTAAAAGGAGTGTGACTCTTCCCCCCCCCCAGTTGGAAATGGCTGTTCTAGGCCAATGGTTCTTAACCTTTTTGAAAGAAACACCCCCTTGAGCCTTTTAGGAAGTTATCATCGCCCCCCCCTCCCCGCGGTGATGGTATCTTTTATTTATTTATTTATTTATTTATTTATTTATTTATTTATTTATTTATTTATTTATTTATTTAAGACACTTAAATCCAATGACCCATGAAAACAAAATTCAATTCCAAGAAAATGAAATGCCCCCCAAAAGTAACATTTAATGATTTAGTTGCAAACAAATTTTAAGACACAAAAAGAAATATAAAAAGGGCATAAAAACAAACCGCAATGCAGGAACTAAAAATTTCAAGATGAAAACTCTGAAACTAAATTAAGATTGGAGGAAAATATATATTCATGCACATTGTAAAAAGGCTGCAGCCATCTTCACAGGTTTGGCTTGCTCCAGCACCCCCCTACCGCCCCCCTTCTGCTCCAGCGCCCCCACGCCACCCCTTTTCGTTCTACCGCCCCCCTGAAAAATGAAATCGCCCCCTGGGGGGCGTTATCGCCCACGTTAAGAACCACTGATCTAGGCAATAACATTGATGCAAAAGACAACAATAGCAGCCTGGTGAGAAAAGTCACTTCCAGAGCGAACATCCTGAAGTTGGTGATAGAAACAGGGGTGGAGTTAAAAGATGATGGCCAATGGTACCTGCTCGAGGGTTTTTTTCTGTCTACTTTGTACATATGCAACTGCACTACCCTTAGGGGTACCAAATTATATAGCAGGCATCTCTATAACATTGCAGAATCAGTTACTTTTGATTAATCTCTAAGCTCTCAATGCCTTGCTTCAGACTCTATGGCTGACTTCCAACCTTATGCTGATGAAGAAAGAGTGTGAATATATGGAAATGCCACATGCAGGGCAAAAGGTTCTTGCTTTTAAGATACCAACTGCCATTTTCAATTGCTGCCCTAAATCATTATCAACAAAGGAAATGACTGAAATGCCAGTTAAAGAGTCATCTGGAGCCATTCACCTGGGGACAAGAAAACCTTTATTCCGACATGTGGGTGGTAAATGGAAACAGCATGTCATAAACACAGAAAATGAAGTTGGACATTGTGTTAAACACAGGCTTTTCTAAACGGATGAAGGGAAACGGTGCTGTCAATGAAGGCAGAATGGAACATTGAGATAAACAATTGAAAGTATGTTGGAGGAAAGGCATAGAGGAAACAAAAATGAATCAGAGTAAATGATTCTGATATGGAATAGATGGTTTCAGAAGAGTTTTTAATGAATTCTGGGTGTTTTCTGTGATGACAAATGTAAAAACAAATGAGTGACCAAATGTTGAAATTTTGTCTGAAGTTTTACTGACAGCACACAATGGAACAAAACATACAGGCTAATAATTTCATTTTAGTCAAACCTGTAAAAGCCTATAATTTTACACCCTGTTTTCTGCTTCCCAAAGAGAGGAAGAGTTATCAAAGGAGGCTCAAGCATTTATTACATTCTCATCCCTTCAATAAATTGCATTCCCTTCCAAAGAATAATATGGAGAAAAGATCATTACAATTAAGGAAATTATTCTATTAGACTTAACTGTTGGCTAAATTGAAACCTGTTTGTCTAGATTTATCCTTGCCTAAATCTATTCAGCAGTCTCTGCTTTGAATTCATACAACGCTTGCAATATGGGATCGCTGCCAATATTTTCCACATTTTATGTCACTTCTCCATATGGTAATAAAATCTTTGTTGCTGCTGTTATGATTCTGCCACCATCATTTGAAAAAAAATCCTTATTATTCTGCACTTTTTAATTTGGTGAGAATTCCTTTCATTCAAGCTGAAAACAAGGCTTATTTTTTAAAAAAATGTATGCAAGGACCACATGGCATTTTCTTCCTTCACCCAGGCCATATCAAATATGTAACAATATGTTCAATTTTCATTTAAAATAATGGCAACAATTTGTATTGTTTTAACAAAGCCAAGAAAATAATGAAACCTCTTTTTTTTGTATCTTTAAACCTCCGTTTCCAACAATCCAAATTGCTCTTCTCCTGCAACTAACTCCCTATGGAATCTCACCAGCCAATCAGGAATGAGATATTTGATTCCATTCAGTATAATGTTAAAGATTACAGATGATAATATTTAGAAGACAAAAACAATGAGTGGATAGTATCTTTTTGCCTAGACATGGAACTGAATACTGTATTAATTGCATGAACATCCTCTCCACTGCAGTAGTCGCCTAGTGCTTGTTCTGAGCAGATAGGCGGGGTATAAATTAAATAAATAAATAAATAAATAAATAAATAGACAGACAGACAGACAGACAGACAGACAGACAGACAGACAGACAGACAGACAGATAGATAGATAGATAAATAAATAAATAAATAAATAAATAAATAAATAAATAAATAAATAAATAAATAAATAAATAAATAGTCTCCCTCTCACTTTCCTTTTGAGAGGGAGCCTCATGGCACTGTGGTTAAATTGCGGTACTGCATCCAAACTGTGCTCATGACCCAGGGTTCAGTCCCAGGTAGCTGGCACAAGGTTGACTCAGCCTTCTATCCTTCCAAGGTTGGTAAAATGAGTACCCAGCTCACTGGGGGGGGGGGCAATGTGTAGCCTGCATAATTAACTTGTAAACTGCCCAGAGAGTGCTTGAAGCACTATGGGGCAGTATATAAGCAGCACACTTTGCTTTTGCTTTGCTTTCTCACACTGTTCTTGTTAGGCATCCTTCAGTCTCAAGAGACTATGGTAATGTGCTCCGTATTGGGGACTTGGGAACAGCTTCTAGTGACTGAGAAGGCCAATTTGAGAGTGGCAATCCCTTTCCGTGTTGTTTCGGCGCTGTATGCGAAGCTGGAGTGTCCTCTCCAGGGCATGAAGCCTGGGTAAAATAATATGGAGGATAGGCTGCTACCCAACCGGCAAATCCCCCCTCTCCATTTCACTGAAATAGTCCAATGGAAAGGCAAGAGCCAATACAACTGGTTTCAGCGATGTCACAGGAGTTGCCAGAACGACACCAACTGCCTCCGGGACTCCGGCTTTGGATTTTGCCTCTAGGTTAACTCCTGAAGCCTTTTCCATCAGTGGATATAGCCACAAGGCAGTGGAGGTTTGAAGTCAGAGTTTTCCTTCTCCTAGATGGGCTACCTCACACTGGTTGCAATGGATAATACAGTGGATATCATGCTGGAGCAGCAAGAGGACACTTACATGATTTCACTTCTGCTTTATGTTTCGGCATAATAATACTAGCCAGTGATCCCAGAAGTGTGATATACCTTACCTGTATACAATTAAGAAATCAAAGTTATTATTTTCCATGCCTCCAATCATTAGCCAAAACAGAGAAATAAGTGAAAAGAAGATTGAGACTGAAAGGGTAGCTGTGAAGCAACCAGAAGAGATTCCCTAAGCATAAAGATGTGTCACTGGAGACCAAGATCATTCCACTATGGTGTTCCTGATTACTATGTATGGATGCAAAACTATGTATGGATGAAGAAAGCGGGCAGAAAAAAAAAGAAAAGAGAGATTAATTTGAAATGTGGTGTTGGAAGAGTGTTTTATGGATATGTGTGGGCTGCCAAGATGACATATTTGTGGGTTCTGAATTAAATCAAGCCTGAACTCTCAGTAGAAGCCAAAATGACTAAACTGAGCCTGTTGTACCTGGGGTGTATCTTGCTGGAAAAGATAATAATGTTCAGAAACATTGAAGGTAGCAGAAAAAGAAGAGGACTTAACATGAAATATATTAACTTAATACAGGAGACAATGACATTTTGTCTGAAAGATCTGAGCAGGACTGTTAATGGCAGGGCCTCATGGAAATCATTAATTCATAGGTTGTTGTGTGTCATATGACTAATAGAGTTGTCCCTTTAATTAATGTGAGCTGCAAAAAAGAATGATGTTTCACCATTATAAGCCTCAAAATTGTATTTCTTTCCCTACAAGCGTTCTGAGTTTCAAACTGATCTGATAGCTGTAGCAGATACAGCAAGTTAAGAGTATTGTTGCCCATGTAAGGTTTGCAGAACTTGCCATGGCTAATTGGGTCTAGCTGATAAGGTGCCAAGGCAGGTCTCGGTCACATGCATCTGATTGCACTACCAATGTTTTCTCTGGCACTCCATCAGTCAACTGCAATAAGACATGACAAGTTTAGCAAACCTTACATGAACCTCAGTAGGATTCTGCCTGCTATTTGCTCAGGTGCACCATATATTTCTGTCAATTTTGGTAAAAAAAAAAAATACTGGCATCAGTTGTTCAGACTTGTTCAGGAAGGCAACACTTCATTGACTTGATTACAGTCTGAGCAATGGTTCAAAAGTCATTAAGGTCTTCCTGCTCCACTACAGACTATGTTGACAAATGTTAGCGAAATTATGTTCTGCATGCTCAGTTTCATTCTGGAGTTAGAATGCTGTAAATACTCCTGTGTTTTGAGGGGGTTCTACAGCGCTATTCAGGCATCATAGAATGCCAACACATTTAGTGTTTCGCTCCACGCAAGCAAGAACCTAGATTTTCCAGAAAACCAGAATCACTCCTCTTCAGACTCATCCTTGCTTGTGTGAAGAAAGTGATAGCAGCGAGGATGGGGTTGGCAGTTGCCTGCAAGCATGTTGACAATGCAGGATTCTACAACATCTGAATAGGGCTCTGGTCGTACAGGGAATCTAATGGATTCTATTTTTAATGCATTTTTAAAGATTATGAATAGAGATGGGGTGTTCGTATTTGTATATGGATCTGAATCCCCCCGCACAGGTGGTGATAACAAGGGTCCAGCCCCCTGGGGCCAGACTGTCCACTCACAATTTTGCCACTGCCGCCGGCTCCACAATCCTTCCTATCACTCACGATTGGCGAGCCACTCTTCAACCTGGCTTGGAGTCTTCTCGTCCCACCTCCTGCCAGGAATGGCAAGCCAATCACGAGCTCCAGAGTGATAGGAAGGATCCTGGAGCTTGCAGCAGTGGCAGAATTGCGAGTGGACTGCCTGGCCTCATGGGGCCGGACCCTTGTTATCGCCACCTGTGCGGGGGTATTTGTATTCATATACGAATACCCCCATCTCTAATTATGACTTGAAAAGTTCAGACTATATGTTACTATGCAGATCAGCACCCTATTGTGGTAAAATAAGGAGTTTAACTTTTCCCAAACCTGCACAGATAATCAGAAGTACAACTAGGTTTGGCCCTGAGCAGCTGCCATAGAGATTCTAAAGCAGATTTCCCTTTTTCTTTTTTGGTCAGCCAGTTCAGAAGGAGAGTAGAAGAACTGAGAAAGGGGAGACTACGGAGAGAGTGTGGGGGAAAAATGAGCTAGTAGGAATTTCAAATAAGAATGCAGAATAATGACTATTCAGGCCACTATGTGACTAGACTACTTGTATTTATGATCACTGAGGTATAGTATATAGTTTTCCTAGATAATATAACCATACACACACATGCAGAAACCTTTATTGGCATTACAGGGTACAGGGAGTACACAGGATAGTTACCCCCATACTCCTGAGTGATTTCTCGCCTTTTATCGCCAGTCAAGTTGCTGACTTTCTTCTAACTGTTATGAAGACCTCCCCTCCCCCCCCTACCCTAAACCCTCTGTAAATCTCTCTGAACTTAGCCTACTATAATCCCAACCTCACCCTTCCCCCCACCCGGTATTGGAACCATACACAAGCTATGCTGAACATATTAGACCTTATTTCTGTGTTGATGAGAAACTGATTGATTTTTTTAAAAATTACCTATTTACTTAATATCCCCAAATTTCTGATTTCTACAATTTGTTAATCAAGAACTTAGAATATAGCAGCAGATTAGGCATTCTTCTTTCTCGAGAGACTATGGTAACGTGCTCTGTATATAGCAGCAATGGAAGAAGTATTGTATCACATGTTCTTCTAGATGATACAAGCTATGAAATTACTGGGTTTTTTTGTTTTCTGGCTTGGGATGGTCTTACTCAATTTGAACTTTGATGCCTATATCTGGTCAGTTTCAGCCATTCAATCTGCCTTGTCACTATGCAATTGTCTGGTAATAAAGGAAAAAAACCCAAAGAAGTTATGCGCCATCAAGTCACTTCTGATGTGTGTTGACTGTAGGAATTAATGACCTCCCAAATGACCTGCCATTAATAACTCTGCTCCGATCTTGCAAACCAACATCTCATGTTAGGTTGTTCTTATTTCCTGTTGCCCCTCTACCTTCCTAGAAATGTGTTTTCCAGTAAGTTTCCTCAGGTCTTGTAAACTAACAGTGGTGGCTTCCTTTATTGAGACACTCTGCTTTGTGTTTGGTTGAGAACTGGTTAAATAACAACAACAACAAAAAAAAGATTCAGCATTTGGGATCTTCCCTTGCTTGGTGTCCCTTTATGAATGATAGTAAGCACAAGAGGGTATCACACAGACCATCCTGACTGCTGACGTTGCTGTCAGCAACCTTCAGACTGGCCTTTACTATGTAAAGTTTGGCATTCTTTTTCCGCTGGCAATGCAGGCATGATATTGTGCAAGAATACTGGGCCATTCATAAACTGGTGTTTTTTTTTAAAGGAATTGAACAAAGTGAATTCTCACATCATTCAGTCCCACTGCAGCACCATACAAAAACCTTTTCGATATTAAGCCAGCATCAGGATAGTGGACTGATGTGGAAGAGGGACTATGCTGAACATTTGAGATGGCCACATGCTCTACATGTGCTGAAAGTAAATTGCTGGAAGTTGAGAAACATGCGACCGTGCTTGATATTGTATGCCTAGTGACAGATATTCAGGACTACCTCTCTTTACCCTACTTAATTTTTACTTATAGACTGATGCTCTCAGTGATGGCTTGTTTTCTTTTACCTTCAGCTTCTCCCAGAATGTAGCTGACCTAGCTTTAGCTTCTCAGCCTGTCCTTCTATTCCTGGATGGCGTTCCTATCATGTTTATTTTCCTTTTTTTTTTCCTTAGCAGTCTTTGCTGCTAAATCAAAGCACCACACTTCCATCCATCTTTCACACACACCTGTTCTGTCAGCATTCCTGCACCACCAGGCTCTTGGGAAAATAAACCAGGAGAAGAGGAGAATCACATAAGCTATGGGAGAAGAATCGGGCAGACAGCTTCACATTTGTTTTAATTCACTACTCGTAGGTGCTTGTTAGTAATCTTTTCTTAAATTGAACATGCCCAGTAGAGTTCCTCAGTATTCTGATAAGGAGCTGGAAAGACCAGAAGGTAACTTCTCCTATCATTCAGCCTCACTGGAGCGCCACACAAAAACCTCCTCAGAGTCAATACAGCAGCAGGATAGTAAAGTAGCAGAAGAAGGATTCCCCTCACAGTGTGATCTGTCCCTCCAGGTTGCTGATGTTTGCAACAAATGTGGTTCTTTCTGTGGTAATTCTTCTAGCAATACTGAAATGCTGAAATGATTCATGAAGCCCCATACTGCCAGAACAATGTGCTGTGTTCCTGCTTGTCTCAGACACTCCATCATCCTCATCTGGTTTGGGTTGAAACAAAAGTGTGAGAGCATGGAGGGTAACTTGTAAGCAGACATAATTTATGACACACAACATCACAGAGCATGTGTCTGTTCTGGCGCATGTCTGCTAACAATCTGTGGCAAGCTATACGTTACATATGATCTGTCATTGGAACTGCAATTGCATTAGTGTTTCAGAGAGATGATTCACTCTTGCCAATGGAAAACATACTTATGTCCTGAAGACCAGTCACAAAACAAAGCAAGCTTATATGTGGAGTCTGAGATACTGGAAAAGCTTCTGTTAGGACAACCGTACAGCAGCTAAAGAATTCCCTTTTTTAATGGTTATCCGAAATGTATATATAGTTCAGGTTTCAGACTTAGGTTACAGTTGTTGGCTTTTTTGTCAATATGAGAAAACCTTAATCTAGTCAATCGGGCATTTAAATTTTGGGATCGCTATTTCTGTCTCTCTGCATTTGTATGTCTGTATATTTTTTGAACATCAAGAAAATTCTCTGTTTCACCACAAATGTATATTTTCTACTACATATCCAAAAATCCGTAGATCTATCACACATTTGGATATGTGTTCCAGATTCCTTGGGAAATCTGCATGCAAAACCTTGTTAACTGGTTGGAAATGAGGCAATCAACAATATGAGGTGTTTTGAAGAAGTTATTTTGACACAGCAGGAGTCATTAGCGGTGACTTTTAGCCAAGATAATAATAGTGTGTCATATTACATATTATTGCTGTTAGGATGGGGTTGGTCATAAATCTAGCAAACCAGATTATAATATTGTTTGAAGTACATTTTTTTTTTATTTAAGATCCCTCTTAGCCAAATCTCCATTACTGTGATTTCACATGTGGGAAATCTTAAGTGTTATTTTCTTTCCTATATTTTATTCTGGACATTCTAATAGTATGTTATACAGTAATGTGCTTCATGTCAATGGAAGGGTTGCCTTTACCACCACAGTAATGAAAGGCAGAGTAACTGTCACAGTGCCTGGCTCAAAAATACTTTAGACACTGTGAATAGTATTTATTAGCATACTGCACAAACCACAAAACGTAGCCACTCTTATAGAATTGGCGTCTTTCTCCAGATGAAGTTGAAACATCACTTTTTAAATTAGCTCACCATATGAAGCATCTCCAGATGCACAATCTCCCAGTCTCACTAATGGAATGGTACATCTTCCACTTCCTATGTTTTCCCATGTTGACTCCAGAGCTTGAAAATATTACTTTTTAAAAAATTACAATTACCAGAATCCCACAGCTAGCATTGTGACTGGTCTAAGAAAGTGGGTTTCCTACATTCTGGATTTTGTAACAGTTCATCTATTCTGTTTTCCTTAGAAAATCTGATGCATCGTGCTTTGGATTAGTAACATTGGGAGCCCTTCATTTGGAACTACCTTCATTGATGTCAGTGTCTGACTAACTAAATTCAAATTCAGCTCTGTATCCTTTATCTATGAGATGAAAATGCAAGCAAGTTCAGGGCATATTTCCAAATTAAGTGGGCTCTAAAATAAATTCAGAGGTATCTGACTGATTGATTGATTGATTGATTGATTGATTGATTGATTGATTGATTGATTGACTGACTGACTGACTGACTGACTGATTGATTGATTGTATTTTTTAGCCGCACCATTACCAGTGGCCTCTTAATGCCATAGCTACGGAATATATTTGGAAAATGCTGTAATGTTTGTTTTTTGGATTATAATTCCAAAATTCTGTGGTCAGCATGGCCAGTGTCAATACTAGCTAGAGCAACTAGCTAGACCAACAAACTCTGGAAGTTATACATTAAAATGCTGTGTTCGTTCTTATGTAAGGAAGGTGAAATTATTTCAATGCTATGATAAAAATGTAATTGGAAAGGAAGACAGATCTACATTGCATAGTTTTGTTTGATTATGTCCTTGGTGGCAGATATTCTGTTTTTAACAAAAGCAACTTTGTTTGGAGTTCCTTGCAAGGGCGACTTTCCTGTCTCTGCCTTTACTGGAAAATGAGGGATTTTCCACTTCAGAGGAATGCTAATGTATTTTCCTTCCATCATTTTTAGAATGAGACACTTCCATTATTCCTTTTAATTGCAGTTAATAGTGCCAGGAAATTACTGATTTACATAATTCCCCAGTGAAGCAGTCAGAAAAAGGTCAAAATGGGACTTTATCTTATTGTGGGCAGGAGCCTTCACAATATAGATGTGTTTTTACTATATTAACCCTTCCAGTTGCATGTTAGTCATGGAAAACATCCATACTATTCATAAATTCCCTTTTGAACATGTAGAGATCATTCTCTTCTTACACTTACATAGGCCTGCACACCATCTCCTTGTTTGCAGGGGCAGACTGTGCAGATACACAGCAATACTCGTATATTCCCTTGCTACTAATTTGTCTGTGCCTTGAGTACTGAAAAATAGGTTCACAAGGCTCTGAGCCAGGGTCACTTTATTTTTATGGTATGCTATATCTCCCACAATACTTTGCACTAAAACCAGTTCATAAAGCCAAGTAAACGTAGTAAATATAATTACAGCATACAAATAGGTCACTTAGCATTCATATTACATTTCAACAGCTTAAACAAGACTATAACACAACAATAGGTCAGTTAACAAGATCAAATATCAAGGGTATAAAGCCAGGAGTCTGGTCAGAGAGGCATGCATCTATGGAAGCATGGATAGGATTGATTGTAGCCATAATTTGTGTTTGTGTTATCTGCAGTTGTGTGTGTGTGACTCTTGAGATGACTCAATTGCAAGAGCAGTTAACCTACTGTATATATTTTTAAATCTAATCACTTTGCACATGCTCTTGATTGGTAATTTCTGAGGGACTCAGTTATAAAGGAGGCTTGGTCCAACTTCGCCTCACAATTTCTGAGGATACTCCACCCATCCCCATCTAGTTTTAAGGAAAGCTGGAGCAGAGCCCCCCCCCCTTCATTCTGGGGTTATTCGTGAGCAGAGTTTTACTGCTTGGTGCTTTGAAGCAATATCTTCCTTTCCCTGCTTTTTGAGCGGAAGCATAGCAAATACTTGTAGACACAGCCCGACAGCATGATCCTGCTTTTTCCCAATAACAGGGAAGGGGGAGCAAAGTCAGAAAGGAATTTCTATTTTCTCCAATCAATGATCAGATTCCCTCTGGAACTGAGCCTGGAAAAAATTATTTTTGACTGTAACTCCCCAAAAGAGTGGGGAACATCAACATTAATTTCTCACAAGTGTAAATGCACCATTACACAATAAGAACAACAATGTGGTAACAAGTTGATTCTGACTTACACTTACCAGGGTTTTCTGAGTTCAAAATACTCAGAAGTGGCTTACTGTTCTTTTCAGTAGGGTGGTGCCCTGGAACTGTGCAGCTTGCCCAAGGCTACACAGACTGGCACTTTTTCTTCAAGGGGGGAACTACCCATCTTTGGGTGCACAGACATTGCACCCAACTCACTGAGCTATCTACCCAAGCCACTAATGACAATGATGACTGTGTGCTGTCAAGTCAATTCTGATTTACGGTGACCCTTTTCAGAGTTTTCCATGTAGAGAATACCAAGAAGTGAGTTTACCATTGCCTTCTTCTGGGACTGTGCAGCTTACCCAAGGCCACACAGGCTGGCTCTACTTCACAGGAAGCAGAATGGGGAATCTAACACCCAACCTCTGATTCTGCAGTCAGATACTGAAACCACTGGGCTATCCAGCCAGCTCATACATATCATAAACAGAACACTCAGGTATTATATATTATGGCTTTCCAACAGTAAAGATAGATCATGCACACCAGCTTCTGAGAAAAGAAAAGAAACAAGTCATCTTGCACATGTTTAAATGGATTGTTGACCCTAATAAAAATATTGACTGTAGATTTTGAGTTGTTTCATCAGGTTCTGGTCATCTCATATGGTTTCTGCTGCCTTGTTTGCACACAGGGGAGGCAACAACATTGTTGTAACAGTCGATGCCCCTGATGCCTGTATCTAAAGACAGTTCACGCCATTTCCTGGGAAAACAGTGTTCAAATCACGGGGGAGGGAAAAACATTTGTTCTAGGCCCTTGCGAGGTTGCGACTTGGCTCCCGATGGAACGTTTTGCGGGTTTCCCGAAGGTCCTTTTCCTTTTACCGCGGCGACTCCCTCACAAAGAGAAAACAGGAGGAACCCTGCTGAGAGGGAGGACACGTGTCCCTTCTGTGGGTAAGAAGCTGCTCACCTATGGGAAGCCGAACAAATGAATCCAGCATACCTCTCAGACACCGACCCGTTGAACAGAAGGGTCATGAAACAAAAGTTGGACTCCCGCCCGCCCTGAGCGCGAAGGGACCCGCCTCTCCTCCTCTGTCCCCCCCCCTGCCCGCCGGCCTGCCCGCCTTCGTCCTCCTCCTCCTCCTCTCCCCTCTGTGGGGAAAGAGGGAGACGTCAGGCCGGAGCGGCGATTAGCAGGCGCTTTAAGTGGATGAGAAAGCGGCCAAGCTCAGGAGGAGCGAGCGGCGGAGGGAGCGTCGCAGGCAGGCAGGCAGGCAGGCGCCGCCGTTCCCGCCCCTCTCCGGCTTCAGCCTTGTCGCCGGGCGTCCTTCTCGCTCCCTGACCAGCTCTCCGGAGAAGAGGCGCCATGCCCCAGACGGTGGCTTTGACGGGCCCTTCGCCCTGGGGATTCCGGCTGGTGGGAGGCAAAGATTTCAGCACCCCGCTGACTATTTCCCGGGTAAGTCCGAGGGAAAGCACCCAGCGCCCGGGAGAGACGGGTCGGGACCTTGAGAAGCGCCTCAGGTGATGGAGGCAGGAAGGGGCTGCGCGGCGGCACCACAGCTCCTTGCGCCGGCTTGGGCACGGCATGAGGTCTATCAAGGAATTGTGGCGGGAGAAGGTGTGTGTGTGGGGGGGGGGAGGCAACAAGCAGCCCCTTTGCGCCCCTTCGGTGCGGATAGGTTCTCAGTGGAGCCGGTTAATCGAGAAGTGGGGGAGGGGTTGGAAGGGGCTCCCCCGTTGCCCCGCACCTCCGTTTCCCCCTCCCCCTCCTTTGCGCTCTTACGGTTGCATCTTGTCCGAGGAAATCTGAGGCAACCCCCCCCCCCGCCGCCCTTCCCCGGGTGGTGGGGAAGGAGCGAACAAAAGAGCGAGGCGGCACTCCGGGGGCACCAGCCGCCCGCTCGCCCGCCCGGCACAGGCACCGGCTGCCTGCCTCAAGTTCGGCTGCAAACTTTCCGAGCCAATACAGCAGCCGGCGAAGCAGCCTCAGGAGGGCCGCCCGGGAAATCGCCGTCCGCGAGGGCAGGACGCTCGCTCCGCTGCTTCGGTTTCTAAGGGAACATCCAGGACTCACTCACTCTCTCTCTTCCTCTCTCTCTCTCTCTCGTTGGGAGGGAAACTGCACTGGGAATGCTCTGAGCTGCGATCGGCATGAGTTACACCGGGTAGCAGCTTCGCTGTTTTGGAGCCCAGTCTGGAAAAGAGGGTTTTTAAAAACAGAGGAGAAGGAGTTGCAGAAGGACTACGAAAAGCGGGGGGGGGGGGGAGGTTCTGGTTTCGCACGACTCGGTTTAACTAGCGTGCCTGGTCCCATGAAAGCTGTCTGAAGGAGCCAGTGAAAAGTTTGCGTATAGTGGACCGACGGCAGGATGAGTTTCCCTTCAGCAGTGAATGCACTGAGAATAAATCGCCAGCCGAAGGCATAGCACTTCTGCCCTCTGGAGCATCATGTTCTCTACTATTATCCTTTTTTGTCTCACTGTTTCGGAGAATTGTGGGAGTAAAACAATTCAGGGCCGTGTTATTCTCGGGAATGACACTACAGTATTGAAGTTTATGGAATTATACAGGGGACAAGTTTAATTTGTTCTAACAGGCTCATTTTTTGCTCTTTTAAGGGAGCTTTTCTGAGAACTAGTGGGATTTCTGAGTAAATTTGTATTGGTGTTGAACGCTTAGTTTAAATTCACATTCCGAAATGTACTTCATAAGATGTATTTTAGAACTCGGTAGAATCTCTGAGAAACCTGTATAAGGCCAGCAAATTCTGGACTATATAGGATCATTCATACTGGACTATTACACGTAATTGTTAATGCATTGTTATATTGATGTGTGGGTATAAAGTGCATATAATGAATGAATACATAATTTGTCTACTGACAACAATACTTTATTTCCAGAAACCTTTCAGAAAAGGCATGTCTCTTCTGGGATGAAATGAGTGCAGGCAGTGATCCACCCAATAGTATTGTAACCTGCCTGTGTAACCTTCAGTCATTTTTGCCACCACGAACCCTCCAGTGACTGTGTGTGCATGACAATGGATAGCCTAGACCTGTTCCTCTGGTTTTCCATTTGTCTTGCACACCATCCAACTTTAGTGACATTGAGTTAACTCCTAAACTGTGACGGTTATGTATATCTTTAGGATTGTGGTGTTTTGCTTTGGAGTTCCTCCTGTGAAATATTCATGTGTATCTGGCAATAAACACATGGTTTTGGGATTTCTGAGTTTCCTTATAGTAGAACTGGCATTTCTTTCTTTCTTTCTTTCTTTCTTTCTTTCTTTCTTTCTTTCTTTCTTTCTTTCTTTCTTTCTTTCTTTCTTTCTTTCTTTCTTTCTTTCTTTCTTTCTTTCTTTCTTTTGCTTTGAAGTAATGAAAAAGATGTCTTATGTATGCAAACAAATTACTGTATCTGCAACCGTTCAGCTGTGGATACCCATGTGTTTCATTAAGCAAAGTGGATATACCACTGGACCAGAGTTGGTGAAAAAACTGAGCCAGCTTTATCCAGGAGGCAATATGTTTTTGTCTTGGGGAATTTTTGAAATGCTTGTTCCGGAAAATACAGTTTCCTGTAACAGAGTGCACATATTTAGATACTCTAGAACAGCGGTCGTCAACCTTTTTCAGTCCGTGGACCAGCTGGGGAAGGTGGGGCACACACACCCCGCACACACTCGTGTGCATGTGCAAACAGTGGCATGGCACTTGGGGGTGGGGTGGGAGATCTGTTTTGGCGGCCCGGTCAGGCTCAGGCCACGGACTGGCACCAGGCCATGGACTGGGGGGGTTGGGGACCTCTGCTCTAGAACATTGTGAATGTTTCCCTGAAATCACAGCACAGATGTAATCATATGCATATTTACTTGGATGTTAAGTCCCATTGAACACATTTTGATGGGCTTGTGAGTAAATGTGTTTAGGTGCTGAACAAATGCTTCAAAGCATTTTTAAATTTTCAACTTGGATATGGATAGAGATCCCATTAAATCTGTGATTAAATGTAGTTTTCACCTTTCACTTTCACATCTACAGTACTAACGTGTTAGTCATGTACTGCTTTCATAGACCCACAAAATAAAACAGGAGGCAGCAGGGACAGTTTTACTTATGTGTCTGCCCTTTTCCTGGGGGGGAAGTTAGACCCCACTTTACTCTGCTACGTTATGTTGTTTCAAATGCTGTTCTCCCTAGTTAATTCCATTCTCTCCTGTGATTTCTCTGGGTTGTATTTTAGGATGCCTTCCTTGATCCTAGCTGTATGAAAGAGGCATCCAGTTAAAACAGAAAACAAGCAGATTTTGTGGGAAGTAATGATTCTGACAGCTTTTCCAGAAAAAAAAGTCAAAGGACATAGAGCAAAGGACAAAAATCTGAGGTGCAATACCTGGCTGACGTTGGAGTTCTCCACAGCTATTAAGAAAACAATGACAGAGTATGATTTGTGTTGCTGAGTCAGACTGCAGTTTATGTAGTTCGGTATTATATTTCCAGCAGTGGCCAGTTGGACACTTCTGGAATCCTACAAGTGGATGGGAGAATGATAAACATGTCCTATTGGTTGCCTCCTCTGTCTGTAGAGTTATACTGCTTTTGAACACAGAAACTGTCATAGTCATTAATGGGCATCTGCAATGGAACTGCTTTGATCTTATAGGAGCATGGCCACCTGAAGTGCCCAATATGAGATCAGTTTATTCCAGTCCTTAAGTATTACCAACTTGAAGCAAACCTGTTGAGTTCAATGTTGAGGGAAGAAGATAATACATTTGAGAATGCTGAGGATTGGATCTTTCAGCTGAAAGGAATCGATGTGGGCTCTCGACTCTGATCTGGCAAGAGGGAAAACGTAAAGCATGAGGGAGTTTCTCAGAGCAAGAAGTGGTATCTTATTTGTCACCTCTCCTTATCACATAGAAAGCTGTACATCTCTGGAAGGCAGAAGTAAGTTACGTGTGATAGGACCAATAGTGGCTGGTGCCAAACACAGCTGAGGCTAAGAACTGCATGTTATGGAAAAGTGTGCAATGCTCCAGATTAGAGATGGGCATGAACCAGCAGTTCGGCAGAGTTCATTTCCCGGCCAAACAGCTGATCTGTAATTTGATACCTTGCCCCTTCCGATGGACACCCACTTGGTGGCAACGCCCCATCCTGCCTCCTCCAGGTGCTGCCTCTGAGTGGGCACCTGTTGGAGGAGGCAAGGCACTGAACCGCAGGATCAGCTGTTTGGCCAGGGAATGAACTGTGCTCAGCTGCCAAACCAGCAGTTCATGCCCACTTCTATTCCAGATCACACCATTTTTAAAAGGTTTTACCTGCTCACCATCAGGATTTGCCAGATCTATTAAACTGGCAAGAAGCATGGAAGAAACGTCCTGGGAATTTGGAAAATGACAAGGTACTGACTTTTTTTGGACAGTTTTATGGATTTGGAGCCTTTTCCAAAGGTGTAAAAAGAGCCTGAACAGATCTTGACAACTTTTTTATGGGCTGTAGTGGCCTACTGCTTAATTACTGTCTCCACATGCATGGTGTAAGTGACATTTTACCAAAAAATATGTCAAGCAGTATGGTATGCAAAACAAGTACCTTTTAGAAACATTTTGGAGATCTGTGTGCGTATTTTTTTTTCTTGCAGATTATAAGAAATCAAGTTGCTTAACATTTCTTGTTCTTCTTGAAACAAAAAGGAAGTGGAATGTGACAGTCTCAGTTGACCTGCTGTGAGACTATATTTTCTGAAGCAGCACTTTGAAATCATGTTCTTGTAAAGGGAATTTCAGGCACAGAAAGAAGATGGTATTGCACATGATGTATGCAACAGACTTGTTAATACAAAGCTAACCTTGCTATAATTTAACCCAGCTCTTGTTAGCAGTTAAAGAACAGTGCTGGATTTTGGCTTTCAAACAATTTGACTCTGGAAGTGCTTCCATCTATAATTATAACCCCTTTGGTCTTTTATAAAATTTTACTTTGAGTCCTTCTCCAACAAGAAGGAAAATGTCTGAAAAGCTACAGTGAAGTCTTCAATCCTATAATATTTTCTTGAAAGTAAGTCCCAATAAACTCAGTTGGGAGTGTATAAGATTGTACTGTACATGTCCTAATACAGTATATTTTCCTCATAGAAGCATTTACTGCGCAAGCGCAGTGAGAATATTTGATTCTAAATTCAAAAAGAAGATGATCCTACATTAAACTGTGACATGTCTTCTGGTTTCTCTGAATAATGTATATGCAAGAATCCTGGAGCAGAATGTACATGAACAAAAACACCGAGCTAAAAAATATGGAGGGGTAAATTAGATAATCAGTGCTGTTTGAAATGCTGTCATGAAGACATAGTATGAAATTTTCTCTGTTTGATTTCTCCATTTAATATTAAAACATGCTTTAGCTTATTTTGGCATAAAAATAGCAAAGTCTCTGAAGTAGATTAGCATACATGATCCTGCCCTACTTGGAACATTCCACTTTGATTTATATTGTGGATCTGTCCTATGATTTTGACTGTTAATATACTGGCCTCCCTTGTCTTTTCATAACAGAAGTTTTGAACCTTGGGTCCCTCTCTGTATCTTTAACGTCTGAGCTGTTTTCCCCCACCCATCTTTGAAGTCAGAAAGATAACTTGCTTTGTTTATAATACTTTTGTATCCCATTTGTGTTTGAGATAGATATACAATAATGGCTCATAAAGCTGTCACAGGCGTTGCAAGGAGAAACAGATGTTTAAAAGGTGTTTTCCCATTTGCAGCCGTTCTCTGTAACATTACAGAAAATTTTACTGCCGTAGAGGAGAACCACAGCAGAAATGATAAAAACAGGCGCACTCACTATGTCTTTAAACTATTCTGTTTCTAACACTGAATTTGAATATTTTTGGCTGGAAAGCTCTACAAATTGTTTTAATCTCAGGTTCTTCTTAAGTCTCATTGTTTTATGGGGACATTTTAATCATTCAAACATTATAGTAGCAAGCAAGAAACATGTGATGAGGCACTAATGAGGAGTAAGTAAAATAATACGTACACCTGTTAAACAAGCACATAATAGATATGCCCACTGAGATCGCAGTTAGTTTCTAGGTATCAAGACATTTTGTTTATTTTAGAAAGCCTGCTAACTTTGTCTCACTCTCCCTGACACCTTTTGGTCTTGACAGAATTTATCTCATGCACAGAACCATCAGTTAGTTACTTAATCAATTCTTAAACATTTCTCGCTGTCTTTTACTGTTCACTCAGAATTAAATTGCCCTAGCCCAAATCCAGTTATTAGGCCCAACTAGAGTAGGTCTAGGGACGTGGTGGCACTGCAGGTTAAACTGCAGAAGCCTCTGTGCTGCAGGGTCAGAAGACCAGCAGTCGTAAGATTGAATCCACACGATGGAGTGAGCTCCTGTCACTTGTCCCAGCTCCTGCCAACCTAGCAGTTTGAAAGCATGTACAAATGCGAGTAGATAAATAGGTACCTCCTCGGTGAGAAGGTAACAGCATTCCGTGTCTAGTCGATCTGGCCACATGACTATGGAAAACTGTCTTCGGACAAACGGTGGCTCTACGACTTGGAAATGGGGATGAGCACCATTCCCTAGAGTCGGACACGACTTGTCTAAATGTCAAGGGGAACCTTTACCTAGAGTAGGTATATTGAGTCATTGATTGAAATCCTTTTGTGTAGCTCCATATGCACAATGGAAATGATGTCAGCATTGGTGGCAAATTTCTGCAGATTTGTGTATAATACTTTTATCGGCTACATCCTTGTTCCTTGATCTTCCTTTCGACTGACCAGAAGCATCTCTGTCTTGTCTGGATTCCATTTATTTCAATTTATTCACCCTCATCCAGTCCATTACTGATATCAAACACTGATCTAGAGCTGAAGTTGCTTCCTTGGATTTAGGTGGCAAGGAGAGGTAGAGTTGGGTGTCATCCACATACTGGTGACACTGAACCCTAAAACTTCAGACAACCTGTCTTAGTGGTTTCATGTAGATGCTAAATAACATAGGAGACTAAACAGAACCCTGAGAGCCAGGGTGTCAAAGAGGGATCCCTCAGCACCACCTTCTTATTGTTTTCCTCCAGGAAGGACCAGAGCCACCATAAAACAGGGTCTCCAAGTCCCATCCCAGAGAGACATAGTATCCAGAAGGATACTGTGGTTGATGGTGTCAAAAGCCATGGAGAGGCCCAGCAGTACCAACAGAGTCACACTGCCCCTATCCAGTTCCTGGTGTAAGTCATCCACCAAAGCATTCTCCCTCCCTTAACCAGGCCTGAAGCCATATGCTGTTAAGGCGTATGCATTTATTCATGACTATGCATTGTAGTTGTAATAGAAGCTACAGCAGTAGCCTTTCAAATACTGCACTTAGTTTAATTTAGTTTTAGTCACTTAGTCTTGAACATATACCTTTGTCGAACTAGTACACTGGAATTTCTATAGAAGGAGAATGGTAATTTTTCTAAGAGAAATGAGAGAAAAATTATCTATTGCACCTGCAGAAAAAAGAGAGAGAAAGCCAAAACATTAAGAAGTAGATTATACTTTGACCAAGTTTGCAAGTTATGGTTATGCAAAACCATAACTAACTCTACCTGCAAGAATCTTGATGCATTGCCCATCCCTATTTTCAATGTGGTTATAAGGAAGATGACAGAAGTATTCAGTTTTGTTTTCAAGTATCCATTTTTTTCCTGTGTATTAAGCTGGGATTGTGGGTAGTATTAACTGTGGTTTATTGAAACAAGCCAGTGTTGTCATCCATTGCTAGAAGTTATCTGAGTTCAATAAACCATAGGGAACACTAACCACAGATTAGTGGTCAGATTGGCTCAGATTAGATGTCAGAATGAACACTATTAGCTGAAAAGCACATCCTTCTGATATCCTTTTTCTTTGCACACACAAGACAAGGAAGAGAAGGTAAAGGGTGTGTATAAGCCGAAGGCTTGTTCACATACTACTCAACTCTGGTTTTATAATACTCCTAAACATACTGTAGTGTGTGTGTCTTTCTACTGGAGAACCTGGCATTCTTGTAGATATACCTGTGCTGCTGTACAGTGTGTGCATATCATTTAATCATGTGACAGAATGGATCAGACTTCTAACCAAAAACTATGACTGTACTGCATAAGGTGTACATGAGGTTATTGTTTCCTTTCTTTACTTCACAGCAGTTGCTTCTTTCCTTCTAGATCAGTGGTTCCAAACCTTGGGCTCCCAAATGTTCCTGTATAACAAATCCCAGAAATCCTGCCAGCACAGCCAGTAGCAAATACCGATACTTCTGGGAGTTTTAGCACAAGAGCATCTGGAGACCCAAGTTTGGGAACCAGTGCTCTAGATAAATGGACACTTTATGTATCTGTGATGGAAAACTAAATTCCCTTCTACTAACTTTGGAACAGTGTAGTAGTACTAGTAGGTTATAGTACTGGCTCAGTTTTAAAATCTCCCTATTTTTATCCATCATCCCAAATTTCTTCTGACTTCTGAAGTTAATAGCAGTTTTCTTTTTTTGCATATTAGCTAGGGCATAATATAAGTTACTGCAATTAATCAGCCACACTGATTATCCAAGATAGGAAATCGGGTGAAAGGAATGATTCATATTGTCCCATTCATTCAGGGTTTGACCTTGGTGGAAGCTTAACAAAATAAACCTCACACACCCTGAACACTTTCCATGTTTGCCATTTTGTTTTGCTGGACAGTACAAAAAAGTTCAGCGTAATGGAGGGGATTTACAGGACTTTTATAATGTTAGTGTAATGACATCAGTGTTTCTAAAACAAATTTAGAACTATTGTTCTCCTGATGCAGGTGCTTAGTTACTGTGGAAATATTTGCAGACCTTAAGGTGTATAATGTGAACCAAAAACTTGAACAAAGTTTGTCAAGTTCACTGTAGCAGTTTTACATTTTTCAGTAACAAAACAAGTAAAATCAAAATAGAATACAGAGCCTGTGAGATCTTGATCTTGTGACTGGAATAAAAGGGGGAAAAGATTGATTCCTAATAGCCATATTTGTTAAGACAGAATCATGTAAACTGAAGAAAATGCTATTGTGCTCAAGAGTTATGTAAAAGAAATAAGGGGAATACTGCCCTGCTAACCTTGTTGTTATAGAAAAGCTCTGAGGGGGATTAAAACGGGCAATTGGTTGTGGAAATTGCCCAAAAGGTGAGAAGCTAACTTCTGGTTTTTTGGGTATACAATGGGGGGGGGCTTAAAGGCATGAGGGTAGAAAATATTCTGCCTCCTTCCAATATCTGTAGCCCTCTGTATATGAAGGGTAGTTTCCTAGTGGAAAGTGTTCCCCAGTAATGTATAGAGTTGTCATGAACCATGGACCCTTCTCTGTTCATAAGTTTGCTGTCTGTGATGGGACACTGCAGGGGCAGCTGTACTCCCGCCCCCACATTTAACCCACATGCTGTTGAAAGCCAGAATAGGGCTATAATATAATACTGTACATAATCACCATTCATAAAATACATAACAAACATCAATATATTTGTATTGTTGGGCTCCTCTGAGTGACTATGTTGACAGGCTAGAGAGTGAGACAGGGTTGACTGAGATTAAGGCAGGACTTGGCTTAGTTAAGCACATTGTATCTCTTGAATGAGAATGTTCTAATCTTTTAATGACCTCTGTGCACCGCCTTGGTATACAACAGAACGAATACTGTTTTTAAAAAATCTTGTGTTGTCTGACATGTAGTATATGGACCATCAGTACATACTGGTGCCTTACTTTGGCTCACCCACAAAACTAGCAGTCAAACAGTGACTTTGCTCAGTAAGATCAATGCTAAGGGCCACCAGAGCATGGACAGAGTTCCTGCTCCAGTCCTCTGAAGATGCCAGCCACAGAGACTGGCGAAATGTCAGGAAGAACAACCTTCAGAACACGGCCAAGGAGCCCAAAAACCCCACAACAACCACTAAGAGCCACCATTTGATTTTTTTTTTGTGGTGGATTGTAGCCCATTACTATCAATTTATTCTTGCTGCTACCACCACTAGGTAAAACTAGCAAGAGTCAGCCATAGAATTTCCCCATTGTAGGAATGGGTGATGCTCAAGGTGCTCCAGCAAAGCCTTTTACTTTGTATGGAGCAAGAAATACCTGATGTTCAATCTGGATTCTGAAGAGGAAGAGGCACTCAAGATTGTATTGCAAATATCTGCTTGATACTGCAGAACTTGTGTGAATATCACTGTAAACCTCACCGTATATGTTTTTGTCCCCTCTTTCCCATAATTTCTGGAACAAAATGTCTAATGTGATCTCAAAGTGCCAAGTTTCTCTGTTTATACTGTACTTGGTTTCAAGGGCATTCTGGTATTGTGTCTTCCCTTCCCTTCACTTGAGAGAGAATGCAGCTGTTCTTGACTGGCAACAATATTTATATCTAGGATCATATATTTTAGCTGCAAGCTTTTGTGCTTTTGAAAGAAGACAGTCTTAGATTGCAGATGTGAAGGGGGAAATGTGTCTCTCTCCTGGGGACAGCACTCCACACTTCAGCAAGCTGGAGTCAGTCCTCACAGAAACAGTAGTTGGTTCCATTCTCCTAGTTTCCTAGCTGGAAGAAATAGCGTGGGAGGTAGTGCTCAGAAGGCTGGGAAAGCAATGGGAGTGAAAGAGCTTGTGTCTTCATCTAAGAGGTGCGCCTATTATCTAAGCCAGTGGTTCTTAACCTTTTTGAAAGAAATGCCTCCTTGAGCCATTGAGGAAGTTATCATTGCCCCCCTCCCCACCGTGATTTCTTTCTTTCTTTCTTTCTTTCTTTCTTTCTTTCTTTCTTTCTTTCTTTCTTTCTTTCTTTCTTTCTTTATTTATTTATTTATTTATTTATTTATTTATTTATTTATTTATTTATTTATTTATTTATTTATTTAAGACACTTAAATCCAATGACCCCTGAAAACAAAATTAAATTCCAAGAAAATGAAATGCCCCCCAAAAAGTAACATTTAATGATTTAGTTGCAAGTGAATTTTAAGACGCAAAAAGAAATATAAAAAGGGCATAAAAACAAATGCAGGAACTAAAAATTTCAAGACAAAAAGTGTGAAACTAAATTAAAATTGGAGGAAAATATATATTCATGCACACTGTAAAAAGGCTGCAGCCATTTTCACAGATTTGGCTTGCTCCAGCGCCCCCCCTACCGCCCCCTTCTGCTCCGGCACCCCCACACCACCCCTTTTCTTTCTGCCGCCCCCCTGAAAAATGAAAGCACCCCCTGGGGGGCATTATCGCCCACGTTAAGAACCACTGATCTAAGCCGTCATCATCTTTCTTTAAAAGAATCAGAGCTTAGAAAAGTTGCTTTATGGACTACAGTGCCCAGAATCCCCAGAACAGTAGCACCCGCCTCCCAAAAAAGGTTATTTTATGCTCTGAATAGAGCTGGCACACTTTACTTGACATGTTCATTTGGCCAACAGTTCTCTCTGAGGATGGGGACGTGGTGGCGCTGTGGGCTAAACCGCAGAAGCCTGTGCTGCAGGGTCAGAAGACCAAGCAGTCGTAAGATCGAATCCACGCGACGGAGTGAGCACCCGTTGCTTGTCCCAGCTCCCGCCAACCTAGCGGTTCGAAAGCATGCAAATGCGAATAGATAAATAGGGACCATCTCGGTGGGAAGGTAAACAGTGTTCCGTGTCTAAATCACACTGGCCATGTGACCACGGAAAGATTGTCTTCGGACAAACGCTGGCTCTATGGCTTGAAGAGCGGGATGAGCGCCGCCCCCTAGAGTCGGACACGACTGGACAAAAAATTGTCAAGGGGAACCTTTACCTTTTTTATCTCTCTGAGGATGGGGTAGGGACTGGGAGAAAATGACTGCGGTCTTCTGTCCTAATCCACACAATGGAAAGGCAAAGAAAAAGAGGACCGTTCCTCAGAGAGCAATGAATATTCTTGTACAAATTCATCCTTCATTATGGTTGTAGTTCTGGCTGCTGCAGGTGACCTGATTTGTTCATCACATGACAGTGAGTTTTATGATAAAGGAGTACAGGGCTATTGTGCATTGTAGGTAGTTTGAAATGTGCTTTCTATTCTGAACTCCACTGTACCAAATATGGGCCACTCTGCGCCCATTGCTTGTTCCATCCATTGTAGCCATATGAATACAAAAGGGAGTATCTGGGTTGTTTTTCTGAAGTGATCATAATTCCTGCTGTAATGAGCATTTGATTCTACTTGATCTGTTACCACTTTTAACGTTTTCAGCTATGGGAAGACCACCTTTTGGAACATGGTTGTGAAGGAGGCTAGATTAATCCTGCCTAGATAGAGATGGGGATATTTGTATTCGTATTGTGTGGAATACAAATGTCCTCCACACACCTGGCCCTAACAAGGGTCTGGCCCCCGGGACCGGACCATCCACTTGCTGCAGCACTGAGTCCCACTCATCCTGCCAATGGCACCCGGAGCTCTGCTCTCTTCCTGCTTGGCTGGCCACTCAGCAGCCATTTTCCGGTCCCCTGCCTGAAGTGTGAGTGGACAGCCTGGTCCTAGGGGTCAGGCCCTCATTTGGTCCAGCTGCATTGGAGATACAGTATTCATATTCGTATTCAAATACAAATATCCCCATATCTATCTTGCCCTTTTTGTACTAGCGTTGAGTGATGGAAAGTCCGTATTCCTAAGGATCTCATAGTGTGTGTAAATCAGTGTGATCACTAAGTGTCCTGATGACTCATGAGAAAACACATGTTTTGGTGACACAGGATTGGCAAGACAAGGGCAGAACATATAGGTTAAAGGTGTCAGAAGAGGAAAGAGAGTGACAAGGCCCTGTGGGTGTTGCATGATGTGGTCAGCATTGAAATCATGGAGATGAGAGCGGTTATGGGGTTTAGGCAAAACCCACAAAGCAAATAATGACTTTGGGTGTTTTCATCTGGAGTAAAATAAAAACAATTTGTTGTTTAGTTCTGAGGAATAAATAGAAGACTTCCAGAGATTCTTGACCATCAAGAAAGGCAATGTTGGCAGAGTGTGGCACTGGGACCTCCCTATGATAGCTATTCAAAAAACCCCAAGGGACTAGATTGGGTGACACTTGGTAGTTCTTCCAGCCCTGTGATGAAAGCAAATATACTGTTGTTTCTTAAACATGGATGTTTTATTCAGCTCCTAAACGCAATACAAAATGTTCAAGTTTAGAAAATTTTCAGCTCTCTCGACTTAATAAAGAACAAATTAGAGAACCCAGCTATATTGGACTGGGTCACTTAATTATGATTATGAAGTCCATTATAAGCCTTTCTTTGCAGGGTTGAAGTAGTTTTCCTTTCTTCCCCATGAGAGTTAGCTCACATGATTGCCCAAACAGCTGTTTATTCCCTTCTGGAATAGCTGCTGAAGATGATGTTATTGTAATTAATAACAGTTAGTGGCATTTAAGATCGATCTGTTGAAATGTTACTGTCTTGTACTGTTTTAATATAATTGCTGAATCTTGTCAAAATGATAAAAGTATTTTTCTAGGATTTGCCTCTGCTTCATTAGTCATTAACTGGGGCAAGTCTGAGGTTAATAAAATATGTTTTGAATTTTTGCTTTTCCTAACAAGCTATTATAGGTAAAAATAAAAAAAAATAAAAAGAACAAATAAAAAAGACAAAAACACGACGACACCTTAAAGAAACTCACATTAAAATATAGTATTTAAGGTGCCATAATGTTTTTGTCTTTTTTATTTGTACTTTTATTTTTATTTTGTTTTTACCTATACGTTTGCACAGACTAACAGGGCTACCTCTTCTCCACATAACAAGAAAGTGTTGATACATAGATTTTGTTGTGTATAGGTTTTCAACATCTAATAGTACAGTATGTCATTCCTTACTTACCTTCATTTGTTTTTTGTTTGTTTGTTTGTTTGTTTGAAAAATACTGCCATATAAGAAAAACAAGGTGCAATAGTGAGATGAATTGCACTTAAATTTCAGGGGGGAAACGAGCTGTATAGTGTTCTCTGTTAATTTTTAACAGAAGCATGCCATTACTGAAACATATTGTTGAGGATCTCAGTTGCTTCTTCGGGCTTTGCCATTTCCAAAGCTTACTACAACTTCTGTGACTTATCAAGTGATCTCTTTTGAAGTCCTGTTTGTGTTCCACATTTGGGTCAGAATTGTAATTCTTTATTCAGTTGGCTGGCTGGGTAGCTCAGTTGCTTAGGTACCTGACTGTGGAGCCAAAGGTTAGGTGTTCAATTCCACACTGTGCTTTCTGCGAAGTAAACCCAGCCTGTGTGGCCTTGGGCAAGCTGCACCATCCCAGGGTATCCCCACAAGAAGGAAATGGTAAAGCACTTCAGAATATTTTCTGCCTGGAAAAGCCTGAAAAAATGGTCCCCATAACTCAGAATTGACTTGATGGCACACAATGGTGATTCAGGTAAATTCAAATAAGCCTTAAAATAGAAAATAACTATGAGGATGAGGTAGGGACTGGGAGATAATGACTTTGGTGTTCCACACAATTGTTCTTCCTAAAAATCAGAGGGGTAGCCCAAAGGTACAAGGTAAGGATCTTGGAGGCAGGGAGGCAGTGCGATCCCAGGCTTTTTTTTTCATGTAGGTGCCGTGCAGCTGTTGCTTGTATGCCTTTTCACACAAAGAAATATTGTACCATAGACTGCAGTGGAACTTACAAAGCATTTGATATACATTGCAGGGTTGGGTGAGGTGAGCTTAATGTACTGGAACAACAATAATCGTTATTCATGTTGCTCACACATCAAACCAACAGAACAGTTTTCAGTAATAATTGTTAGTGTAGTTGTAATTTTTTTCAGTGCTCAAAGCCCTTCATGTACAGTATTTTATAAGGGATATTAAGCTGTATTTTGTGTCATTTCTAAGGTAACATGCATGGATGAAGTTTCTGTAAAGGTGATTAATGTCATTACCTCTACAGACTACATCAGGAGTAATTGATCCTTTTAAAAGCATGGGGTTTTGAGATATCTAAGACCTCCTTTGAATTCCTGGCTTGGACAGATTTGAATGAGAACCTTTTCCACGGATACAGCAACAGCTATGTAGTCAAATGTTAGCATAACAAAGTACAGAGCATAACACAGCATTATAATTTACATGGGAAAAGCAAGACAAAGAAACTGATTTCAGAGAGATTAGGTTAGCTGTTCCTGAGGATCCCCCCCCACCTCAAAGAATAATTCTCCTTTGTCTTCTGTTATTTTAATTTGTTCACTGCTTTTTGTTCATTGGCAGAAAGGCAATACATAAATATAGCAAAACAATGATATGTAAATATGTAAACTATTTTGTAACTGATCCATATTTATCAATTTATTCTTATAGAAAAATTATATTACAGATTATATTTAAAGATGAAAGAGATTATTCATCCCATGAGAAACGCAGTCATAATCATTAACAGCAGATAAGATTAACCAAAACATCAGAGAACTTTCCCATTAGATAATGCTATTCTGGCTTAAGCTTTTATGGACTGTGCAGAAACAATAACAGATGTTGTGAATGAATGTTGAGGGTAAAAATGGGGTTAAATTCCTCACACATTTATTGGCCATTGATCTGCTGATATTACATCACTATGAATTCATCTCAGGGGAGAAAACCGTATTTTTTCTGATACAGAAAAAACGCCCTGTGGTTACAAGGAAAACTTTGTTTCATTTTGGAATGCAGTATCTCTTCTGTTTTATAAAAAAAAAAACACAACTACAGATGTTACCAGGATGTGTCATTAGCCTCCCTCAAAGGGAGTTACAAGCTTTGCAAGATTTTTGGCATTAACACAAAAATAGCAAGGGGGGAGCTAAGGAGATTTAATAAACAGTGTGATATTTCACGCATGACTGGAAAGTGACAGGTAATTGAAATAGGAGTCAGTGAAAGCTGTGAGGGAAGATAACACCTCTGGAGGAAGCTGTTAGAATAGTTGCTGCCGTGTTGACTGCTTCTTTTAATTGGGGGAATTAATGTCTTGTTTGGCCTTTGGTTCCAAGGAAGTGATCCCAAGTGTGTTACAAATCAGTTAAGCTGGAAAATCAAAACTGGGGGTTTCCAGCATCCAAGCCATTTATAGCTTGACCATGATGAATGTTGAGCAGAAGGACCTGATTTCATTTGGTTTCCCAAAGAGTCTCTGGATTAACTGTGCTCCAGGGTGTTGCCATTAATTTGGCAATGTACAAGCTATTTGTCTGTGGTTAAAATCAGGAACTGGAATAGGAGTGCAAAATAAGAAAACCACACCAAATTGTCCACATATTTTTAATCTGCAAACTGGGCAGACGAGATGAGGACAGGACGCTTTATTGTTTCTCTACCAAGACATCCCTCTCCTACCATGAAGCACTGTGTTCCCAGTACTCTGGTGTGCCTTTTCACTTGGCCATGGAATGGAGGTGCGGGGTACGAATGCTTTGCTGACAGAAACCATCAGAGATACTAATCACAGAGGAATGGAGACATATTGTATGAATCTTAATGTTTTCAACTTCCCTGCACTTGAAGAGACAAAGAAACACCCTTCTTAAACTTTTGGGAGGTCCCTCTGTACAGCTAAGAGGAGAAGATAAGAAATGTTGGGTAGAAGAATCTGATTAGTCCTCTGGGTTTTGTGCACCTTCCCCACTCATCTGAACACTTCTTTCTTTGGCTTACAGTGTTTCTGTTAGTTCAGTTTTAGCATTTTTAAAAAACACCGGCTGAGTAGAATTCCCAAGGATTATAGTACCATATTTAAGAAACCAGCTTTTCAAGTAAGTAAGTCAAGCACACAATATGTTGTCTGAACTTCAAAATCAAGATTCATTTGGGAAACACTGGATTTATGTGTAGTGTTCTCTCTTAATATTCTATTGTTGTTGTTGTTGTTGTTTAGTCGTTAAGTTGTGTCCTGTCCCACATAGAGATTTTTCCGGAGATAGTGAAGGTGGTCAGGTGCTCCCATATCTTTAAGAACAGTGCCCTAGTTTGCTGTAGTCCACACAGTCAAAGGCTTTTGCGTAGTCAATGAAGCAGAACTAGATGTTTTTCTGGAACTCTCTGGCTTTCTCCATAATCCAGTGTGTTTTAGTAATTTGGTCTCTAGTTCCTCTGCCCCTTCGAAATCCAGCTTGTACTTTTGGGAGTTCTTGGTCCACATACTGCTGAAGCCTACCTTGTAGGATTTCAAGCATAACCTTGCTAGCGTGTGAAATGAGTGCAATTGTACGGTAGTTGGAGCATTCTTTGGGATTGGGATGTAGACTGATTGTTTCCAATCCTCCGGCCACTGCTGAGTTTTCCAAACTTGCTGGCATATTGAATGTAGCACCTTAACAGCACCGTCTTTTAATATTTTAAATAGTTCAACTGGAATGCCATCACCTCGACTGGCCTTATTGTTAGCCATGCTTTCTAAGGCCCACTTGACTTCACTCTCCAGGATGTCTGGCTCAAGGTCAGCAACCACACTATCTGGGTTGTCCGGGACATCCAGATCTTTCTGGTATAATTCCTCTGTATATTCTTGCCACCTCTTCTTGATGTCTTCTGCTTCTGTGAAGTCCCTACCATTTTTGTCCTTCATCATGTTCATCTTTGCACAAAATGTTCCTTTAATATCTCCAATTTTCTTGAACAGATCTCTGCTTTTACCCTTTCTATTATTTTCCTCTATTTGTGTGCACTGTTCATTTAAGAAGGCTCTCTTGTCTCTCCTTGCTATTCTTTGGAAGTCAGCATTTAATTTTCTGTAACTTTCCTTATCTCCCTTGCATTTTGTTTCTATTTTTTCCTCTGCTATTTGTAAGGCCTCGTTGGAGAGCCACTTTGCTTTCTTGCATTTCCTTTTCTTTGGGTTGGTTTTTGTTGCTGCCTCCTGTACAATGTTACACGCCTCTATCCAAAGTTCTTCAGGCACTCTGCCCACCAAATCTAGTTCCCTAAATCTGTAATTCACCCCCACTGTGTATTCATAAGGGACTTGGTTTAGATCAAAACTGACTAGCCCAGTGGTGTTTCTTACTTTCTTCAGTTGAAGCTTGAGTTTTGCAATAAGAAGCTGATGATCAGAGCCACAATCAGCTCCAGGTCTTGTTTTTGCTGACTGTATATTGCTTCTCCATCTTTGGTTGCGGAGAACATAATCATTCTGATTTTGGTTTTGCCCATCTGGTGATGTCCATGTGTAGAGTCACCTCTTGTGTTGTTGGAAAAGAGTGTTTGTGATGACCAGCTTGTTCTCTTGACCAAACTCTATTAGCCTTTGCCCTGCTTCATTCTGAACTCCAAGGCCAAACTTCCCTGTTGTTCCTTTTATCTCTTGCCTCCCTACTTTAGCATTCCAGTCCCCTATAATGACAAGAACATTTTTCTTTGGTATCAGTTCTAGAAGGTGTTATAAGTCTTCATAGAATTGGTGAATTTCAGCCTCTTCAGCATCAGTGGTTGGTGCATAAACTTGGATTATTGTGATGTTGAAAGGTCTGCCTTGGATCTGTATTGAAATCATTCTATCATTTTTGAGATTGTATCCCGGTACAGCTTTTTCCACTCTTTTGCTTCCTGTCAGGGCTACTCCATTTCTTCTACGGGATTCTTGCCCACAATAGTAGATATGATAATTGTCTGAATTGAATTCGCCCATATCTGTCCATTTTAGTTCACTGACAACCAGAATGTCAATGTTTATTCTTGCCGTCTCCTGTTTGACCACCTCCAGCTTCCCAATGTTCATAGATCTTACATTCCAGGTTCCTATGCAGTATTTTTCTTTGCAGCATCGGACTTTCCTTTCACTTCCAGGTGCGTCCGCAGCTGAGATTCCTTTTAGCTTTGGCCCAACCACTTCATTAGCTCTGGAGCTACTTGTACTTGTCCTCTGTTCTTCCTCAGTAAAATGTTGGACGCCGTCTGACCTGAGGGGCTCATCTTCCAGCATCATATCTTTTAGTCTTTTATTTCTGTCCATGGAGTTTTCTTGGCAAAGATACTGGAGTGACTTGCCAATTCCTGCTCCAGGTGGATTGTGTTTAGTCGGAACTCTCCACTATGACCTGTCTTTCTGAGGTGTCCCTTCACGGCATAGCCCATAGCTTGTCTGAATTACTCAAGCCCCCTTCACAACAAGGCAGCAATCCATGAAGGGGAATATTAATATTCTACTCCTTGCTACATTTTAATATTCTACTCCTTCCTAAATATTCTACTCCTTGCTAAAGAATGAGTGATTTCTTTCTGTTCCATTATGTAATTCTTTGGAATTTCTGACACACTTTTGCTTGTACTGTATTTGCTTGTATTCTGCTTCAGTTTCTGGAGGGCTTCTAGATTTGAAGTGTCAGATTGAATCTGCAGTGCCCACATTTGAGAGTGGTAGAGGAAGAGAGAAATACATGATAGCCAGAATCCTTTTGCGTCATTATGCCAGCAAAAGGGAAACTCACTAGTTAATGAGTCTCTGCTTGGATTCCTAGACCAAGACCAAGTAACCTGACTGGTGCACAATGGGGAATCCAAGCAGGAACTTGCTAATTAGCAGCAATCTGCCATGTCCCTTTAACCAGTATAATTATACAACAGTTTTGGACAATCAAATTTTGAAGCCAAATGGCTGTGTTTCAATAGTTACATTTTTATAAATTATACACTTGTAATGCTTCTTTATAGTGGACATTAAATTGTCCTTGGATGTGGAGAGCTCTATTCCTTTACTGTTGATATAGTTACTCTAAAGAGGCAAATAAGGAAACTGGAATCCCATTTCACCTGGTTTGCAAAACCCTGAAAATGTACCTCCAGAACACCAATGGTTTCTGATGTTTTGAGTTTTGCTCTGGCAAACATACATAGTGTTTCAATGTGCAGAGGAAGCAAATGTCCTAAGCATTTTTGGCTTTTTACTGTCTTTCAATGCTGGTGTGTCACATTGACTCCAGTGGATCCAAGTTCAAAATAATTGTACTGTATGTAGAGCTAATATATAGGATTGTATGTACTGTGAGCTTCAAGCTACTGAGCAGATTAAGTCAAGAACAAGTATAAAACTGGTCATATTATTAAGAACATTCAGAGAAGAGAGAGGAAAAGAGAGAGTAAGGTGGACTCCAGGTGCAATCAAATGACATTTTAGATCCTATTTTGGACTGCTTGTGCCACAGTCATGTTCAATCTGTTTTCTGGGGACTAAACAACATATAGGAAATTGCTTACTAGCCCGACCCTTTTCCTGCTCATTTGGACCTTTTTAGGCTCAGCAGTAGGTCTAGTCCGGTGGCTAACCTTTTTTGGAGTGGGCTGGAATGATAGGTATTGGATTATGTGTGCATGGAAGAGTCACTTTAAATCAGATTGCACCCAGCAGAGCAACCGTTTTCCAGTGAGATCCAACACAATCCTTCACCTTTTAATCATATTCTTAATGCATCTGGACCTTGTATGGTAGAGAAAGTTTGACCAGCAGTTTTCCTGAGAAAAGATTGTACGCTGGCCATCAGAGTTCAAAATTGTTCACTAAAAGCAGCTCTAAGAATACTATCTTTCGAATAACTATGTTGCTTTATTTAGTTCCATTAAATTTTGTCCTTGATGTGGTTTTTCCTCCAATCCCAAACCCTGAAGAACAAATATGAATATCCTGTTATCAAAACATTATAGCTTATCTCTCTCTTTCATAGATTAATCCTGGAAGTAAAGCTGCTCTTGCCAACCTTTGTCCGGGTGATGTCATTCTGTCAATTAATGGTGAGAGCACAGAAAACATGACACATCTAGAAGCACAAAACAAGATCAAAGCATGTCTGGACCAGCTGACACTGTCTGTGAACAGGTAACTAACTATCTGTGTTTACTGGCTATTTTTTCATGCTGAGACTCTACATTTGTCCACAGAGTCAGTGTGTCTGTAAATACTGAATGTGTGCTGGACTCCATGTCCATGTTTCCTGCATATTATAGTTTTAAATACCTACAGGTACACCCACTGTTTTATTCTTAACCTAGCACTTAGTTTGATTCTCACGACTTCTTTTGATGTGAAGAAATAATACATATAAACATAGAAGTGGCGGTTATAAATTGACTTCTAGGTTTTACATCATTACCATCAATATATGGTCTAATGGGGCGGGGTATAAATAAATAAATAAATAAATAAATAAATAAATAAATAAATAAATAAATAAATATGGTAATATGGGACTCTTTTTTACCTTCCTGCTGACGCAGTCTGCTTATACAGGAGGTATTAAATGTTACAAGCCTAAATCCAGCCTGCACTTTGGTACACTCAAGCCCATGGCAATCAATGAGTCTTAAGCACCCCAGCTCTGCACTGGATTTACTCAGCAAGTGATCCCAACATTCACATGGGCAATGCAGGCTTATGTTCAGAAAGCTCCTAGTTTTTTTCCTGAAAATAATGGGAAATGAAAAGTGCCATCTGCTGTACTCCACCTTTCCCTGGTAGGGTCTTCGCCTTTGGAAAGGCAAAATTAGGAAAGTAGAAGGAAAACCACATCAGCAAAGTCAGAAGTCACTGAACAGAAGACTTGGAGGCAGTTCTTAGCATCTAGAGCTGTTAGAGAAAACCTGTAGATCCTTAAAAGAAAAAAAAATCCAAAAATTGATTCAGGGTAGTAGCTATGTTAGCATTTGGCAGCAACAACAATGGAGGATTCTGTGGCACCTTTGAGACTAACAAGTATTGTTTGGTACTAGGGCTGAAAACATTATTGCTTTTAGTTTATCAAACCCCATCATTATTCCCAAGTTTGTCCCTGATACTGGCCAGTGCTGATCCCGAAGAAATATCTTAGCATTTATAGATTATATTGTAAAGTTCAAAAATACACATGATTTAGTGTAGGTGTGTAGCTACAGGGAGGACTAGAAAGACCTGGACACCCAGATATTCCTCAGAGTTTTCCTGACAAACATGGGACAGTTGGTCTTTGATCTCCTTAGGCATTTCGTACCCTGCTTGAGTGCATATTTATTTCTCCATGGAGGATATAACACATAACAATTATAACTATGTGCTGTCAAGTCAATTCTGACTTAAGGTGACCAGTGTCTTGTGGGTAAACAGTATTCAGCAGTGGTTAACTATTGACTTTTTCTGGAGGGCACCCTGGAACTGTGCAGCTTGCCAAAGCATAAACAGACTGGCTCTTATACCTAGAGGCATAGTGGTGAATTGACTGAGGTGAATTGAACTGCCAGCCTCAGGCTCCATTTCGTGCATAGTTTCTATTTTGGGGAGGAGGGCAGATGTTGCAGGGAGTGGGGCTTTGAGGAACAGACATGTCATAAGAAACTACACACTTCTCCAGATCCAGAGAAGGGCAAAAAAGACACACACACCCCGGACTCTCATGGGTCACCTACCCCAAGCTTAGACATTAAATAGGGAGTGAGTATTGCAATTAAATGCCTATGTTCTAAAGACAGTTAGCAATAGAACACACTGTATTAAAAAATAAACACAAAGTCAGTCCTCCTCTATTTCAGTTAATTTAACTATTGGAATCCTACATATATGCAGGCAGATTGCCCTGAGATTTCTCTTCTAACAATATCACTCATATAGTTTAAGGCAATTAGATGTACAAGTGTGTTGGTTTATCTGCGTCACGGCAGTTCTGAGATATGGTAGCTGTGATTGGATGGGCCGAAATGTGTAGAGACAACATGGTGTCCTGCTTTCAGTAGCGTATGTGTTGTCATACTGCTTTAACTAGCTCATTTCTGAATGACAGCAAGCAAGATTTTGATGAAAACTAGATTGACAAATGGTTACAAATCTCAAATACAGTATGTTCACTCTCCTTTTTTCAGTTTTAGTTTTCATCTGAAATATTTTATTCTCCAGTGCTTCAAACTGTTGGGAGTCTGTATCAGCACCTTCCTTATCCACAGCCCTGTTGCATAGGGCTTGTCTAAGACGTGTTACTTCCTGAAGCAAAGACTGAGGCTGGACTCTGTGCAGAAAAGTTGATCAGATTGTCAATGGAATTAAACTCTGAGAGTAGTACATCAGACAGTGTATGTATGTCACTAAACAGACAGCAAACAGCTTAGCGGGTACACCCTCTGCATCACACAGTCCAGCCTTCCGGCCCCTTACTATCTCTTCCTCCCCTGTGAGGCAGCCATCTTAGTCTGTCTAATGGCAAGGCTGGCCCTGTTACTGAATGGGCTGTTTCCCTTCTTAAGAGTTCGCTTATTCTCCAGAACTTTCTGATGTTACTAGAAGATACAGACTCCTGTTAATTCTTTCCGGTCACAGTGCATTGCATGAGCAGCTGGGCATTTTCCAAGCTTTTGCACGGCGGTATCCAGTTATACAGTACTTCTTCATGCAAACCTGGGGACTGTGCAACTGCTTGCACAGAGGACTACTGTGCAGGTCAAGGATTCTTTCCAGGGCTTTTTGGCCCATTCACTTCTCCATACAAAAGGACACTAGTAAGTTTCTGAACCAGAGTAAGCATTTATGAATACTTACGATAAACATCTCTGCACAATTTACATCTGTAACACATCTTCTTCCAAAGTAGTTTTTTTAAATAAAGAATGAAAGGTCCTTACAAGTGGAAAAAGTCAAGCTGTTTATTTTGTACAGTAGGCAGAGTAACTACAGTAACACGTTTACTAATTCTGTTTTTAGTCTGGATGAAATTAAACATCTGAGTGACATGGTTTTTATATTTCTCAGCTTCAGTTCCAAGCCATTCTGTCTGGCCAATAAAGTTAGTCACTGCTAAAGTCAGGTCCAGGCTTATTTTGTGACTGGACATGAGTCATCCTCGTGGAGCAGTGTTTCTCAAAAGACAAGTGAAGCCAATTGTATCAGGAAGCTGTCCTAGTAATAATTAAGTCAGACCTCCCATGTTCAAATCCTTTCATGGACTGAGCACCCTTTATGCCTGTTTCCTATGTAAAGTATCTGTATGCTTTGTGAACAGGAAATTGCTGTTATTTTTATAGTCAAAGATGAGGAGTTCAGAGTGCATTTACTTTAAATTTCTTGTTTTCAGAAATTCTGAGTTCCTTGATCACTTCCACATAAACTCATTTAGAATTTATGATGATGTTTTGTTTGTTTTTTAAATGTCTGTGAGGTATAAGAACGTCAAAACCAGAAGATACAATAAAAACCTGTAGTGTCCAAGTCTCCCTAAGGAGCTTAGCACTCAGTCAGAGAGTTCGACAGGCCACTTACCTACCACCTTCGCAAGACCTCAGCAGTGCGTAGCGTAAGCCCCTTGAACAAGTCTGACCTTAAAAGAACACTTTATTTTTGCTTAGTAATCTGCAAGTACAGACACATGGGCTTTGTGATTTCTTAGAATTCACAACAGCTCAGTTAGGTAGGACTCTTAACGATAGCTAGTTTGTGGCCTTCGCCTCTCCCTTGGAATTAGCCAGACCCTGCTGTTCAAAAGACCAGTCCTTTGTAAGGATTTCTTATAATTAATTTTTATTAGAAAAATAGAGTTTCATAGAATCAGTTTACAGCGGTGCCTTGCATAACGAGCGCACCATTTAACAATGAATTCGTATAGCGATCCGTTTTTTGGGATCGCTAATGCGATCGCATACCGATGGTTCCAATGGGCAAAAATCGCTTTGCGAAGATCGGTAAGCATTTCGCTTACCGATCTTCACATTGCGATGTCGGGGGAACAGCTGATCGGCGGTTCCAAAATGGCCGCCGGAAGACCCAAAATGGCCATGCACAGCATTTTCCCGCCCTGCCCTCACTTACTGAGGGCGCGAAAATGCCTGCACTATGGAGGAACATCGCTGAACGGTGAGTTTGGGGCCCATTAGAGCGCATTAAACGAACCAATGGGTTTTTCTATTCCTTTTAGCGATGTTTCCGAGTAGCGATGGTTAATCCAGAACGGATTAACCTCGCCATGCCAGGCACCACTGTATATTGCTCAGGCTTTAGCATAAAGAACATATTCAAAGATCATTACAGTTAAATAAAATAACTAATACCCATTAAAATAATAAACACTACTAAGCTGGCCTAAGGTGGGCTAGCCCCACCTCCTTCTTTCTCTCCACTTACATTCTTTCTCCTTAAAGCCATATACTCAAATCATCAAGTTCTTTTTATCTCCCATCATCATGGAATAGAACTTCTGAACTTCTTCCACATAACCCATCATCCATTTTCTACATTCTCTAACTCCTCCCTTCTTCTTGACAATTCATGGCTGTTAACTGATTAGCCTCAAGGGGCTATAACATCTTCCTCCTCCCTCAATTCCCATGAAAATCCAGGTGTTTTATCTCTTCTCAAATTAGCTCAGAATGTTGAGTCTTTCATGGGCTCCTTGTATGACCTTCAGCTTTATCTTGAACCACGCTGTACCGGTCTTCAGAAAAACACTCTCATAGCACTTAGAAAAGCACATTCCAATGTGTCTCAAATCATCTTCACACAGAACCTTTCTGACTCCATCTTACATTTCTCTGACTACATATCCCATACTGCTTCAACTCAATCACAAAGCATATAACAAAGCAATGATAAAATGTTATAATAATAAATTATAATCTTAGAATAATAAAATATTTATTAAAATCAGTTAAATTGTTACCCGAGCAGGTGAGCAAACAGAAAGATGTCTGAGCAAGCAAATAAAACATCAGGTGCTGGGTAGAAACACCCTACAATGGGAGGCCTCTTGATCTCAATAGGGATATCATTCCATGTGCATGAGCACCACAACCCAGGAAATCCTCATCTCCCCATGACTACACAAACTTCGTTTGGTTAACTGTATGGTAAGTACCCCCCCCTCCCCAGATTGTCGAGTGCACGAGAAGGATGTACCTCAGATAACCTGGTCTGGAGTTGGCCAAGGCCAAGCAGGAACATTATCTTCATTGTACTTGCATTTTTCCTCTGTTCAGAGGAATGTCGTATGTGTTTCTCTTTCTTAAAAGATGAGTGCTGTGGGTCAGATTCCCAACTGATAGCTTAGTTGGCCTCAAGATTTTAATTTATTGACTCAGTAAGAGTGGATCCAAAATAAACTTCTACAAACATAGACAGAGACACCGTGGTCAGGCAGTTCTCTACAGTGTGGGCAAATGGTTCCTGCACTTTTGAGACACTGTTCTCACACAATTGCATTCCTATCAATGAATAATGTGACTGCTTTCCTGTTTATGTCCTTGACATATTCTGTTTTGTTTTTTTCCACCCAACGGAAAGTCTGGGTGGTGGGGTCAGGGTGAGAAGTGTAACCAAAAATCTGGGTTTTGAAAAACAGTAACAATATAATTTCACTATTTTCTGTTTACTGAGAGTTAGGAAAAGAGTGAAGACAGGGAGACTTCTGAAGGCTGATGGAAATAACTTTGTTTACAGATTTGTTTCTCGTTCTGTCTGCTGAGTGAATCCCCATGGAATTTGGTGCTGCTCATTCTTTGCCAAATAAGGTTCCTTGGATACCCAGCTATGACTGTGTGATTAATGGTCATGACAAGCAAAAAGGACACATCTCAATGAACATCTTTCAACCTCTGGCAGCTGTTTTTCTACCCACTATCCTTTATTCCATTCCCTTTATTCCTATTATGTTATATACAGATTCACCACATCTCCCTGTGCTCAACCTGTGCCTTTCCACTGGAGATTTTAGCTGATTTTATTATAGAGAATATTTCCACATCAACATTAAAAGAAGATTTTGATCATGAAAAGTGGGAGTAAACAGCAAAATTTTTTATAATTTCAGTCAGGACTGTACTTTCGTTAATGTTTTGAGGGATTTCAATTGAATAGCACTCTGTTCTATTTACATATCATATTTTTCAGTCATATCAGGGGTCAATGAGAAGTTCTTATTTGAAAAAGAATCTTCAAAGGTAGAGTGAAGAAAATTAAAAATAACCCTAGTTAGTATCATGACAGAGAATCCCAGCGTAACATAGATTTAAGACAAATATCTGTATAGAAACCTCTTGGAAAAATTCAAAGCCCAGTATCAAATGTATCAGTATCAACACAAAGCAAACTCTCAGGGAAGGTAATTGCAAAGCTAAGACACAATCCTATCTCTACTCCTGGGTCATATCTCAGGGTCAAGAGCATAGAGGGGGGGTCTCTGGAAATGACCACATTGCATAGGCAGCTTCATGTGGGTAAAAGCAACTCTTCACTGAAGTGTTCCTCTTAAAGTTCTTAAATCCCATGGATTAACTCATGGATATGTGAGACTCTTCATGAATTACAGTACATTGACTGGATAAGTATAAGACAGTAGCCCATTTGTTATAGGGTAGTAGAAATTTCTGAGTAGCTTCAAATGCAGCTCATTTATGGAAGTGAGTCATTTATGGTTACTTGCACAATTTGGGAAGAATTACCTAGATGTTTCCTTGAAATGTAGCAGATTTCAGGGCGAATGGTCTTCAGATCCAGCATTATATAACAGTAGCACATAATTACTAGTTTATATAAGAGAAATAAGTGATGGGCCTGAGTTTTGGCACAACAATTTTGGCTATAAATCGACTTTGTGTTTCTGTGTCTATTCTTAGCCAGTGTAGAGTAAAATATGGGTTTCATTTATTGTCTTTCTGTGTCCAAAGGAGACTAAAATGACAAGTCTCTAGCAGATGTTTAAGCAAAAGGTTTCTCTTAATATTTAACGTGGTTCTGCATCAATTATGTATGGTTCACTGAATGTAATGCAGATTATTTATTTAGCTATTACATTCAGAGGACTGAAAGTATTTGTTTTAATAAGGTTTATTATCGGTCAATATTATGGGTAACCGAAGCTGCTTTAAGCACTTCAAGTGCTGTGCGGTGGTATATAAGCAGCACATTCTGCTTTTTGCTTTGCTTTTCCTTCCCAAAGTATAGAAAACCATCTCAATCCATTATTTAATATACAGAATAGAAAAACATGGGCCTCTGGCTTTCCATATGCCGAGGCTTTCCAAAAGAGTGTATCAGTTTTATCAGCCTTCCCAGACCTAATGTTCTTTTTATGCCAGTCTGGAGGATGACTTGTAGCCTATCCCATCTGGAGGTCACGAGGTTATAGAAAGCTGGATTGCTGAATAACAATATGCAGAGTGCCTAGAAGAAGTAGTTTGGGTGGTTTATGATTTATCATTGGCATGGCTAGCACGCATGTTATGTTGGTCTCTTCTTGCCAACTCATTTCCACACAAAAGGAGTACAGGGTGGGGTCATTTGCCGCTGACATCCTGTATATTTTTTCTTAGTATAACTGAAAGATATTGATGAATATGCAAGGTATTACTATATATGAAAACATCATGTTTTCAGAGAGCATGCCACTGAAAATATAAATTACACATGTCGCCTCAGCTTGCTTGTTTTGATTTGCTTTTAATTATGCAGCTTATGGTCCTGGGAAGACACAAATGCTCATCAGCAATTTTATTTAAGAATGATTATTAGAAAACAAGACATGTTTTATTTTATTTAAATAGGCCTTTGGTACAGTACTGTGTTTTAGCTGCTGTGCTGTTTTAATTTTCCCTCCCTATTTTTAAGGCAAACTATTATCAGTATTTTGTTGTGAGTATTTAGGGTTTTTAAAAAAATGTAGTTGCATTTTAATAATATGAATTTAATGTTATTTTAATATTTGTAATATATTACATTTTAGCTTAAAAAAAAAGAAACTACATTGTACACCGCTTTGGGTCCCAGTTCTGAGGCCAATTCTTTAAAAAGTCAGATTTAGTACCAGGCAATCTAAACATCTTTAGACTGTCACAAATATTCAGTTTAATGGCAAGTTGATCAAGAGGGTGGTGGCAGACTAATTGCAAGCATTCCTTGAAGAAGCCAACTCATTAGACACATTCCAGGCTGGGTTCAGCCTGCAAAATGGTTCTGCATGTGCTGCATGATGACCTGTTAAGAGAGCCTAAACCAAGTAATATGCCCCTGTTGGTTCTCTTTGATTTCTCAGCTGCCTCTGATACCATTGACCACAGTAGCTTCCTGGATAGACTATTAGGGTTGGAGGAATCAGTGGCCTTTCATGAAGCTGGCTCCAGTCTTTCCTTGAGGATCCACTCCAGAGTGTGCAGCTTGGGGAAGCTGTTTCAACTCCATGATTTCTCAATTGTGGGGGTCCCATAGGGATCAATCATCTTCCCAATGTTGTTTAACATCTACATAAGGCTGCTAGGAGAGGTCATGAGGAGATTTGGAGCTTTATGCCATCAGTATGTAGATGATACACAGTTGTATCTCTCCTTTAATTCATCTACAGTGGATGCCATCAGATGCCTAGAGAGCTGCCTGACTGCACTTCTGAATTTGACAAGGAAGAATATGCTGAAGCTGAATCCAAATTAGATGGAGATCGTGTTGTCAGAGGGGCCACCTACCTCTGGGGGGGGGGGAATATTTCCCCTAAACATGGGGGATTTACCCTGCCTGTTAAACATCAGGTGTGCAGTCTGGGCATGATCTGAGACCCAGCATTGACCGTGGAAAGACAGGTCTTCGCTGTGGTCCACTCTCTCTTTTGTCAGCTTTGGCGAATCACCCATCTGTGTCCCTACCTAGATAACAGGTCACTAGCAACATTGGTCTACACATTGATAGTCTTGAAAAATGACTACTGTAATGCACTCTAGGCGGAGCTTCCTTTGAATCTAGTATGGAAACTTCAGGAGGTCTAGAATGCACCAGCCAGGTTGATCACTGGGTTAAGGAAGCTTGGCCATATCACCCCAATTCTGCTCTGCCTGCACTGGTTACCGGTCTGCTTCCATGCCAGGTATAAAGCTTTGGTTCTAACACACAAAGCCCTAAACATTGTGGGGCCTCATTATTTGTCTGAATGTGTTTTACCAAGTTCTGCTGCCCATCTGACTCAGTCTTCACAGAACCTCATGCCTACAGGTGCTGACACCTCAGGAAACTAGAAACTGGGCTTTCTCAGCAGTGGCACCTTCCTTATGGAATGCTCTCCCTCAGGAGATTACAGCAGGCGCCCCCCCCCTTCATGCATTCAAAAAACTCTTTAAAACCGAGCTGTTCAGAGAAGCTTTTGAGGAGGTTCTCTCCATGTAACTGGGACAGCGGATGAAATGGAAGAGGAACATCTTAGTGTAGGATTCAAAATGGTTTTTGCCACCTATCTTGCTGTTTGTTTATTTGTGTTTGTCACGATTCCACATGGCCCCTGTTTGTTTCACTAAACAAAGATTAAATTAGACTGGTACTGTGGTTGTCTGTGGCAATTAAACAAAAATGATAAGGAATTATGCATGGGTCGAGAATTGTGAAGTAGATGTCAAGATTACTGTCAAGTGCAAAATTTTTTAGCACAACCAATGAGACAATCTGTGTAATATTTTAAGAACATACTATCCTGAAAATAGTGTCAGGCAAACTTAAATAGTAAAATAAAAAGTAAAACTATAAACACCCCCCCCCCAAGAAGTGTTCTTTGTTAGTACAATAAAAAGTGAAGTAAATAAGTGTCTTAAGTGTGAATACTTCTTATGAAAGTGTTTCTGTGCTCTGTTCAGGCAGTGCTTTCGTTGGGCTCCACCACTCGCACTCTGCCTGGTGAAAACACAAGAGATATTGAAGATAAAATAAGTCGAGCTATCAACTTCAGAGAAAGTACACTGCTGCATTCAAAATAAGTTACTTCAAGATAACTGGAACCATGTGAAGACTATATATTTATTTATTGAAAAATAGTATTTTGTTAATTGATTTGCTGTAACAAGTGTATGCCCATGTTTTTTGTGGGAATGAATGGTGACTCGTACCAGAAACCATACATTTCACAACTGCACATTTCACAGAATGCAACAAAAATTTCAGAAGGAGCCAAATAGTATCAATAGTATTTTAGGGCTACAAGTGTTCCTCTATCCTCAGAGCCCTCTAATGAGCATTTGAAGTACCATGGACTCCTTTAATGAACATATTAATCAGCTGCAGCAATATACTGAAAATCTGGAGTTTGGTGCAGATATAATTACTAATTGTTTTTAACCATGGCCATGTGAGTCTCTGATACCTATGTAACAGAGACAGATTTTTTTATCCCACTCACTGCCATTGTCCAACCTTTGCTGTACAGTATAAGTGATTCCTGGAACAGAAATCAAACATTTAAATTATTCCTGCAGCACTATTGGTTTCCGTTGTTGTTTTGCTATCATAATTTTAAACTCACCTGTTGTCCTTGTCTGTAATATGGATTATAGACAGAACAGAAGGCAGGTTTCCCTTTTCTGTGCAGTATAGATTGTTCCTGGACCAGAAAAATGTCTTTCAAAAGGAGTGTTTTGCGAATTCACACAAAACCTCTTTTATAGATGTTATCTTAAAATTAAATTTCCTCAGTTTACAGTGAGCTACTGGTCTCAAAAAGTGCTTTTTTACATAGCCACGTCAGGGTCTTTGCAAATGAGGTTAGTCAGGAAACTCGGCTTCATAGGCTTCATCTACAGTGACTTCATAGTGGCACAAAAGTGAGTACTAGTTGCAACTTGTGTCCAAGAGTGGAGACAGTGTCTTAACTATGGTTAAAAGATTAATACTGATTTGTCTATATTGTGCAAAACTGTGCATACCTCTATTAGAGCACTGTAATACATTTGCGGTAAACCATTGTAGACTTGTGATAGTGGTGAAGGAGATGCAGCTAGATACAAAAGCCTCTTTGTAAAACAGAATGAAACAGATTCCATTTTTTGTTAAGGAAAGGTTGATGATATATGAGAGACACACTCCCATCTCTTTGGCCTAGTTTAGGAAAAGGGTTTTTTTTTAAAAAAAAATACAGGAATAACAAAAGAAATTAATGCTATTAGTTAACCAGCTAGTATGTTTTCCTAATGGCCAAAATCCTGTTGATTAGAAAATCAAACTAGAGGAGTAAATAGCACTAGAGTAAATCCGTTGAACCAATGATATTTATAGAAGAGTTGACTCACTAAGTTGACTCTCCATTGATTCAGTGGGCCTGCTCTAGTGTGATTTACTACATCAAGCAATAGGATTTTGGCCATTATGTTCCTGCTCTGTAAATAAATTGTACTGTTTCCTTTTTAAATGCCATCAGAGTTTACCTGGTGAGGAAAAATAGATGGAATTCAGTTATATACCTATAAACCAAGCACATGCAATCTGAGCCTTTAGTGAAGTTCCTTTGGTCCCTTTAATAGCCTTCCAAGAGAAGGAATAACCTGGCATAATTTGGAAAATAAAAGGTGACATGCTTGGGTCATTGTAAGATACAATTCTACAGTTTGCTAGTTCCTACCTTGCTGCCTTCATGTTTGTTTCAGAAAGAAATTTTCAGTGAATGAAGTGGGCTGTGCATCAGGATATGTGTGTATAGTTACATTTCAATATGGTGTGAACATAGTGCATAATAAATAGCATTTAAGTTTTATTATTATTTTTTCAGACTTTTGATTTGGTGTGGGGTGTATGTGTAGGTGTGACAGAAGGAGAAAGAAAGAGAGAGAGAGAATCCTGAATTCAGGTTCAAATTCCTTGAGAATAAATGACATGCTACATTGTTGTATAGCAAACATGCTACTTTGGATTTATCTTTTCAGGGCTGAAAGCAAGGTGTGGTCCCCTAATATTTTAGAAGATGGAAAGGCACAAGCTTACCGAGTCAATGTAGAACCAGAACCACAGGTATGTGGCACTCCTGCTTTTAACAGTTTTTACTGTTTTACAATATAAAAAGGAATGTTATCTCCTTGCACAACAGAAAATGTCAATTCCCTGAATAATAGTTATAGGATGCATGGTTATAAAAATTGAAAAAAGAATTAGCTTTACTAAACCCATACAGTTTTTCTATGTATGCCATTTACATTTACTACAGCATTGTAAGGTAGGCGAAACCTAAAGAGCCTGTGTTATTAGTCCACGGTAATCTAGAGAGTTTCATAGCAAAATGAAAATTTGAGCTCTGATCCAATTCTGTCTAAACCACCTCTGTATCTGTTGTATTCCCCCTTTCATCTGCTAAAATCTTCATACCATTGATCTTGATTAGGGTTAAACGACACGCTGAAGGAAATGCATGTTTCCCATTATTATAGTATTTCAGTGCTAGGCACACAGTCACTTCAAAAGAACATGTCGGAATAATCAGATTTGTAAATGAAATCTATGTTTTCCTCCTGGTGACCACTTACAAAATAAAACTATGCTAATTTGTAACACAGAATGATATGAAAAATTCATTCTAGAATAAATAGATGCTTTAGATCACATAAGGGAGCTCCATTTCTCACGATGTGCTCGCTGTATTGTCTAGTTTTAGCTTTAGAACCATAGTAAGGCTTTTAAGATCCTGAAGCTGAGGCTCCAATACTTTGGCCATCTCAAGAGAAGAGAAGAATCCTTGGAAAAGACCTTGATGTTAGGAAAGTGTGAAGGCAAGAGGAGAAGGGGACGACAGAGGATGAGGTGGTTGGACAGTGTCATCGAAGCAACCAACATGAATTTGACCCAACTCCGGGAGGCAGTGGAACATAGGGGGGCCTAGCGTGCTCTGGTCCATGGGGTCACGAAGAGTCAGACATGACTGAATGACTAAACTACGACGAAGGCTTTTAAGTATTCCGAGATAAAAAGCAGAACAATGAGTCGTGAACTCTTACTGACCCTCTTTTTTAATCTGCAACATCAAAATCTCCGCTTTGGACAGGATGACGTAACACTGTTTCTAAGAGGTGGTCTAACAATTTTATCCCAATCACATCTAGAGTGACTTTATGTGGTTCATCACCCCGTACACCAGCCCTAAAGGGCTACAGTGATTTAAGTCTGCACGCAGTGACAGCAAATCACAACATCACCCAGTTTAGGCATTAGAGGTTCTGGACTGCAGGTACAGGATGATAGACTTGCCATTTAGAGTTAGAACCAGAGTTTAGAAACAAAATCCTGTGGTTTGATTGTATATCTTAACAGTCTAGAAAGGTAACTGAGTACAACAACAGAGGAGATGAAGGGGATTTACACTGACCTCGCTGCTCTGCATTAGCTGCTGCCCTGGAAAGAAGTAGAGTTTTCAGCACTGTTACCATGAGCCACCAGGAGAGATTTTTCTGCACTTAATGGTTTCATCTGTTATGCTATGGATGATTTGATGTCTCTTTGCTGGCAAAGCATGGGCATTGTGGGACCAACCAGAAAACACAGGCCACCAGTTCCAAATGGGATTGCGTTTCCATTAATAGGTCATATTGATAATTTGGCAGGTAATGTACTTCTGGAGCAGATATTGCTGGGGGGAGGGGTCAGGTGGCTGGCTGTTGTGGCCCAGAGTGCTTTTGCCTACATTTGACTGGTGCACCAGCGGCACGTATTTTCTTGAGAAGGTGGATTCGGGCACAGCGTTCTGTGTCTTGATAGCTTCTTAGAATTTCTCAGCACACGGTTTGGTGCCAGAGCAGCTGTAGGACAGCCTCCTCCCCTATTAAACTGATTGCATGGCAAAGAATCTGCCTTCTTTCTTCTAAGCCACTAATATAGACCTCACTGCCAAGGTTGGCTTCCACCAGCACCCAAGGCTCACCAAGCTGTGGGGATGGGGTCTCTTTGCCTCCTGTCTTGGAGGAGGTGAAAGGATTGTGGAACACTGCTTATGTCCCCATGAGCTCACAGTGGGGACTTGGGTGCCTTATAAAGCTTCCCTGCCCCTCTCTCACCCCTTAGGGATAGCAGGGTTCCTGGGGCATGGAGCTCACCTTGTGTTTCAGGAGAGGAGGTCAGGTGGACACTCGGCTCCTGATTCAGGTTCCTCCGCACTACAGCAGGACCTCCTGCAAGAGGTTAGAACTTTGAGTTTAATTGTTTAGTCAAGTTGTGGTCTTAGTTAAACCCATTCTCTATATTTTGCTTCTTTATTCCAGGATAGGGTGGGCAAAGAAGACACTAATATAGTAGATGCAGATATTCTATAGGGCCTCTTTTGCAATAGCATCCTCCCAAAGGAGATCCGAATAGATCCACATTTGAATAGCTTTTGATAGGCAATAAATACATTTAAATTTTTTATTGAAAGAGTTTTATTTCATTTTGTTTCAATTATGATTGATGTGTTCATAATTTTATATTGTTACTTGATTATTTTTAAAGTTCTGTGTACCCTGGATATTCTTTCAAGTGGAAAGACAATTCCTAAACATTATTAAGTAACTAAAATTTGTTTGAAGTGACCTCTGTGAGGCAAGTGCAGTCTGTGTCCAATTCATTCTACATGTATTGGAGATATCGGATGAACTTTACCTTTTGTTCCCCTCTGATGTTTCTTGGATGTAATTGCTTAATGAATCAGTTAGTATAATTTGTTGTGACAGCTGTTTTCAAATGGCTTTGATGTTTCCCAAAATTCTTGTGTAAGGCTTAAATAGGGAACATATGTACGAATTTTTACTGTCAAATACAACAATTTCTTATTTATGAAGAATATTAGTTTGATTCCTCTAATTAATGAACATTAAATGCAGTATTTGCTTTTCCTTTTTTTAAAAAAAAATAAGTTATTTGGAAAATAGGCCGTGAAATGGAAAATCAGACTGAACTAACCTATATTCTTCTTAAGATATATGTCACATTATAACAACATTTAAAGTCACTTATAGTAGCTTCCATTATTACTATTCTAATTATTAAGTATTCCCATAGGTAACATCCTTGGTTGTAGAGAAGCCCTGCGTAAGGGTGGTGTCTTGAAACTGTTGTGTAATACAGTATAAGCAAACCTTTTCAACAAAACATACTGGTTAAATATGTCACTTAAAGCTAACAGATGTTTTCAGTTTTTCCATGAGAGGAAAAATACTTTAAAATATTAAGTTCAGAGATTTAATCTACTGGTGGAATTTTTTGTATATTTTTTCTAGAGTCATTAATTTTTGCAAATAATTTTTGAAGGAAATCTAAATTGCTTTGCATCTATTCTTTAATAACTCCTGAAAATGTAATCTGACCAGTGTTGTATGTCTCTCTTCTGTTTTATTTCATCATAGAGCAATCCTGGGTTGTTGTTGTTTTCACTTTTGTCACTTGCTTAGCAAGATCTTATCAGTATATGCATGGTCTCTGTGCATGGCCTTTTCCAAGATAATGCTTTGGCTTCTTAATTATTCATCAGAGAACTGAACTGGCTTAATAGCTTTATGCCCTGGGGAAATTCTCATGTAGTAATTGTGCCCAAAACTAATACTAAGCAGAGCTGGAACAGTTACATTTGAGGGAAACATCATTCTCAGCCACATTGACTGCCCATGTTCTTTAACTGTGATGTGTGCAAAATTGGCTTAATGTGTTTTTTCTTTTAAAGAAAGGGTGATGTATTGAAATAGGACAAGCAACACTATGGTCAAGAGGAATGACACCCTGAGTTTTTCATAGCACATGCTAGTATGTCTCTAATGAAATACTTAAATATTGTGCATGTAAACAATATTGAAATAGATAATCAAGTACAGGAGAGGCTTTAAAAAGTAGTAAAACATTGTAGCTATGAACAGTATTTAACCTTTAAGCATTTTAGTGGACCCACATGCAAAATATTTTAAGTGCTCATCCATCCAAGCCAGTTTGAATCTGTGGAGTAAAGTCCCTTATTTATTTATTTATTTATTTATTTATTTATTTATTTATTTATTTATTTATTTATTTATTTATTTATTTATTTATTTATTTATTTATTTATTTATTTAAATATGTTCCTGCTGCTGCTACATGATGCCTGACACTCCTTAGTATCTGTGTTGTTGATATTCAGTGTGTGACATGTTGTATTACATAGGTTACTCTTGCCTCCTTATATTTATATTTTTCTCAGTTGTTTACTTTTCCCTTCCACTCGTAAACAACTAAATTTTGCTGGTACAGTAAGTTTTCAATCTCTGTAAATTAGGCTATTTTTAATAAAAATCTTTATTGTTTTATCAGGGTGGCAAAATATGGCTCTTGCAAACTACAAGACTAGCAAGCTGCTGTTATGGCAGATAACCTTTATTTTGACTAACTGGGTCCCTGCACCTGAAGGAATAGTAAGTTACTTGGGTACCATTTTACTGGGTAGGCAAAATGCCATTAGCATAAAGTGCTGGTAAACTAAGTTTGTAAAGCACCAATTTCCTCTATCCACCTTTTAGGACTCTAGGAGGTCTTTTTTCCTCAGTGTTATGTTTTTCTTTCTCCTTGTGTATTTCTTATCATTTATTTACATCCACACTCAAGTATTAGGTCATGATGAAAGAGATTCTTTGAGAGACATGTGAGATGCGAGGCGAGAGTGTAAAGGCTCTCACCGGAGTGTCGTCCTCCCTGAAAAGAGAGCAAGAGGCGCAGACAAACCCGCCTACACAGCCCATCGAGACTAAACAGTGGGGAGTTGACACCCGGGAGTTGGAGCGGGAACTTTCGAAAATGACAGTGGCCACACAGACGGGTGGTGAATTGGCAGGAAGAGAGGAAAGGGGGAGGTCTGCCATAGAGGCGGGAATGGGAGATATAAAAGGGCAGGTTGAATTGATACCAGGGGGTTGGGAGATGATATGGGTAGAGGACCCATGGACCAGTAAATGGCAAAAGGTGTGGGTTCCCTGAGAAGAAGCCGATTACCAGAGAAGAAGGGGTCAACTGCAATGTCCTTCCTATTGGGGAGAGTCTGAGGCCAGAGAGTGGGACAGGTGGCTCAGGGAGGAGAAAGAAGTGGTGTCTAGAGATGAGAGAAAACCGCCGGGCATGGCATTTAGAGGAAGCCCAGAGGAGGGACTACTTAACGGGCCCTGGACCCCTCTACGAGCAGAGGAGGATGCCTACAGGATGGAGGGACAAGACGATGAGACCACCCCACTTCTGAACCCAGAGATAGAGTCTTGTGAGTAACGCGTTTTTGAAAGGACCTTGGGACGAGTTGAGTAACAACTCCTTTGTTAAAGATGTTTGGATGCCCTCACCAGACTCGTTGGTGACGAGAGAAAACATAGAAGCTGAGTTTGCTCAAAAAGATTTATTGTTACATATTCCAATAAAGACTCATTATAATTTTACATCGGGCGTGTCTCCATAGTCTCATTTAGATATTGGGGAGGCCAAATACGAACCCTCACAAGACAATGTTATTTAAAATTGATTTTGCTTTCAGACTTGGTTAGATAACTGGTTGTTTGTTTCACAGTGATTTTTAGTAAAATGCTGTTCAAATCTCATTTTTAAATCATAGTGTGCACTTTCAGGGGTGCTTTTAATACATTCACCTTAATTATTTTAACACTCTCTATATATAAAATGTCAGACTTTGACAAAGTGACTGGCAGACTTAGGCAAGCCAAGCTACTGGTTGTAGACACTAAAGGACAATCTTTCATGCCTTCAGTGCATGTTTTGGCTGGACATGGCTCCATGAAGAGATAACAGGAAGCCATTAGGAGCTTTGTATACAGAGAAAAGGGCCACCTCACTCCCAAAATTGTTGATGCTGCAGTGTTTCCCATCCCAAATCATAGCCATTTACTTTCTGTATTTTCAGGTTTTTCTTTTTTTTTTTTCTTGACCCAGAAACATTCAAGTTACAAACAAATGTCTCCAGGAATACAAGAATGAATCAGTTCAGGCCTTGTGCAGATCCATTTGGGGTGGGTTGAACTGATTTTTACAGCAAATATTTGGATACAAATCAGATTGGATGGTATTTCCCACACCCCTATTCCATTGTCTGTTATTCTCCATGAGTGTTCTCTGTTGCTTCCTTGTGAAGTAGTCATGATGCATTTCAGTTTTGTGTATAGGCTGCCTCAAGCATACACAGATATTGTTAAAGCCATTATTATCCGAACATTAACAATGTGAGTCATGGTCAGGTTGCTAATTGTAGGGCAATCATCTCCCTTATAGGGGATAAAAAAATGCACTAGAAACATCTAAAAGCTCCTGCTCTGGATACATTTCATCTTCTTTGATTTCTCTAAAAGTCTTATTTCCTTAGTTATCTAAAGAAAAGTAGCATTTTTTGCTTATTGTTGAAGAACTCCAATTGTGCAGTGGTTAAGATAGTGAGCTATAAACCAGGATTGAAAGCACAGAATTATTATTTTATAAAATGACTTGCCTTACAGTGTTGGAATAAATACTGTGAACTTTCTAAAGCACTATATGAATTCTACTCTTAGTATTACTTCCACTTTTGTTCCAAATGTTCCCTTAAAAACAATTTGCCCAAATAAAGTCCCTTTTCCTCTACAATGCAAAGAATGCTTCGTACTTTCGAAGAGAGCGATTCATTAGTATATATTCTCCCAATCCTTTGTCTCTTACAGAAATTTAGTCAAAATACAACCATATGGTGTTAATAAGAGAATGGGATGTTTGCTTTCTTGACCACTAGCATAACTGCCAGATTTGACAGCTTGCTGGCATAGCAGATATTGGAAACTCATGTTTCAAACTGTGAGGTCAGACTCTGGTCTTGTTCATTGACAGTAGTTGGAGATTCCTGGTCATTAGGAGGAAGGAGAGAAAGGATTGCTACAAAAATGGGCATGGGCAGCTTCCTGGAAATTCATGAGGCAGAACTGGAATAAAGAACAAGGAGTTTTACAATACACTGCAGAGCCTTTCATAGTGAGGTCACAGGTTCATTTCCAGTCCAGAATAAGAATGATCAGACTTTTCTAATGAATTCTGTTTTGGATTTCTGCAGTCAGAGATCAGTGATCATACATAAAGCAGCCCATTCAGCTGCCCAGTGCTCCTGACTAAACAGACACCTTTTGTTGAGCTAGCTGTACCACCCACATGAAACATACATTTAGAGTCTTTCATTACCTCTTTGAAGGCTTACATGACAGTAATTACAGCATTTAGTGTCATTCTGTTACTCTAACATGTCATTTCTCCATCTTTATTTCCTGTTGGGCAACACTCCCTTAAGAGAAACACAAGGAAACATGAGTATTAACTGCTTTTAGATCAAAATTTTAGTGTTAAGATGTACAGAAAAGAAATAATGTTTGAGTCTGAGGAAACATATTGGATGAAATCCTGCATCACCTACAGTAGTTTTTTTATATATAAATCAAAAGTATTCTAGTTCTCCCTCCACTTACAAAGATTCTTAGACTTTGTGGGATCCCGTTCATCCTGGGGGAGCCATTGGAGGCTCCAGGATGGTGCGGGGAGGTCTTTAATTTCTGAAAATTGCCACTGTTGTTAAAATCATCCCAGTGGCCACGGTTTTTGGTAATTAAAGATTCCCTCCCTCCGCTCTGTAGACCCCAATGGCTTTGCCAGGATGAAAGGAATCTCATGGGAGCATTGGAAGCTTTGGGGGGAGTCAAAAAATTTTAATTTACAAAAAGCCACTGCATATGAATGTCATCAGCATTATGGAGTACTGTATAGGGTGAAACGGGATTTCAGTCTGTAACATATTATCAGTCTGGATATTGTTAAAAGTGGAGGTTTTAAAAGAGTTACAAATGAGCTGTGTTGTTTCTTAAATGCCAAGTTGGGAGATGCCACAAAACTGTGCTGAAAACAAATTCTTGCTTTGCTCGTGAAAACTGAGCAAGGCTAATTATCCCTGAATTTCACATGAAAACAAACAGAATAGTACATCAGGAGGCTTAACATCTGTCTCACCCTGCGTTGCTGACTGTAATTGGTCACAGATGCAGTAAACTTATTTTTTAAAAAGCAAAACAAAATATAGGTGGTTGAAAGCATTCCACACAGGATCTTAGGGTTTGGTTGACTCTTGGAATTGTTATGACTGTTAGTTTCTTTCAGCAAATTTTAGGGATTCTGCTCTGTGTGGGTGCCACACAGTCATGGTTGCATATACACACCTTTTGCAGTCCAATGACAGTGCCTGTACACAGTGAGATTGTGCTGGGCAAGATCTTACCTATGATGGGCACATGATTACCACTAACTTAGGGAATTAAGGAATGAACTTGTGCCCATATGTTTATGTGAATGTTCTTTACAGGATTGCTTCCTTGGCTATCTTTCTGGCCTGTTCCTTTGGGTCTTAATTTTTGCAATAGTTACATTGTCATGAAGTTTATTTGAAGTTGGCCATAGAATTTGTTGTTATTGACATCAACATGCCTTTACGGACTTTGAAACCAATTCCTCCATATAATAAGTAACAATAGTATATCCATTTGAGAGAGGGTAGATGTTTCAAATGCCTGGTGCTGTTTTGATTTCATGAGTCTTATATATGAAAGTTTTTCCTTGTAATAATTCAGTGAAGATATAAATGCCAACTTTTTGTTTTATTACTTATGTAACAATATACAGTACTACCTAAGTGCTATTGGATAATATTATCTATTTATGAATGTTGCATTTATTTATGATTATTGATCTCCTCCAGAAGAAAAGAGAAAAGGGCGAGGTGTGTGGAAGTTGCTTGCTTATAATATCTATATTCTCTCTCTTCCCCCTCAAAAATTGCATCAGAATCATCTGTGAAACCATACCCAGGTTGATGAGGTTTGATCATTCTGAATTGTCAATCTTTCACCATGTATGTTTAGTTTGAAGTTGAAAGTAAACTGAAGTGAGAATCGAATGGGATGACTGAACCTCAAGGAATTTGAGGTTTCAGGTTTTGAAATTGTAGTACAATGAATTTGCATTGCTTCACTATCGTTTAACCATTTGACCATTCTTAAATTATAGTTATAACATACTTAAGACACAAATGCAAGTGCCATACAATTAATTACTTTGTTTAAGACATAATATTTAAAAGTTTGAAAAAACAAAATTTTGACAGTTTCTTCAACCTGAGCTATCAGGTCTCAGTACTGTACAGAAATAAACTATGTGTGTGCTAGAAGAGTAGGTTCAAGAATGCATCGGGTTTCCTACTGTCAGTTATTTCCTTACAGAATATTGACTAGTTTCTCATGTCTGTTTTGCCCATTTACACTCTTCATTGATGCAGATTCAGACCCCGATAAGTTCCAGTAGAATGAGTAAAGCTCCTTGTGTTGAAATGTTCTCTTCTTTCAGCTCTCCTAGGTCAGAAAAGTGTGAGCCTAAAGAGCTGAGGTTCATTTGGGCTGGGCTGATTATACCATATGTGTTGCTATTGCTCAAAGGTGCAAAAGAAAAACGAAGATTAGACATGAAATATTCATACTCGAGTCCCTGGGAATATGAATATTGGCATGACAGGTGCCTGGAAAAACCAGACCTTCCCCCTGAACTGGCACTTACTGTTCGCCACATGGCATGTATGGCATGCATCAATCTTATTGTGGCTCTCTGGGAAGCCGTCTGGCCAGTACTTCCCTGCCTCTCTGTGCAGCCAGCCACTCCAGCAAGGAGGCATAAGGATGAGTCTCCCAGCTCAGCTGTTGAGCGGTTGGCTGTGTGAGGAGGCAGGGAAGCACCAGCCAGGCTGCTTCCCGGCTTAGTGCAATAAGAACAACACTGGCTACGCAGGGTGAGTGGTAAGTGGACCTGCCAGTTCAGGGCAGGGTCCAGTTTTCCCAGGCACCTGCGGTATCAACATTCATATTCATATCCCCAGGGATATGAGTACAAACATTCCATGTCTAACAATGATAGTTTGATTATTTGAATTTATGGATACAAAGCAAAGCAAAAAGCAAAGCAAAGCATGCTGCTTATATACTGCCCCATGGCGCTTCAAGCACTCTCTGGGTGGTTTACAAGTTAATTATGCAGGCTACACATCACCCCCCCCCCCAATGAGCTGGGTACTCATTTTACCGACCTCGGAAGGATAGAAGGCTGAGTCAACCTTGAGCCGGCTACTGGGGATTGAACCCCAGGTCGTGAGCACAGTTTTGGCTGCAGTACAGCAGTTTAACCACTGTGCCACAAGGCTCTATACAAGGGCATCCTTTAATAAAATTAAGTAACCAGAAGTTGTCATTTGCAGAATAAATAATTGATGCTGTAGATCTCAGAGTTAAATGGAATGTCAAAACCAAATTTTATGGAGACCATGTCTCTAATAATAACTAGTTGTTTCATGCGAAGGTTTTATAGCAGCAGCACAGTCCCAGGAATTGTAGGAAGAGATACAAAGCTGTTCACATGACCAAGACTGTATCTCAGGAATCTTCTATTGTATTATTTGCAAGCAGATTTGGGGATAAGAGTTTAAAACTATGATGCTTATGTGAAGGTCACATCCTTAATTTTGGTCTGGTTTACCCGAGTGGCTAAATCTTGTAGGTGATATAATGATGGCTTTAGTTAATAATGTCTCTCTCTGGCTCTTTTCCATATAGTCACTTCCTGTGGATAAATCACTCCACAATCATTTCTTACCATTCTAATATTGTTCCACTTGTAACCAAGCAACCAGTACTGTAGATAAATATTTCTCATCACCATGCAATAATCATGGTTCCTCTTAAGAGAAAATGCATGTCGAAAGTGTAACAAAGTGTGACAAACCATTGCTTTTTATGCGGCACTGAATCACTGGAAAATCCAGTTAAGCAAAGAGACTTGTCTATTTATAATGCAGAAGAATAATTTGTCCAGAGCCCCAGACAATGGAAGCTGTTCCCATGGAAAGTTATGTAACGTGATTTGAATACCAATTAAATCCTTCCAGATTATTAAGGATATCCAGTTCACTAGAGTTACCCAGTATGCACAAACAGATATGTAAAGCTATGTTTTCATTCATTGATGTTGAGGCGAAAAAACCCTCAACACCCATCAGGAGCCAAATGAACATTTTAAATATAACGCAGTACCTCATAGATAGATAGAGGGACGTGGTGGCGCTGCGGGCTAAACTGCAGAAGCCTGTGCTGCAGGGTCAGAAGACCAAGCAGTCGTAAGATCGAATCCAGGCGATGGAGTGAGGGACGTGGTGGCGCTGCGGGCTAAACTGCAGAAGCCTGTGCTGCAGGGTCAGAAGACCAAGCAGTCGTAAGATCGAATCCAGGCGATGGAGTGAGCGCCCGTCGCTTGTCCCAGCTCCCGCCAACCTAGCGGTTCGAAAGCATGCAAATGCGAGTAGATAAATAGGGACCACCTCAGTGGGAAGGTAACAGCATTCCGTGTCTAAGTCGCACTGGTCATGTGACCACGGAAGATTGTCTTTGGACAAAGCGCTGGCTCTATGGCTTGGAAACGGGGATGAGCACCGCCCCCTAGAGCCGAACACGACTGGACAAAAAATGTCAAGGGGAACCTTTACCTTTACCTTACCTCATAGATACAGAAAAGTTGCAAGATGTGAAATAGAATGTGTAAGAATAATTGAGGTGGGTGTAAAAAAAGCAGCCCTGAAAATGTACTTTGTGTTTTTAAAATGAGGTTTGAACAGCTGTTTATTAAAAGTCACTGCAAAATACTTAGCTAGCTTCAGCCAAATCTGAAAGCAAGGTCAGAAGTCCAGTGTGAATGTAAGCAAAGGAGAGAACTGAATCGATATTAAGTAGAACACAGCAATGTGTTAACATTGCTAGCAGGTTATGTCTGCAGATCTTCTGATTTGCCCTATTTTATTTTACTATACAGTACCCTTGTATTTTATACCCATTGAAATCTACAGGCTTTGTAACTGTCAGGCAGAATAATAATTCTTATCATTATGGTGGTAGCTTACCAGATTCTGAGTTCAAGGGTTTGATGCTTACTTATAAAACTCTCCACGGCTGAGACCTTGTTACTTGTCAGTGTGCCTTTCCCCAGGTTCATCTAACCCCCCACCCACCCCCACATCCTCTCAGGCGATGCTCCTCTGAGTGACCACCCCAAAGGAGGCCAGAAAATCATCTGTAAGAAATTGGGTCTCCTCAGCAGTGGCACCAGCTCTTTGGAACCAGGTCCTGGTTGAACTGTGCCTGGCCCCCTCTCACCCCATTTTTAGGGGGCGGCTGAAGATGCAGCTCTTCAGAGAGGCCTTTCAATGCAACCTTGCTTGATTTTGTTTGCCTCACGCTCGGCCTTCCTATATGGAAACCTTAGGCTGTCTTGCCTGGATGGCTGAGTTAATTGGTTCTGCTTGATTTGCTTTATGATTTTATTGTTATTTCACTTATGATTTGTTCATTCTGTTATGTTCCAAACCACCCAGAATAGTGCTATGCACTAACAGTGTGCTATATTTAATTAATTAATTAAGTAATTGGTAGCACTTGCATTTTACAGAGGTTGTGAAGGCAATAGAAATTTCTATTATAAATTTTTCCATGGTGAATTAAGACCCTGCGGTTACAGATCCAGCAAAGGAGAATGTTGCCAATTAAGTTTGAGTAGGTGGGAGAAAAGGTTAGAAATGATGGCTAGAAAAGATAGCCAGGGCAAGGAGAAAATGAGGAGAGGAGAGCACATTGGAGAGGAGAAAACTCTGCTGCTGGGTGGGTGATTTAATGCCTTTTGAAAAACTATATGCTAATATGATCTTGAAATTGCCTGTGTTCTGTACCAATGGTTCCCAACTTTGGGTAACCCAGGTATTCCTGGACTTCAGTTCCCAGAAGCCTTCCCCACCAGCTGTGGTTGCCACGGTTTCTGGGAGATGCAGTCCAAGAACACCTGGGTTACCGAAAGTTGGGAACATCTGCTCTATACAGTATTATTAATTTGACTTAACTGAGAGTTCTTCTAACTTCTTTTGTAGTAATTTCTATTATTATTTATTTGCAACACTTTGATTGAATTCTTATTATTACACTATGAAGCATCATATTAAGTTTGGTTAAAGCATTATATATTCCATTCAGCTTATTAAGTTCTCATAGTTATATTTCTAAAACGTGTTAAGTTTTGTAGTTACAATTTTAGATAATATATCTATGTCTTTGGAGAATAGAAGATGATACCTTGATACCTCTGCCTCAACTGAAACTGCAGCCTCCACAGTGCCTCGTTAGCAGTCTTTATTCAAGAACAGTGGGCATTGTACCTGACTGTCTGCTTCCTCCTCTGCCCTTAGGGTTCACATCATCGCTGCCTCATGATTTCTGGTAGAATTCAAAAGCTCATCTTGTTTGTAACTTTTCATTGACCCAGCAAAATTCTTACCCAAGCCAGAACAAACCAGGAACAAGTTTCTGAAGCTTGTTGATGACATGAAGATGAAATGCGCTGTTAGTAAATAGATGCTGACAGCATACCACTGAAAAAGCTACTGTTTTGTTTTTATGTTTTGTCCTCTGTGTGAGCTGACCTGTCATGTCTCTGGAAGGAATAACCAGACAGCCTCCAGAACAGGGTTTTCAAAGCAGGCAGTGTTTGGCAGGGCTTGGTTTGTTTGGAAATTAACATACAAGTGTGGATCTGCTTGGATTCCATAATGTTGATCTAATATTTCAGCAATCTGCTCTAGACATGAAAGATGCCTGCAAGGGAGTAGTCTAGTGCTGGAGTTAAGTGGACATAACAGCCTTGTATTTCTTGTAATGATATAACATAATCGGTGCCAAATACTAGGTACTTGTAGTAGAGTAGGTGAAATAGGGGATAGTCCCCTAGCCAGCACAGTTGTGTAAAGCAGACCCTTTCATTATTTTGTTTAATTTTCAGGATGGGGAGGACTTCCTTCTTCACCAAAACATGCTCTGGAATATGTTAACATAAGGATTGTATGTTATGTGTTTACACACACACACACACACAGAGAGAGAGAGAGAGAGAGAGAGAGAGAGGAAGTCTTTGACCTAAGTGGCCCTTCCTTCAGCTATAGCATTGGCAGCAAACCTAAACATTTTGGCCTATGTTCCAGTTAATTGCAAACATACCAGTCCTTATTTTGAAGTATCCAAGATGCCAAGAGGCCAATATGAAGGAACCTGTTCCATTTTATTATATTTTAAAATCCACCATGAATGCTCAGATCTGAAGAAGCATGTCTTAATGTCAAACAAAACAAAACAAAAACTTAGAATGCCTTCAGAAGTAAAGGGGTGCAATAAATTTGTCTGATAAGAAACAGTATTCCAAGAGATATTCCTTTCTCTAACATTAAAGTCTAAGTTCAAACATATATCAAAGTACCACATGAGCAGCTGTGCAGGATATAATAGTGCAGACGTAGCCCTACTTCCTAGGTCTTGCTGTAGCTTTCCAAACAGTTTAGCTGCAATTAATCCCATGTTAAATTTACCTAAGCCATTTAGGAAGTTGCTACGTACCAATTGCTTGTCCACATAGATACATTTCAAATGGTCACCCACACCATTGCTTATAGATAACATTTCGGTGTGTTTTAGCTGGAGTGAGAATCCATAATTTTCTGTTACTTGAAGGAACTGCAATGAGTTGCAGGAATTCACTTATAGTTTTAAACTAATCACAGTTCTTTATGATATCCAAATCCGGGGAACTGTGATTTGTTTAAATTATGGTTGGTGAAAACAAGCCAGGCTCAGAATGGTTTGAGGTAGTAGTTTGCACTGGCCACAGTTTGAACAAACCAGAAGCCATTGAAAGTTAAAATCAGATGTGAAAGCCTGTCGCCTCCCTCTAGTATTCAGAAGAGGATGGGATGGGAGGAATATGTTATCATTCACATATTGGGAAACTATGGCCAAAGTATTATGTTGAATTATCTTATGGATAAATCCAGTGAGTAGAGTTAGCCTGTGTGGCTTTGGACAAGATGCAGAGTGCCAGGATGCTCCCAGAAGAAGGGAATGGTAAACTACTTCTGAATTGTATTCACGAAGGCTTTCACGGCTGGGATCTGATGGTTGTTGTGGGTTTTTCAGGCTCTTTGGCCGTTTTCTGAAGGTTGTTCTTCCTAACGTTTCACCAGTCTCTGTGGCCGACAACTTCTGAATTGACTTGATGGCACAGTATTATTATTAAATCCAGTGTAATAGTAACAGAGTGAAAAACCTTGCATGCACAGTTGTGTTGGCTTAAATTGGCTGAAGTCCTGTTGTGGTGCTACACTTGTCTAACTTGGATTTACACAAGAAGGAGTGATAATGGCACCAAGGCAGAAGTTATGTTCACAGAGCAGTTGCATGTGCTTGTAGTGCAACTATGCTGTACATGAAGACCAGACTGGGAAATTCAGTGAGTGCCCTGCACAGCTCAGAGTCTGATTAACAATGTGTTACTTTAAAAAAAAAAACACCCACCTTTCTTCCCCCTCTATTGTTTTGCCCCTCTTTATCACCATCAGCATCTTTAGCACCAACCTCCAGCACTTTCTTCATTGGAGTGAAAAGAGTCGCAGATTTCCACAAGAGGTGGACAACCTCTTGTCCTTTTCTTCCACTCCAGCTGGCTGCCTGGGCTTAACACCCTGTGATTTTCTGCAAACCTAACTTTACATTAAGAGAAACTGGATTTCAGCTCTTGTTGCATAAATGGCTGTTCAAGTAAATTGCATAAGAAGTTGCACAATTGATTCTGCCGGCACTTGTGCAGAGCTGTGTTGGATACCACCCTTGTGTTGAAATGTGCAACCACTAGTGCAGTGGATGTTGTAGTAGTGCCGTGATATCACTGGATGTAGGCTAATAAAAATTTCAGCCCTAGAATTTCCTTACAGACTATGCACAGAGGTTGTTAAATTAGCCTACAGTAGCAGTAGTGATAACTGCAGCTAACAAGCATTTCATTAAAGGTACATGGCAATCTACTTCAATTCCATCAATTGTCACAACTGGTAAATCACTTTGTTGTTTGTTTGGTAAATGAATGTCTGTTAAATTTGGATGTCATCTTGCAAAGTATATGTAGATATTCCTGTCATGTATAATAATCAGGAAATGTTTAGATATCTTTCATAGAGGTGTCACAGATAAACTTCATATCTGGTTGTTGAAAAAGCAAGAGATGTCTTGTGGCAGTTTAAATACTATCAAATCCTTAAGGTACTCCAGGACCATTTTTCAGTTCTGTTGCAACAGGTTACAGACAAAACAGGGCCACTCTGCTGGAAAATTCATATAGGGTTGTTTCATGCAGTGCATCACATAATGCTGTGACTGCAGTACTATTAGCTGCCATTTTACATCACCTGTAATTATGCTTGGCTACCTAGTGTGGGACAGTGAAAAGAGTGATGGACTAGGACTCCAAAGGCCTGAGTTCTTAAACCCTGCTCTGTCATGGAGAGCGGTGGCACCACTCCTTAAACATCTCAATTGCCTTGAAAGCCCTATTAGGGTTCCAGTCAGCCCTGAGTTGCCAGCACATAACATAACATAAATATGCTATTCTGAGACCTTTTTAGGATATGAAGTTTTTGGGGTGGGGGTAAACTGTTGAATTCACAGCTTCATCTGTCAGTGATCCGTCAGGCAACAGTGTACATGCCTTTGCCACATCCTGAATTCATTTCCAGACAAGTGTTTGCCATCCTGCTATCCACATCCCTCTATATTTGTTCCAGCAAGCAAAAGTATGTTGATGCTGGATACAGTAATGTATGGCAGCAGTGTGTATGTGACTGTTTCGCTATAAGCTAACACAGATAGAGTCCAGGTCACCTCAGTTATTTTCCCAACAGAAAACAGAATAATTATATATCAGAATATTCAGTATATTAATCTTTTTCTTCGGTAATATTGTGTCTCAAGCAAGAGAGAGGACTTTCATGTTAAAAATTCTTACTTATGTAAAGAATGATATCATTTTAAACAAAGACAGGGATAATATATTCCTTCTGCATTCAGGATGTACTTTTACCTTCCAGGAACAATCTCGTGATAACATTTCCTCTCCAACTTTTTCCTGACCTGATAATATGTAACTAACATGCAAATGCACAGAAACACATTTTACTGTACTTTTCTTGTAGCTGCAGTACCACCTAAGGCTGCTTTGCAGATTTCAGTTTCATGGGTGAAACCACAGATCACTGAAAAATGTACTCTGTAATTTCCACACCAGCCTAAACAGGGAAATCCCAATATCCCAGATCAAATTCTTCAGCCAAGATTTAACTCACCCTGTTTATATACTCTTATTACAAAACGCATGCCTGATGTATCTGGCTTTGCAGTTCAGTGTTCTATGAATGCATTTTGAGGCTCTTTTCGCTACAGATGTTTTGCTGCGAATATCTGGACCATTTCAGTGTTCTGTGGTTTCCCCCATTTACATGATACTGTAGAGATGGAGGAACATAAAGAATAAGGCTATATAACCCGACCCTCACTGGCCTGGTGCCCCGAAGATGTGTTGGACGAGACTTTCCGTCATGCACAGCCAGCGTGGCCATTCTGATGAGAGTTGTAATCTATTACTTAGCTGCTCACCAGATTGGAAGCAATGAACCAAGGTACAGACAAATTAGGGTAGTCTTTTGATTGGAAGGTGATAGGCAGAGAAAATATACTATCCAAAAGTAACGAGTTAAAGTTGCAGTTGCAGCTCCACAGCTCTAATAATAATAAACTGTCAGTATAGTGCCTAAATTATGCACTGTCTGAAAGCACCTAGTTAGTTTTTAAAATCTGATTGCTAGAAGTGATTGGGCTGTAGTCCAAAACATGCATAACCCCCTGTAACTACAAAACTAATTTAAAAGTGACTAATACAGTTAGTAGATGCAAAAAGAATGAAATGATCATTAACATTGCAGCCATAGCGCTGTATGTGATGCTGTCTTTGCATCCTACAGAATGTTGTCAGCACTGGATAAGGGTAGTGGGACAGGCAAAGACAGCATTGTGTTGGCTTTCAATCCCAATGGAACTTACACCTTTGAAATAAGTTCCAAGCAACTTATTTTTTGTAACCAGTTATTCCTGGAGTCTAGCCAAAGAATGCCTTGTCTTTGATATGCTGGTGCAGTATTTTCTGTCTGTTGACACTTTTTTTTTGTAGACCAATTTTTTTGAAAAATTGCACAACTGAAGTATGTTAATTTCAAGGGACAGAGAGGAAAATATCAATAAACCATGTGGAAATTGTTTTCTTCTTGCTTGTTTTTGTTTCCATTGTGTTTTGGGAATCAAAAATAGTTTTAAATTGGGGGTATTTTTGGTTTCATGTATACTCAAGGGAAAGCTTGTAAGGTTTTAATTTATCTCTGCAGAGGCATGGGAGAGCTTCTTTTTTTTTCTAAGTCTGGTCACATCATTGTAGTTTTCATTTTCCAGTTTCTCCTCTTATGATAATTTATTTCTCCTGAACAGAAATGCACGCAATTCACTCCTGTATGGACAGTTAAACTGTGTCATATTTTTAAGATCTAGCTTTGCTTCCCTCCCTCCTTCTGACTACTATTCGAAATTGCTCAGTGAGAGACTGATTTAATTTATTATGGTGCCATCTTTGTAAGATCTACCATTTGGAATGCAGAATGGAAACTCCTGCATAACCCTTTCTAACACTTTTCTAAGTATATCAACCTCTTCCTCCTCCACCCCAAAACATTTTGTAAGTGCCATTCATACTGGACAAGCTAGCGTGAGTGCTGTTTTCCCAGACCTAGAGAGAGAAGGTCATGTTCCTATGACAGCGGCAATTATACCACCAATTTTTAGCCTCAGCAGGCTGAAGGAAAGGGAAAAGAGAGTTTGAACTAAGTATGATGGTTGTTATAAGGCAAGAGTGGCCAGCACATAGGCCATTGGCTACATATGCCCTCCCTTTTATAAAAATGACATTTGTTTGTTTGTTTAATACCCCTCCACCTAATTTTAATAGCACTGTGGGAAGAAAAAAAATCTTTTCATGCAGGCTTTCTCATAGGGACTGGATGTCTGAGAGGAATTTTTTAAAATGAGATTGTGACTTGCTGCTTTTAAATATGTGACTCTAAATATTTTTAGTATTTTTATCTACTATTTGTAATATATTTGCTTAATTCTTTTTAAAAATTTTGCATTTTTAAAAAAGCTTTAAAGCTACCTGGGTCCTTTTTCGGAGAAGAGTGGGATGAAACTGTTTGAAATAATAATAAATCCTACTTGTTTTTTAGAGAAGACAAGAGTGGGTGATACCTTTATTAAGCCACTAAAAAATAACAGACATTCAGGTCTTCATCAGGTGGTGAACCACACGACTGTAGATGGTGCAGAAAAAAACATAAGAAATTCCCAAAATCACAGCCAGATATGCATGCCGTATGACGTTATTAAATCAGATTTTGAAATGGAGCCTCAGAGTCAAGTCAGAGGATTTCAAATTCCATTTCTTGCAGTGTGTATTAGAATATCTCTCCCAATTCTGGTCAACAAAGGATTGTCACTCAGTTCAACATTCCACCATCATCACTTTCATCACTCTATATTAAAATATAAGATTCCTTTTGCTGGGGACAGAGGCACACGGAAATGTGACAAACCCCCTATAAGATGACTTGAGATAAAGTTCAGTGTGCAGGCTAGGTTAAGTTTATTGCAGCCATGTTAATAATATTATGTAATGGTTGGAGGAAGATGTCCTCAGTTCACCATCCTGTTTGGACAATGTTAAACATCCACATTTGGTTGTAGATGGTGCTGTGATGATTATTCAGGGTATCTTCTGCATGAATCAAAAGCTAGCTTGTGTCTTTGATATTTTAGTAGTCTAAACATATCACCCATCTTTTGCCTTTTGATATTTTATAAAGATAATTTCGTTGTATGGTATACTGTGTATATACTTACAATGACAATAAATTATATTATTATTATTTATCTTCTTCCTTATGTTTTGGCAGTATTTGAGTGTGTTTAATTGGCCCCCTACTTGCCTGTGTTCTTACCCTTTCTGTAATGAATAATAACCAGTAAGTTTACGTTGCTTTTACCCTTAGCTATACAGCTGGGGGCACAAGCTAGAGCTGATAGACAATGAAAGGAAGAGAAGATGGAGGCAAAGGCAAGAGGCAAAGGTTCATCTGGGTCAGCAAGCAGATGGAAAATTGGGAAGAGAGAAAATGGGCTTGTTTATATAAAAATTATTCATTTGTTCTACTCAAAATATTACATACTAGTAGTACATAGTCCAGAAAGAACAAGGAATAAGCCATGTGGTTTCCAAGATTATACAAATGCAAGCATGGGTGATACCTTTTATTGGACCACAAAAAAGACATCACCTACAAAATACTGTGGACTCTTCAAGACTAGCCACATGAATTCTTCACATCAACCAGAGATGACCAGAATATGAAGAAACATTTCCTGATGCTCACCAGGTAAAAACATTTAACTGACTTTTAATTAGGCACAATTGGCTGCTTATTTATTTATTTATTTATTTATTTATTTGTTTGTTTATTTGTTTGTTTGTTTGTTGTTATTTGTTTCATTTTGTAGTGCTCAAATAAAAGGTATTGCCCACTCTTACATCTGTGTAATACTACATAGCTATGAGCAAATATATTTTCTGAAGATGTTCAAACACTAAATGACACTGTTTTCCAGAATTTTTTAAACTCAGTTTCTGTTCTTTTACATTCTGATCTGATCATCCTTGGCAATATTTCTAGATGCACATATTTGTTGTCTTATGACACAGCCCATCATCTTCCAAATCTGCTTACACTTTTTTTTTAAAAAAAGGGAAATTATAGTTCTCAATCTCTGATTCAGAAAGGGTAAGTGCCTTGTTAGGATCAGGCAGACTGTGAAGGGTGCACGTAGTACCGCCCAATGGTGGGATAATTCCGGTCAGGCTGCAGAGGCATAAAAAAGTTCAGGTCAAAAAAGCCAAATAGAGAAGGACATGAAATTCACAGTACAACAAAATTTCCTAGTTAAAGTTTATTAACATGAAAAGATAAGAAGGCATCTATCAACTGAGGATAAAAGCACATAAGGAAGGAATACAGGGGCAAGGTCTTGTTTTTTGCTAAGGGAAGAAGGAAGGCCTGTCTCTTTCTAGTAGGAGACTTGATATCCTTGCACGTGATTGAAACAAAGTTTTCAAGGAACCTGTGTGGTCTAGTTAAGAGAGTAGCTGAGCCCAGGTTTGTACAAAGTGGAGATCAGCAAAGCCGTTATTACTAAACATATTTTCCAGATCACAATCATTTTTAATTTAACCAAAATTGTTTTGTATACTCTGGCCTTAGGTTCAGACCACCAGCACTTTCATCTGGGAGATAAACAGATTGTGCCGTTTTCTGTAGCAAAAGAAAAGGGAGGTCTAAAAAAGCAACAGTCGGAAGAACAGAGAAATCTTTTTTAAAAAGAGAGAGAAAGAAACAGAAAAAGAGTTCTGCTCACTAAACAGATACTTTTACCGTATACTGACAGAGGTTTGGGAGGCAATGTCCTACTTAAACGCTGAAGTCTTGTTGCACAAGCGATGGCAACTAGAATAGGCCCATAGAACCAGTGAGTCAACTCCTCTGTCATTTCCGTTGATTCAAATGGACTATTCTGGTTGTGACTTACTACTGTAAGCTGCAGGACTTCAGCCAATATTGCGAATATTTCAGAAAACGTTAGCTGGTATAAATCCTTCTCTAAGAACAGAGAACATACCTGATAGCGCCAGAAGATTTCAGAAACATGGAGAGACAGTGACTGTAGACATAACATTCACCCCTCTCCAAATCTCTTTGTTAGTGGCATAACTAGATGAAGTATCATTGATTGCCAAGAAAAGGCTTTATATACAAACCCCTGGTTTAAGATCTTTTGAAAATTTGAATCCTACAGGATCTGCCCCCCCCCCCGGGGCAGGCAGTCTTCCAGTCTCATGCTTACTTTGTCAGATATTTGTACATTTTAATGTGTTTCATATTTGTTTTGATTCTACATAACTAAGACTGTAAAATAGGATAAAAATTGCATTCTCTAAGTGTGCAGGGAAAAAAAAAGAAATACTTTTAAAGATTTCTTTGAAGATTGCATATTTTTCCGTTATGAGACCCAGACATTCATAATAAAGCTGCTTTGCTTTTCTATAAAGATTGCATTGTATGTGTTCATTGGGAATTCTAGGATCCATTAAACCTCTATTTGTCTCATTCATCTAATAGAATCACAGGTCATTATAAAGCTCTAAACATTTTAATAAAAAGCCAAATACACATTCCTCTAGATTGTTTCGGAGTATAATAATAGCCAGATTATAGTCTCTTTTTTGGCCATATTTAACCCTTTCTTGACCTACTGCATCAAGCCTTGCTTGTTCTTCTGTACCTCCTTTGTCATGTGTCTTTGGCTGAAACTGGGGAGTTTGACATACCTACAATGCATATTAACACATACAGTACTATTTATTAGCATTTACCATAGTAGTGGGGATGATTTTTTAGAAAAGAGTGAGAGGATTAAGAGTGGCCATTTGCTGTGTTACCTCTACAGGAAGTATATAATCTGTTTTAAAGTATCTGATAAAATGTAAAGTAAACCTAAACACTCATATAACAACTTTTTGTTTCTTTGTTTTGTTTCCATTTTAATGAACGTTCTGTGTGTTAACAAGGAAAAAATTTTCAGGCTAAATTTCATGATTGCAGCCAAAGTTCCTTTGTAGTTATAGGGTTTTCCATTGATCATCCGTCAAATTGTAGAGTTTATATTCTAAACATTTGGGGAGATTGTAGAGTTTATATTCTAAACATTTGGGGAGCTAAAGTGACTTCAAGTAAATTGTTTCTAACTCTGAATGTCCAGGTTTCAATTTTTTTCTTAACAAATGGTTAGTACTCTGATAAACAGAAAGCTCATCTGTGTTAGATTCTGAAGGAAGTATTATAAAGTGTTTGCTTGCACTTTTAAAAATGGTTTATTTGAGTTGATTTTGTGAGATTAATAATTACCATCAAAATGAATAGTGTTGAGATAAATATAAATGTCTGCAGAAAATGGTGCTGAAAGACTTTCTTTAAGGAGTCTTGATATATATTATCTGTATACAGTACAAATTTAACAATGAATGTATTATTGCTTGTCACACAAACTATTTCTACAGAATTGTTTGACTTACAGTGCAGTTATACTAAGAAAAAGCTGTATATGAAGTGGGTTTAGCATGTTTAAATCAGTTTTTTAAAAGGAGACTACAAAATGCACATGCAAGCGCAGATTGTTTTGACAGAATCATGTTATTTTGATCGGAAGTGACATATGTTACTTTTCTGACAGAGGATCATTTATTTTAACTCAGATGTAAAATCCATTTATTTTGAATTGTTTTGGCATACCTGAATGCCTCTGTTAGTTTACATTGTGTCTGTGGGGTTCGCTATTCACTGGTGTGCTTTCTGTGTTCCCTCTCTTCCTCCAGGCCCTGTGTTTGTGTGTTTATGCATCTCTCTCCTTCCCCAGCCTAGTCATGTTTCTGGTCAGTTTCAGTTCCAGCTGGCCTTTCCCTGCTCCCTCTCCTTCCCTCCTTCTCCATGGTGTGTTTGCAAGTCTACTCAATAATGTCTCTAATCAGTTTAAGTCCACTGTGTCTCCTTCTTCTCCACCTGCTCTGTGTGTCTGTGTACACATGTGTGTGTTTGTTGAGCTGCAAGTCATTTTTTTCCCTATCTGTCATTCTGTTCTCCTGCTCTACCAGATTTTAAGAAAAACAAAAAAATTAAAATTAGTAAAAATAACACCATAGCAGCAGATAGTGGCTGAAAGAGGCAGCCAGGTGCTAGACAAAATCCCAAATGCAACCATTCTCAAACCCCAATTAGCCCCCTTGACCAATATATAGCACAGCTTAAATGCAGGGTTTTTAAAAAAATTCCCAAGAGAACACATGCAGCAACACAAAAAACACATGACTACCATGTGGCTTTCCCTGAATTCAAAACTCCCAATCCAACACCCAGTTTATTTCACTAGCATAACTGCACCCTTATGCAGCTGTTTTCTGCATTTCAATGCTGAAATTAATTTTGCTTTAATTTAATGGGTCTTGCTTCCCAGTAAACGTGTACAGATGTGCAACCAAATGCTAAAAATAATAGGGAGTTTCCATCTACCAGTTTCTCTGAACTTTCTAAAAGGTCCCTTGTATTAATATAAGATTAATTCATTGTTTTATTCGTTTCTTGGAGATTGGTGTTATATGATGTCATATGATCTCACTCATTTTAATAAGAAAAGAGATTAAATTTATTTATCTTATTCCCCCCCCCACACACACACACTTTCAGCAGAAATGAGGCAAAGCAATCTGTGCCTTTTCCACCGCCTTTACTTTTGAAATCCTACCACATATTGAAGTAAGATGGTGATTGAACATGTGTAAAATGTATGGAACATAAACTTTAATGAAATAATTTATTTAAAATCCAATCGCTTCAGATGCAGCAAGCATTTTAAAATACTCCAGATGCAGCAAATAAATCAGATTTTCATATAATGGCCTACTTGCTGCTGGTGTTTGAATTTCTGTAATATGTATCCGCCTGCCTATGCTGTGAAGAACACACATAGGAGAAAACAGGCTTTTCGATTGTATGTATTCTTCTATGATAAACAAAAGGGACGTGGTGGCACAGCGGGTTAAACTGCAGAAGCCCCTGTGCTGCAAGGTCGGAAGACCAGCAGTCATAAGATTGAGTCCATGCAACGGAGTGAGCTCCCATCATTTGTCCCAGCTCCTGCCAACCTAGCCGTTCGAAAGCATGTAAAAATGCAAGTAGATAAATAGGGACCATGACAGTGGGAAGGTAACGGCATTCCATGTCTAGTTGCACTGGCAACATGACCATGGAAACGGTCTTAAGGACAAACGCCGGCTCTGTGGTTTGGAAATGGGGATGAGCACCACCCCCTAGAGTTGGACACAACTAGACTAAATGTCAAGGGGAACCTTTACCTTTATCTATGATGAACAAAATGCGATCCAAAACTGATATTGAACAAAATGTAGACTATCTGCTCAGAATAGCAAAGATAGGTGGCTTAACAAGGCTTTTTAGTCAACTGGTCTTCGTTTGTTTTTAACGCTATCCCAGACTGGGAGCGAGGAGGCAGCAGCCAATCCTGGAAAAATGGAAGGGTTTTGGATTTTTCCACCCTGCCTTTGGATTGCATGGATATAAATGGGGCTTCTCCCCTCCCTCATCCCCTGCCAGGAAAGCTGATCTTCACAAGGGAAAGTTCTGCCCTCACCTGACATGGCTATCTAGGTTTGCTCTGCCCATCCTAAATCCCAGTGTTCCTCCATGATGGCATACCTAAATGACATTTAAGGAAAGAGTAATGACTATGGCCATTTACAGGACCTAAAATATATACTAGAATGGTATTGCTCAAACTGTTATTGCATTTGGATTCTTCTGGAGAAATTAGCTTTGGGATAGTGGCACGTCCCCCCCCCCCCAAATATCTCTTAGTGGTGTGGAAAAATTTGTTTTCCCTTAATATTTTCTGTATCTGTTCTCTCTATTCCACTGTAATACCAGAGAGAAAGGAATATGGGCCTATGACTCAGAAATGGGGAAAAAGTTGGCCAATGGTGAAACATGACCCCTTGAGGTGTTCATTTAATGCTTTCAAAACGTACCTTGGTAACAATACTCTGTGGTGCCTATATGGAAACCTTCAGGACCATCGCATGGCTTTTAAGAACCATGCTCTCAGAAGGCAGCATACAAAAAGGGATGATGTGCACAGCTGTTCAGATTCTTAAAGGGGCACTAAGGAGATGCGTTTTCAGTGCCTTCCTGCACTGGATTGACAGAACGTTAATTACCTGGAAGGGATTCTGTAACCACAGAACCAGCACTGAGAAAGACTTCTCCCTTATCATTCCCTCATTACCCAATTGATTGGTAGGCAAACAAGCAGCACCTCTGACATAAGCCTGGGTTGGACCATACATGTGAAAGTGGTCCTTCCTTAAGGTAATCCAAACCAAGGTATTTATGGCTTAGAAACTAAACACCAAGAGCTTGAATTAGCATGGAAGTTTATTGGTCGTTGTGCAACTGGTGCAGAAGCATTGTTTCTTGTTCACATTTCCTGGTATGTGTTGGCATCTGGGCAGCTGAATTTTGCAGGGATTTAATTTTATGAACTGTGTTCAAAGGTAGCCCCATGTAAAGCATGTGGCAGTTGTCCATCCTGAAGTTAACTAGTAGATGAGTATGCTGAGCTAGTTGTGGCTGATTCCAACTAGATCCCCATCTGATTTATGGCTTATAGTCCTTTGTGCCATTGATGCTACCTGATCCTCTCGTAATAGTGATGAGTCTGAAGCCCTGTGCAATCATCTACATTCCCATGTTTGTCTGCACAGTTAGAGGGGAGTTCCCGATTCTGCCTTATGTGCTGCTTATTTCACATGGTAAAAGAGATGTCTAAAGAGAACGTGTTCTTGCTTGTGCATAGACCATATATACAAGCAGGAGCCCGTGTAGAACCTATAGACTGGCACAAATGCTTCATCTTCAGATAACCAATAACGGAGAGGGTGAAGTTAGAGACTCCCCTCTAACAACATTCATGAAACCATTTCTGACACCTGAACGGAACCTTAGAGCACCTCCAATCTACATACTTTCCAAAGGAGTAAAATTCTATTCGGATCTAGTTTCATCCCAATATCAGGACTGAACTCAGATTGGAATGGATTTAAATAACCAGTTTCATCCAAAGCTACCTGGAGTTGTATCATGTGATAGTGCTGTACAAGTAGGCCCTGTACTGGAAAGTGTATTGTCTAAGCTATCATCTGAGTTTATCAGCACTTTTTGTATGTCTTAGGCTGAAACTACATGTTGCAGATAACCCACAGTAAGCTTTTTATGTGGGTTATCAGTAAAACAAAGCAAAACTGCTCCCATCAGACACCTGTTTTAATGCGGCCAAAATGGAGCTATTGGCTTCCCCCCTGTTGGGCAAAAACAATGCTAATCAGCCAGGGCTGAAGTAGCTGGAAAACTTCACAGCATTGGCCGCCAATGCCTGGGTGGGTGGGGGGTCACCTTCAGCAGCTCACAAGTGGATCAGGCACAGATATTTCTGCCCTTCCTTCTCCTCAGGGCTTTCTTCTCTGTGTGGCCACACAATAGTGGTGGCTAGGAGGTGCATGTTGGTGGCAGGAGGGGAATTCCTGGCTGTCAAAGATGCCACTGCTACTGCGCTCCTCAAGCAAGCCCTGCAGAAGAGGAAGGACTCTCTTCCTTGCTGAAGCTCTACTGTACTTTAAAATGGCACCCAGTGCACACTATTTTAAAACATAGGAAGGTGTCCTTTATGTGAAGTGGTGAAAGTTCTTTTGCATTGAATCCAGTTTCAAGCAAGCATGTATTTCCAGCCTAGTTGTGTATTGGACTACATCTTCTCTCAAGCTAGGAAGCACAGCACTTGGTTCTCATTGGCATTTCCCACTATTTTCGTTGATTTTTAAATTGAATTCGTTTTTATTGTGAGTGCTGCGTTGAAGATATTACACCCTTAAAAGATACCCCAAAGTTATTTTAAACAAAGGAAGATACAAACAACGGCATTGGAGAAAGGAAGTGTCACATTTAAGGCCAAAACCAGTTACTGGAAAATGCAGTTTGTAGCAGCTGACTTAACTGTTTCGTAAGATGTCCGAAAAGAGTAGAAAATAAAAGTAGCAGTGTTTGAGCTTCCCTGATCTTGTTGATTGGGGCAGGAGCTCTTCTGAATCTTTCGGAATATGAAACCGGGGCTCTTGTACTGGCCCCCATTGTTCTCCAGAATCTACAAAATAAGTAAAGTTACATAAATCCTGAAACATGCATTATTAGGGTCTCACCAAAAAAGGAAGAAAGAAATGGACAAAGATCTAGACTTTGGCTCTAGAGTCAAGCAGTTTCAACAGTCCTTTGAGAAGCCAAATATCTGGCAGAGCTATTACAGTTATAAAGGCCCTGTGTGCTCGTTGACATGACTCAGCAGGAAATATGACCACAAACCAGGAAAGTTTTGTTCAAGGGAAATAAATCTATGTACTAGCTTATAACATTCAGCAAAGGCAAAGTGAACCACACAGGATACAGTTGAAATCGGCTGCCTACAGTCTCAGAACCACCTCAGTTTTTCTAACAAATTGACACGGGCCCCTCTGATATCCCAAACATTTTGAAAATTTATAATTTTCACTTGGTTTTGCTTTGTGTACCAAGCTCTTAAAGAGAATTGAAAGCCACAGTTTCTATATATTTCTCGTCTTCATCTCTTTTCCTGTTTAATATTACAGGACCAAAAAACAGAATGGATATAGAGAGGAAATCATATCAGTGGACAGCCCTTTAAAAATCATGATGAATCTGGAAGTTAAAACCACACACTTCAGTCTAAGGCACCAAATCCGATCTCTAAACCTGCTCAGATTCTGAAAGATAGTCTGAAAAGTCCTTCCAGACCACATTTCAGAAGGGTTTTTTTTTTCTTTTGAGCCTACAGTCATACTGTGTTTCCCCGAAAATAAGACAGGGTCTTATATTAATTTTTGCTCCAAAAATGTATTAGGGCTTATTTTCAAGGGATGTTTTAATTGTTTCATGTACAACAATCTATATTTCTTCAAATACAGTCATGTCATATTCTTCTGGTTTCTGCACAATGGTGGTTTCGCTTAATTGGGGCTTATTTTTAGGGTAGGGCTTATGAGCATCCTGAAAAATCATAATAAGCCTTATTTTCAGGTTAGGTCTTATTTTCTGGGAAACAGGGTACCATTACTGAAACATTTTACTGTATATAGCTTAAAGCAGGATTTGTCAACCCTTCTCATCTCATGTCTTACCAATCACTGCACCAAAGATCCTACTGTAGCAGAATCAGAAAGGTGATTTTTCTGAAAAAGGATATGGACATTTTGTTATAACATGTTATCATTTGGGATAATTTGGGCATGGGAAATAATGATTAGGAAAAACACTGCATCTTCAAAGTTACTACTAGCATGCCAGAAAGTTATCGATGAATGATCCATGGAGAAGAGGGTACATAGAAGATGATGCATTTCACTTGCAAAAGGATGTAGGAACTGAGGGAGAGTAAATTCTAGGTAATCATTATAAAAATGCAGTGACATATCTGGACTACCTTTGTCTGGAAGTTGAGTCATGGCAACTGGATTTCTTTCTTATTAGGTTGAAGTGTTTCACTACTCACCCAAGTAGCTTCTTCAGTCTGAGGAGAGTTGGTAGGAGACCTCTGATATATCCTCCATTTTGGTTTCACTTCCCCCTGGTCTTTCATTAGATGGACAAAGGCCGGGGGGGGGTTGTGAGTGGAAATCCCACTTCTGCAGTCCTTCTCCATCCATTGTCATGGGTCGTTAACAATCATTAACAGTGGCCTTTCTGGCTAATATATGTGGTCCAATGCAAAGAGGAGTGTTTGGAGCTCTACATTGGAGAAAGCAAACAGCCACTAAACAGGAGAGTGGCCCAGCACAGGAGAAGCAACGGCTCAGGACCACAATCAGTAGTTTTCCTTCATTTGAAGGACCAAGGTCATTCATTGATGACCAAGATGTACTCATTTTAGACTGAGAAGATAGGTGGTTTGAGAGGGGGGTGGGGGGGCTAAACATGTACGTATAGAAAATCCCTCACTCAACAGGGGTGGAGGCCTTAGATACAATCTGTCTCTTATTTACCACACTGCCCTTCATCTGTCCCCAGAAAGATCAGGACCACACAGAGTAGAAGGACCACTGTTAACAACCCATGACAATGGTTGGAGAAGGACTGCAGAAGTGGGATTTTCACCCATCCCCAGTCCTTTGTCCATCTAAGGAGCCTATTCAGACCAAGGGGGAGTGAAAGCAACATGGGGGCTATAACAGAGGACTCCTAACAACTCTTCTCAGACTGAAGAAGCTACTTGGATGAGTAGTGAAACGTCTCAACCTAACAAGAAGTCCATTTGCCATGACTCCACTTCCAGATAACCTCACCTGGATGACTGAGAATCTTCACAGATATACTGGATTACCTTTGGTTTTCCCGTTTCACTGGCTTACAGCAAGTCCATTAGGTAGGCATCTGTCTGTGTGTCTGTCTACCTACCTGCCTATTTCTTTTAAGTACTTTTAGAAATGTGCTCTTCAGTCAACAAGCCTCCCATTGAGCAGTACAACATGCAGGTGGTCTTTCATAGCCTGTTTACAACAGTAGTAGCAGAAATATTTTTGCTCATTGGCTGCCGCTACTTCTCTTCACCGCAGGGGAGTTTGTTCTGGCAGACTCTGTGGGATACACAGCCATTGAAATTCTGCAGGATGTTTTTGCTTCCCTTTTCAAATTGCTTCACCTCTTGTATTTTATTGCCATGTGGTTTGCACCAGTTTAGCTAGCCTAAATGGGAGATCAGGTAACCATTGGAACGCAATGTAAAATTGGTAGCCTTGTCCGCTGAAGGGACATGCTCCTTTGGAGCTCACAAAATTGTAAAAAATTGCTTTCCTCTGTTCAGAACAACCTTCTCTTGTCTCACCACAACGCCGCTGCCATCTAGCACTAACAAACGTGACATTTCTTTATAGATAAATCTTTTCAAATGCGTAGTATATGTGAGAAAGATTCACACGCCCCCACTGAAGAATCTTAACATCCCCATCAGGTTAACACCCCCATCAGAAGCTTTACTTCTACAAAGCAGTGAGGCAATAATTATAGCCTTGTAAAATAAGTCAGCATGGATTTAAAACTCATTTTATTTCATACTGAGTGATTTACAGAATTCCAAGGATTAAAGGTAACTAGGGAAAATGTGACTCCCTGGATTACTTAAAACAGAAAGGAGCCAAAAACGAGGCAAAGACAGATGTAAGAATGTACAGGATAACTTTGTTTTCTTCTTCTTGAGATCATGATGGAGGTCCCAGCCTAGTTTAGGTTCAGGGAAGCTGTTACGTATGCCACAGAAAGCAAATACAGCCGTTTTCCACAACCAGGCCTGGTTCTCATTGTGGGGTTCATTTGCAAGAGGGCCCACTTCCCTTCCACAGTCACTTCTGCCCATTTGCTTGTCTTCTGTCTCTGGTCTCCATCATCACCACTCCCACTAGAGGGGAGGTACCTGGAGCCAGACAAAAATTGGCCCTGAAGTTGAACTCAGAGGAAGAAGAAGAAGGAGAAACAGGAACATAGATGAGATGTTACGTTGCAAGGGGAGAAATAAGTTGAAGAACGTTTTTCCCCCGCTACCCATCCAATCTGAATAGGAATTAGTAAGCATTCCAGAAGAACACAATTTTGTGTTTTATTCCTGTGTTCAGTGTCCCACATTGATAGTAAGGCGTGTGTAAGAAGTTTCCATGGTCCCCATGTTTATGAAGCCTAACTCTGCCCCGTTAGGATTTGCTTGCATAATCCAGCACTGAGAAGATCCCTCGTATCTGGAATTGTAAATGTTTGTGTTAGCCAAAACCCAACTAAATGCAACTTAAAACAAAACAAATAAAATGAAACATAGCAGACATTCAACAAAGTCTGTCATATGTACTTCAAGTAAGTATCTCTTTCTGCTCCTTAGCAAACTTGTACCTTCTGGTTCTTTATTTACCTGTTACCAGCTACATAAAGTTGGATTGTTAGTAGTTGAAAGGCTGCACACAAATTACGGCTAGAGATGTGATATTTAACAGAAGAGGTTACCTGATGGCATTGCTCAATGTTACAAAATTTCTCTCTTTCCCTCTCTTCCTGGCTCCCCTTCTCTTTAGGATAATGGGCCTGTTCCAAACAGAAGACCTGCAAACTTTCCACCTACAGGAAACCCAACAGACAATAAACAGACATCAAACCTGCAGTACAGTAATCCTAACCGTCTATATTCAAACAGCAATGCAGAAAATCTCAGTTTACCTTCACAGATGAGCAGCCTCCATCTCACATCTCCTCAAAGGTACACTGGCGAACTAGACATGACAAGAGAGATACTTTCGCAAAGCCTATTCAAGGGAAGGGGTGTGTGAGTGGCTGCACTGTTTGCAGAAAGGATTTCAGAGCAACAAAAGTCTTATGTTCACACAGGAACACTCATAGTCCAAAGGCAAAAGTTTTTATTTGCTGCCATTGGAAGAGCTTGAGACTAACAGAAAAGCTGATTGACATGTTTATATACTAGAGATATATAATGGTATCAGTATAGGAATCCAATCTACGTAGCATACCACTCTTAAGTTGAATAGCATGTTAAACTTTTTTAAAAAGTAGTTTAGCAAAAGATAGGCGAAAATCACAATGGAACATTCCTATGTTTATATGTTTATCTATACAAAGAATACAAAGCCTAAAGAAGGACTGCAAACAGGATGATAGCTCACACATGTGGCATACTGTAAAGCCTTAGTGCTGCTGCAAACATTTTAAAAACAGGCATAAAGAAGTTTTCTGCGAATGGGAACATGCAAACATTTTTGTGGCAAGTGAAACATTAAGGCTTGAGACTGGAACTCTTCTGGTCTGCGCAGATCCTGTTCAGACATCTGTACTTGGGTTAATAATGTACTTCCCACAGCAGTAGCTTAGGGACATTTACAGAAGTATGTAAATTGCAGATATAGAATCACACAAATGAAATATTGTGCAGTGAAGGGAAACTGAAAAACAAAATAGGGGAAGGATCACATGCATGGGACAACAGCAACATGGGACAAGTCACTTGTTTGTCTTACATGGCAGTTTTCATACTACACAGGTGTCCCAGGTGTACACATTGGGGTCCCATCCTAACTCCTAGCACAGAGAATGAAAGCAGTTACTCTGTCACTGATGCATGAGTTCACTGGAAAGTCTTAGACTGTAGTGCACAGCAGCAGGTGGAGTGAGTGTGTTCTCATTTGTACCAGTTTGTTCTTGCTAAGTGTGCAATTCTTTCTACTGTAATGGGTTGTCTCTGAAAGAAAAACCTAATCAAGAAAAGGAGGGATGATCAACTGAATCTCTGTTAAAATTAAAATGGGATTTGTTTCGGGGATAGTTATGAAACTCTTGGTTTTGTGTGAAAAAAAGTATTAGAAAATACTATAAAATGCTTGACACTTCACAAGACTTTCTCTTTCTCTGATGATCTGGCTCTTTTTTTTAAAGCATTCAGTAGTTTCACAACTTTCCACTTTCCATTGTGTAGTGCTGACCCTTTGAGGTCTCTACCAAGAAACAAAAATGGAATTGACATGGACTCAGATGTGTACAAAATGCTGCAGGATTATGAGAGGCCTGTTTCAGAACCTAAACAGTCAGGGTCTTTCCGATATCTACAAGGAATGTTGGAAGCTGGAGAAAATGGTGAGGAATACAACTTTTCAATTCTTCTAATATTAATTTTGTAAAAATGCTATCTTTTTTTTTTTAAATCAATTTTGGCCAATCAAAGTATATAGCCATGTCCAGCAAGAGTGGCACAATGATCGCCTAAACTTTATTGTTCGGGTAACCATCATAGGTGGGGCAAGTAATTAAGGTCCCCAGAGCTTGAATAGGATGTGAAAATACATCTTGTTCACAACCATACATACCCACAATATAACTGATCTTGTTTGATTTCAGAAGCTAAATGGGGTTTGCCCTGCTTAGGGTGGGAGATCCCCAGTGCACATTACAGATCTCCAAGCAGGACTAGGAAAGACTCTTTTGTGAAGCCTTGGAAAGCCACTGCCAGTCAGAGTTGTTGATATTAGCTAGAAGGACAAATGATGTACATATAAGGCAGCTTAGTATGTTCTGGAGAGTTGCACTGAACATTGCTGTGAAGGGCTTGCCATTTCACCTGAAAATTGGACATCTGTTATCAATGCAGGGGTGTCTCAGCTCCTACTAGACTCCATCTCCACTGTCAGAAATGTGTGTATGTGGCAGGTAGGCAAATGTACTGGCTTCATCTAAAACATCGTCTTTCGCTTAAAAAAACCAAGGGAAACCCTGACTCACAGCACAACAAATAATGCCCCTGCCATTCTCCCTCAGTGGCACAAAGAAAATACTGCTAGAAGATATATATACCAGGCTTGAAAGGCAGCTACTGAGCAACAGCTGAAGAAGGTCACTGTAGCGGAGGATTTTTCATTGTCAAAGGCAGTGACATTCAAGCTGATTCTTGTTAATACTGTGCAGAAGAAGGCAGTATTAAACCCCATCTGAATATTTTACTTTGAAAACCCTAAGATAACACAATCAAAAATTACATCAGAGATGGTGTTGGAAGATGAGATTCGCAGGTTGAAAAACTGGGTAAGACTAAAGGATAAGCATGAATAGCACTGTTGCTAATGAAGCTACTGGATGAAGCTGAAAGGACATCTAGGTGCACAGAGGCAACAGGAGAGTCTGGTGCTATTTTACACATTTAAGTGGAAAATGTGAAGTATCACAGGTATGATCCAAGGCAAGCATGAAACCATAAAACAAGAAGCAGAACCTTTAAAAATTATTATACTTGTTCTGACTGAACTAAACTAGACTGGAATAGGACATTTGTGTTGCCTTAATAGTGAGGTGAAACATACCACAAGCAGTTAGGGGCTATTATTAGTCTGTGCTCCATTTACAGAAGAAGAAAAATTAAAAACCTTTTATGTAAGTGTCAAATGGAAAACTGGTGACACACCCAAAAGGGTAGTGCTGCTAATCATAGGTGACTGGAATGCAAAAAGATGAAATAAGGGAGAACCAAATATTGCTAAAGAATTTAACCTAGGTGTCAGAAACAAAGTAGGAGAGTAGCTTGCAAAACTCTGTGAAGGCAACAATTTGGCACATAGAGTTAGAGAGAACTTTAAAAAGCAGTTGCAACAAATAAATCACGAGAAGTATATGGGATATCAATAGAGCTAGTTCCAGCTACAGAAATTGAATCTATCACAATCCTAACAAGAACATGACAAGAAATAAGAAAGCAAAATAGTGACTACTATTTTGTATATTTTATTCAGTATATATTTGGATCCCAAAGAAAGAGAATATACCAAAGGTTGCAATAACATTAAAATAATTTCCCATGCAAACAAAATGGTGCTGAAAATTTTACAACACAGACTTTTTCTGTACATAAAACAAGAAATGGCAGATGTTGAACCTGAATTCAGAAAAGGAAAAGGCATTATAAATTATATTGCAAATACACACCGGAAGAAATCCTATTGCACAGTTATGCAAATGGTGTACTTTTGGAAGTAAATTACCTGCATTAGGAAGTTGCCATAGACATCTGTTGTACAGCAAGTTCTGCAATTCGTTATGCAACTGATAATTTATGACCATTCACTTCCAAACGTTATGCCATTTGTGTAACTGCATAGTAAGATTTCAGCCATTGGCTACTGAAGTATTTCAGAAGAAAATCAGTTTGGACTTAATAGAATACAGTCAAGCATTTGATTCTGTGATCCATGAAAATCTACAAATTATGCTGGAAAAAAAATGGTGTGCCACAACATTAATCCTGCTATGTAACCTGTAATTGGGGAAGAGGATCCTGTTTGGACAGAATACAGAGAATCAGAATGGTTTCCAGTTGACAAAGGTGCTGAATTAAATGAAGAGGCAGGAGATGTGAAAATCAGACAATGGTAATTGAAAGAGACAGATATGATACCGTATTAATGGCAGAAAACATTAATGCTTTGAAACAGTACTGAGAAAGGATAAAGAAGAAATTACAAAATCAGGGTCATAGGTGAGCATCAAGAAAACAAAAATAATTGCTACAGAAAAATTTGATAGTTCCACTGGTAACAATGAAGAAATTAGAATGAACGGTTAAAAGATTTTCTATACCTTGCTTTAATCACCTAATTGTGGCCAAGAATTCAGAAGACAGAAATGTGGAAGGATGGCTTCGCAAGAACTACAAGAATTCCCTAAGTGAAAGGATGAATCACTGGAGACCAGGGTCAAGGTCATCCAAGTTACAGATATGAAAGGTGGATAGCAAAAAAAGCTGATAGAGAAAATCTTGATTCAGTTGATACATGGATGTTTAAAGAAAACTTTATGAACCATTAGTTAGGCATCCTTCAGTCTCGAAAGACTGTGGTAGCGTGCTCTGTATGGAGGACTTGGAACAGCGTCTAGTGTGGCTGAGGAGGCCAATTCGAGAGTGGCAATCCCTTCCACACTGAAGACAAATCCAATCTGTCCCCTGTCCAGCTCCCTGGTTTTGCTGCTTTAGTGACTTCCTCTTTGCCTCGGCCTGCTGGGCAAGGGTCGCTTCAAATTGGGAGAGCCCGCGATGCAGTGCCTGCCTCCAGGCTGAACGCTCAGATGTCAGGGTTTCCCATCTGTTGAGGTCTATTCCTAAGGCCTTCAGATCTCGCTTGCAGACGTCCTTGTATCGCAGCTGTGGTCTCCCTCTGGGGCGATTTCCCTGCACTAATTCTCCACACAGGAGGTCCTTTGGAATCCGACCATCAGCCATTCTCACGACGTGCCCAAGCCAACGTAGACGTCGCTGTTTCAGTAATGTATTCATGCTGAAAATTCCAGCTCGTTCTAGGACTACTCTGTTTGGGACTTTGTCCTGCCAGGAGATACCAAAAATCCGTCGGAGGCAACGCATATGGAACGTGTTCAGCTTCCTCTCCTGCCGTGCACAAAGGGTCCAGGACTCGCTGCAGTACAGGAGTGTGCTTAGGACACAGGCTCTATAGACTTGGATCTTTGTATGTGTCGTCAGCTTCTTATTGAGCCATACTCTCTTTGTGAGTCTAGAGAACATGGTGGCTGCTTTGCCAATGCGTTTATCCAGCTCAACATCCAGAGAGAGGGTGAACCATAGGCTGCCAGAAAGATAAATAGGTTCCTGATCAAATAAAGATACCCAGCACAGAATAACAGATAGAGCAGTGGACTAGGACTCTGGAGATGAGGGTTCTAATCCCTGCTCAGCCATGGAAACTGACTGGGAGTGTGGAACTGGTAAAACCACTCCTTAAACATCTCACTTACTTTGAAAACCCTGTTAGGGTTTGAAAGCATATAAGTGAACACATAGAAGCTAAAGTGACTAAAGTGAGCTATTTTAGTTTGGACGCGACAGTAGAAGACTCAATGTAGACCGTAATGCTGGAAAGAGTTTAAGGTAACAGGAAAAGAGAAAGACCTAGCATGTGATAGAATTGGACATTTTAGAGGTCATTTATAGGGTCACCATAGGTAAGAAACCAGTAGATGGCACGTAATGATGACAACAACAAATGCACAGGCCCTAACGCACTAAGAACCTCATTGTTGTCAATCAAAATAGCACAGATCTATAGAATATTTTCCCTCTTTGGTTGGGAAGCTCTAGGCTTTCCTTTCTGCATGTGTCTCTAAAGAAGAAATGTTTTCTGCAGATAATCTAACCAGATTTGTAAGGAAACATAACACCTTGGTAGGTGCCTCTCAGCCATGAAAGATGAGCCCACAAGCCACAAAGCAAGAAAAGGATGTTTGTGATTGTTTGATCCTTTTTTACAAAGTTATGTAGTCACAGCCTAGTTGTGAAATAAAAATGTGGGGTGGGGGGAGGGCTTACAAAGGGAGGAAAAGCAATCATGAATGTTGTTGATTCTGGCATGATTTTAAAATTTCTTGTGTGCACTTTCAATGGGCAAAGATTGCTCCTAAACATTATCTATGCATACGTCTTTCTTTCATTTGGTGGCAAATAAGATAAATGGTTGAATAGGCAGTATGGAGTTTGGGCCAGGTGATAAGATGAATTATCCATTACTTGTGTTATAATGATCAAAGGCAGCCAAACTAAACCAACCACCACTCCATCCATTTTCTGCTGCCTGAACTGGCCACTGCCAATTTTCTTCATACCACTGCCTACTTTCATCCTTATCCAGATACAGTGGTGCCCCGCTTGACGATTACCTCGTTGTACGACGAATCCGCTGTATGATTAGTTTTTTTGCGATCACTATTGTGATTGCAAAGTAATGTTTCAATGAGGTTTTTTCGTTTGACGACGATTGGTTCCCTGCTTCAGGAACCATTTTTTCACTTTATGACGATCAAAAACATCTGATCGTCGGGTTTTCAGAATGGCCACCTGCTGCGCAGAATGGCTCCCCGCTGTGTTCAGGACAGATTGCTCGCATTACAGGCACTGTAAAATGGCCGCCCTATGGAGGATCTTCGCTGGATAGTGAGGTATTTTGCCCATTGGAACGCATTAACCCGTTTTTAATGTATTACAATGGGCTTTTTACTTTCGCTTGACAATGATTTCGTTCTACAGTGATTTTGCTGGAACGGATTATCGTCGTCAAGCGGGGCACCACTGTATGTGAATCATTGGAGGAGGAGAGCATCAGTGTTATATTTTTCTCTCTAGTCAAGGTATTATGGGAAGAGGTGGTCAAAAATGTGACTGCATGTGGGGTAAGTGGGTGGCTGATGGGAAGGAAGGAAAGAAGGAAGTGTTGCAGCCCCAGGGCAATACATCATGACAGTGGCAGTGGTGCTTCTCTTTCTGCCTTAAGAAACAGAAGAGCTTGTGCTGCTCCTGATAATAATAGACAACATATATCTCAAAAGTAATAAAATAAATATGTTAAACACTCATTCCGATTGTAGTGGAATAGGGTTTGGAAAAGAGCATAACGAGAATATAGAAGACTGAAAGATTAAGAGGCTTGCATTTTAGAAAGATGCTTCCTCATTCCCCACTCTGTCTTTTCTAATCCAACACCTTCCTTTCCCAAACAAAATGGAACAAGACATGAAAAATGTCTTCTTCGTGGAATTGGCCACACCCAGTCTGGAAGCTTCAGAATTTAGTTCCCGTCACTATAAATAGGAGATCATCAACACTACTTCTTAAGTGGAACAAAGCACACAGTGATAAATTGCTGGAATGTATCATTTGTCACAATTTATTGGTTATAACTGAACAGCCTTGGAATGGCATAAGGCAGGAGGTCCAGGTGCTAGATCACCTGCGTGTCATCAGCTGAGCTGAAAACACACACACACCCCTCTTGCATGCTGGGGAAGCCCCTTGATGAGAATGCAAGGAGTCATGCCACAAAAGCCAGGATGAAGTTGTCCTAATTGACACCTTTTTTAGAGATGCAGTGCAATACAGAGCCAAAAGTAACCAGTTGTTACTTTCATCTCAGCATTTCCAAACTCTGAGTGAAAAATATAACTCGGAACTATGGAGGGCTGGAGAGTTTCATTCCATGATAAGGTTGCCAACTAGCTGGTGTTTTACACAGGTCTAACCAGAAGAATCATGTTCTATCAGACATCCTGTATCTCTTCTGTGGAGCCATAAAACCTAAATTCTTGCTTTTCTCATTCTAGATGTTTTGAACCTCAGTTCCCAGAGCCCCATCCATTTGGACCAAATAGTTAAGAATGTTGGGAGTTATAGTCCACAACTGTCAGGGTTAGAGCATCAGGTTGGGGGTGGGTAGGTTAATATCAGTTGTGCCTTAGTTCATCCCAGTAGTCACCATATTCTGTTTTGTTCTTGCATCCTGTCTCCATCTGAAGATCCAGGACTTAGGAAGCCAGCTCTGTGTTTTGTTCACCAAGAATAATATTCCCAGAACTAGTCCTTCACCACCTCTAGCTGTGACTGGAAAGCTTAGAATGGGCAGTTGTCCAAGCAGCCAGCACCGAAGGTGCAGATCAGTACATAAGTGCTTGAATATTGCAGTATATGGACATTCCAGGATGCATTAAAATCTTGTACTGTATATAATTTCATTACTTCCCCTTCCCCCCAGTTTGATGTGAATATATAAAACCAAAGCCTAATATCAAAAACGAGCCAGCTGCTAACATGCTGTCTTTCTTATGTTACAGAGTCTCAAAATTCTTCCTGAGTCATGACATACAATAAAAGCAAATAAATCTCCTAAGTAGTAAAAGTGCACTTTAGCAGTGTTATTGCTAAGCTTTATTTCTCTTGCAGGGCAAAAGGTTTTAAAGCTTTTTTCCATTGGGTTGATCATATATAAAAATCTTACTAAGCTAGGTGACACCTTTGGCTCCTCTCTTATTTTACAGACGTTGCTCTTTCTTACCAGCTTTTCCCTTCTCTTCTTGCAATATCTCCCATTAAAATTTCACAAAAGATCAGTACTGTAGTCAGTTTCATCCATTTAAGTAAGAAGCACTTCACATATGGTCTGAAATGTATTATGACCTCGTTATTCTTATAAACCATTTTGTTAATTTTCTGCACATATAACTGCAGATATGGCTGTGACAACAGAGAGATATCCTTTTGCCTGCCCGATTGTGTGGCTACTTGGAGTGTGAGGCAGGCAAGTGGACCTCTGTACACTGCAGCATCCAACTTCCACGCTTGCAGTTACACACGTGGACTACTGAACTGGCCACAGTCACGACACCCCTTTCCAAGTAAATGTTTCTATTAAAACCATAAGAATCAAGCTGGATCAGGCAGAAGGTCTGTCTAGTTCACCACTCTGTTTACACAGTGGCCAACCAAATGCTTATAGGAGTCTGCCCAAAGGGCCCAAGTGTACTAGAACCCATCTGATCATGTTCCATAACAATTGGTATTCAGATGCATATGACATACAGGGCAGTGGGGGTTCAGTATAGACAGTTGTCATGACCAATAGCCATTGGTAAGGTTACCCTCCATCAGTTTATTCTGCCCTCTCTTTAATCTGTACAGGTTGATACACATTACATCTTCTAGTAGAAAATTCCATAGTTTTGAATTATGTGCAAAGCACATTCTTTGATCTGTCCTGAATCCTCACTGCCCCCCCATTAGCTTCAAGGGAAGATCCCTGTTTCCAGTACTATAAGAGAATGGGGAACTCCCTATCCACTTCATTTATACAATGCATGCTTGCTTTTTTCACTTGTACCATATTTCCCTTTCCACATCTTTTTTTTCTAAGACAAATAGTCTCAAAGGTAACTTCTCCACCTAGCAGAGTTTTTCTAGTCCCTTGGCCATTTTTGTTTACTTTTGTGCTCCTTTTCCATCTCTACAACAGCTTTTTTCAGGTTAAGTTGCCAGAATCGTACATGTTGCTCCATACAAATCTGCAGTGGGACCATAGATTTGTATGACAGTGGCAGTTCTCTTTTTGACTGTCATCGTAGAAGAACTCTCACTTTGGAATATCATGTCCAAGAATTTCTCATTCACCTCTCCCAGCTTCTCCCAAGTTAATTATTACTTTGACCTCAGGGCATATACTTATTCCCTGATGGCTAGAAATTCAGTGCCCTGAGCACATACGTCCAACAATTGTCCAGCACACACCTATGCAAGGACTGCTCTATGCAATAGACAGCATAGCTTCCATGATTCTGCTGGTTTTCTGCATCCTGTATTCATACAGAGCATGCTTCCATTAATGCTTCTGTCATAATCACAATCCTATTCTAAGTTTGCTTACTCAGGGGTAAATTTCATTGATATCCAGGAGGGTTATTTCCAAGTACATGTACTGCCTAAGTGCAGCCTTAGAACCTCTCTATTACTCCAGGAGCAAGAGAGATAGGAATTCACATGACAGCCTTACCTACCATTTACTGTACATGTAGCATTTAAGAATTGGTTGTTTAATCAGACTGAGAAGTTTGCTTATTCATAACATTCCACATGCTTCAAACAGATAACGCTGAAATATGATCTTAAATTCTTGGCAGGTGAAAAACATGACAGGCTGGCTAGTCCAAGGCATCTTAAATCTCCAGTATCGAAACTGGGTGGAGCTGTGTCTGGCTTACAGATGCTCCCGGAGTGCACCAGATGTGGCAATGGAATTGTGTAAGTACATGAATCTTCTCAAGAGCTTTTCTGTTTAATGTACTCCTTGGTAAAACTAAATAATGAACACACCACCTGCTGCATTGTAAAATCTTGCTGTAATATATACCATAAGGCAGTAGGACGTGCAGGGTGGAAATAAAGCAGTAGGAGGGCATTTATGCAGCATGTTTCTCAAGGATTTAATATTAATATATTGTATCATCTGAGTACCCCAAGGCATAAGAAAGAATGTACACATCAGATTGTGCTTCAGAAATAGCAATTTTATTTCAAGGCATCCCCAATGGTATACGGAATCCAGTGTGCAGCAGATCAGTGTGCAGCAGGTGCCAGGGAGAACAGAGACGTTTGGAGGCTGGAGAACTGAATCGAGTGTCCCAGGTCCCTTTAAAGCAGGGCATATGATGGAGATGAATGGGGAGAGGGAGGAGGGGTTGGGTTGAGGTGTTCTTAACGTGGGACTTAGGAAAAATGAAATACTGACATCCCTGGGAATAAAGATTAATATTTTTAAAATGGCTGCATGTCTAATTTTACCTTTCCTTTGTTTTGCACTGTGATAGTGGTACAATAGTGAAAGCCCGCGACAAGCTCTACCACCCGGAGTGCTTCATGTGTGATGACTGCGGGCTCAACCTCAAGCAAAGAGGCTACTTCTTCATTGAGGAGCAGCTGTACTGCGAGACGCATGCGAAGGAAAGGGTCAAGCCACCAGAGGGATATGATGTGGTAGCTGTTTATCCCAATGCAAAAGTTGAACTTGTCTAAATAGATACTCTTATTTCCGGGAGAGGTCAAAAGGTAGCACACCCACCCACAGGAACAGGCAGTTTTAAATGCACGGCTGTACTCAACTCCAGTTACTCAAGTCTCAGTAAAATGCATTTTCAGAGATAAAATGGGTTTACACTTGGGATCTTAAGGGGAAAATACTGAAAACTTCTGAACAGCCTTTTGACACTTTGCTTTTGAGTTGCTGTATTTTTAGGGTTTGGTTCTTGCTTTTGAGCTGCAGATATTTTCTTTTGTGCCCTAGTCCAAAACTTCTGTAAATATGGATGGATTTTAAAGCATTGTTTTATATTCAACCAGTATTCTTCCCTCCTGCCCTGTCTCATTTAAAACATGATGAAGAGTGTTTCAAGGCTGAAAGGAAATAAGGCACTTTAAGAGATGAAATCAACATTTTGTAGCATTGTATTTTTCTTTTGTCAGTAACACACATATACAATAAACATTGCTTTATGGCTTTTTGGATGATAGAACATGGACACCTTGTTTAATGAAACTGTAAATATATAGCTGGATAGAAGAGTCTTCGCAGTTTTTCTGTTTCCCACTGGGAGATGTGACTTCTGAGAACATAAGTAAAGTTTTTAGTTACTTTGTTTTTACAGTCGCAGACTTTTTTATTACATTGCTGTACAAGAGAGAAGAAATATTCTCCTTGCAGTTTCCAAATACTAATACATACTCCCGTCAAGGAATAACCATTAACACTTTTGTCACCCTGGTGATGCATGGCATCCACTGCTAGAGACACTCACAGGGTCTTATTCCCAAATATTACCCTCTTTGCTATCCTAAAGATGACATTACTAGAAGCCCCATGAATGGTGACTAGTTGGCTGATAGCAATGAACAAATCAGGGATAATAGAGAACTTATCTTAGGTCTTTCCAGGCCAAGTAATGATCCAAAGGCATAAAATTCCACTGCGGCACAGACGGACAAGCTGAGAATACTGTAATTGTGTAAACTGCTGATGGGCCCTGAATGTATAGCTGAAGTTAAAAATCAGATCTACCAGAGAATTCTCACACATGGTTGTTTTGGTTTTTCTGAGATACCATTGGCATTCTTCATGATATCCTCTGGTAGAGAATCATACAAGTATCTACATTTGTTTCCTTTTACTTTGAAGAGTAAGCTTAACACTTCAAGATTAAATTCACTACACGAAACTCCTTCCAAAATGCATTCAGGGTGACTAAGAGTATGAGATTATGTGCAGAATACCTATATCCAGCCATGTACAAAAGGAAAAAACAACTCCTTCCAAAAAGAACAAGTTTGGGGACAAATTCATTTGGTTCATTGATAATTAAGACTGTCATTAGATCACATAACAACTTCACATTTGTCACATTTAAAATGATAATAATAAACAAAGATTGTTTCTTTAGAGGAATTCTAACATTGCCCAATCCGATTAATTATGGCGCTACCAAAGAACATTGCTGTGTCTTATGGAAAGATTATGACCTGGCTGTTCACCTAAAGTCTACACCTAAGGAGTAAGTATCAGAAAAGCACACATCATTATTATTTAGATAGATAGATAGATAGATAGATAGATAGATAGATAGATAGATAGATAGATAGATAGATAGATAGATAGATAGATAGATAGATAGATAGATAGATAGATAGATAGATAGATAGATAGATAGATAGATAGATAGATAGATAGATAGATAGATAGATAGATAGATAGATAGATAGATAGATAGATAGAGTGGTGCCCCGCATAGCGACGATAATCCGTGCAGCAAAAATCATCGCTATGCGAAAATAAAAAAAAGATTCGTCGCTATGCGAAAATAAAAAGCCCATAGGAATGCATTAAAACCCGTTTAATGCGTTCCTATGGGCAAAAAACTTAATTACTACAGTACACCCTGAAATAGTCAATGCTTTGAGCACCTAAGCTGCTAAATCTTAATGATAGAGCTGAAGGGCATGGTGGGGTTAAACTCTGAATATTCAGGGCACCATTGAATTTGGGAAAGAATTTCTGTGATATTTAAAATAACAGGGATGGACTGCCTCCCATAAAATGGATTAGTACTAGCTCCAGAGGCAGATTCTATCTGAATCTTTAATATGGTATCACGTCACAGTAAGTGTTAAACTGCTGGAATACATCAGCCTCTGTGCCTCAGGGATCACCATTAAATAAGAGATTCTACCTGAATCACTCCTCCTTGCCCATGAATGGTGGGAATGGTTCCATTTCTATCCTACTAACACTTCTGTGGTGGTATGTCCATTTCTTTCAAGTCGAAGAAAAGGAACTCTCACAGCTAATATTTTCTCAGGGTTCTGCTGTATGGCTTATTGATATGAATTTAATAAACATATGATAATGGATAATAAAAGGATTCACACTGATGGAATGGCTCCATATTTCCCATGAATGCTTATGCTTAGATGAAGTTTACATCTGTCACAACAGGAATCCTCTCCAGACAGGTTATTCTTTCTCAAGGACAGTGGCTCTTTTACGATGATACTTGGCCTTCGCCGTTGCTTTAATTTAAAGCATTTACAGAACATTCTAGAGTAGGACTAAGGAGCAGCAGAGCAACAAATCAATCGGTGTCTCCCAAGGATTGTGAGTTTGTGCCGGCTGGGGCAGAAGGTAGTGGCAACCTTCTTTCTCACGACAACCGCTTGAGGCTGGTGTAGCTGAAAGAACGTGGGGGTTGGAACCCACATGTGATACCTGGGGCTTTGCATCCAGGGACTCCAAAGGTGTTGCCACCTCACCCCACAGAATGCTCCCCTTGAAGGCTTTCTGTTGACAGGCGGGAGAGAACTCTCCGCAGTCACCTTCCACGGGGCAGTCAGGGCAGTAGGAGGTCAGGAGAGGATGTAAACAGTTGGGTGTTGGGTGTTTTTTTTAGAATGACACCCAATGAATCAAGGACACTCTTTGAGTCCATTAAAATATAAACTAACCAATCATTTAGCTGGCTATTGGAACCCTTAATATTTTCTTATTGTATCTTTTGGGACATTTTTTCGTTGCATGATAAAATGAAGCCACATCCCATTTTGTAACTCTTGTCACTACTTTCCAAACTAAAGATAAAAGACAAAGCTTTAGCATTAAATAAAGTTTAGATTTATGAGCATATTTTTGGGCATGGTCACATCAATAGAAATTCACAGAACACCTGTAAATTATTACTGTTTCTCCTTGACAAGGACTGGACTTGATGATCTACAGGGGCCCTCCCAGCTTTGCAACTCTAAACTGACGATAATGATTACAGTTTAGCTATAATACTGTACAAAATATTGTTGCTATTTTAATTACTTCCAGCAGTAAATAACAATTCTGTTCCTCGAGTGTCTAAGCATTATTACAATATTTTAAAGGTTCCTGTTTAGTGGTGACCAGGGAATACATATTACAGAGCTATGATTTTAGCTCTAAAAGGAACCTCGTGGCACAGGGATTAAACTGCTGCACTGCAGCTAAATCTCTGCTCACGATCCAGGTTCAATCCCAGGTAGCCGACTCAAAGTTCACTCAGCCTTACATTCTTCTGAGGTCTGTACATTGAGTACCCACCTTGTTCTGGAGGGCAGCAGCAATGTGTAGCCTGCAAAATTAATTGTAAACTGCCCAGAGAGTGTTTTAAGCTTTGCTTTGCTTTACAGAATGTGGGAACATTTCTCTTCAGATTCAGAAGTGTAGTGCTCTTTCCTTTTAAAGCCAACTTGTAATTCCTATTTGCTGAAGTTAACAGTACAATAAGCTAATTTATGGCAAAATTAAGAATCACAGGGCTGCATCCCACCACCCCGACCACCCATTTTTGCAGCTCTTGGAGTTTCCCTTGCCTCCTGGAAATGGCAAAAAAACAGAAGCATTGTGCCTCCAGAAGGCCATAACTCTTTTCTGAAACAAACCCTCCTTCCAACCTGGCTGTGGGAGGCGGGGGGGGGGGGGAGAGAGGTTTTTAAAAAACAGAAATCACCTATTGGTCAGCCATTTCTGGTTTCTCCAGTAGGTCCAACAAAGGGGAAGCCCACCGTTTTGTTTGTTATGTGCTATCATGTTACAAGCAACTTACAATGATTCTAAAAGGTACATGAGCCATTTAAGAGATAGTTTTATTATTGCTCTTCATCAGTTAGCTTCTACAGCTGAGTGGAGATTTGAGCCCAGATCTCCTAAGTCCTAGTCCATCACTCTTATCCACTATACCACATTGGAGGTTCTTTGTATGTACACACACACACACACACACACACACACACACACAAGGTCTATGAACTCTCTGAAGTTGTCTATTCCTAGTTTATCTCTTTTCACTCATCATTAGAAAATAAGCCTATTAAATATGAATTAGAGGAGCTATAGAGCAAAACAAGTAAAACACTGAGTAAAACAACATCAGAACTCTCCGTATAATTAGAATGCCTCCAGGGTGTATTCAAATCATCTACAGACTGCCTGGCTATGATCTTTCAGGCAAGCCCTTTGAAACATCTCTCCTTTTTTTGCATTTTCTATCAGTATGATAAAAATAATGCCATTGTACTAAGTTGGTGGGAGGCCATTTCAACCAATATAGAAATGCCAAAATATTTGTGTTTAATCAAATGTAAGATTCAATCAGACATTTGTTTCTTTTTCATCAAAGCTCAGTTACCTTCCTCCGATTTGGAAGAATTCTTTCTTTGGGGAATTCACAGCATGCAACATTCCTCTATCATATATATTGGCAAGAACTGTACGGACTGCTGAAACGTTTGCTTCTTACATATGCTTATTATCTGTTTAAATGCTACAAAAGCCCGTCACAGAGTTTGTTTTCAATGGAGTTGCCTTCTCATTTCTCAAACATTTGCAGCAGTAGAGCATTAGAGCTAAAAGGACCTATAGGCAAGCATGTAGAAAAATATTCCTCAAATAGTTGCCTGATGCTAGAAAGAATCCCTAGTAGAACAGAAGGTTGTAAAGATATGAGTCCTGTCATTTCTGGGCTGGAGAATGAATCAAAAGCTTTATGTAACCAGCTTTTTCTCATTTAACGTGGTAAGACTACATTTTTTACATGCTAGGCCATAGATCACTTTACAGTGCTTTTTATCTTCAACTCAGCTTCATTTCTAGAGTCGTTTTTCACTCTGCAGGTGTCGGCTGTCTAACACAGATATGTTGCAATAATGCTGAAACATGTGGTGTATCTTGAAAATTCATAAATGGTTTCATTACCCTTGAATTCTGGGTGTTATAAATCATCTAAAATGGTTTAGGAAGGCATTCTTTAGTGATCCCTTTCAGGCCCTATATAATGAACCCTGGCAAAATAACGATTCTTAGTAGTAGGCATCTTTCAGTCTCGAGAGACTATGGTAATGTGCTCTGGAGGACTTGGAACAGCATCTAGTGTGGCTGAGAAGGCCAATTTGAGAGTGACAATCCCTTCCACACTGAAGACAAATACAATCTGTCCCCTGTCCAGCTCCCTTATTTTGCTGGTTTCGGGACTGCCTCTTTGCTTCAGCCTGCTGAACAAGGGTCTCTTCAAATTGGAAGAGGCCATGTTGCACCACCTGCAGGCTGAATGCTCAGATGTCAAAGTTTCCCATCTGTTCAGGTCCATTCCTAATGGACCTCAACGATTCTTATCTGAACACAAAATTGTGGCAATTAGAATTTTCACAAACATGTTTCCTGGAAACTTGATTTTTATGAGATGAAAACTTACTCAATTTTCCAGAGGCCTTTAAAAGGATCACCTTCTCCAGCAACATCCAGAAGTAAAGCAGACAGGCTCTAAACAAAATCCTTGCCCTGTTCTAATGGCCCAAATCATCTTATGTGGCTACCTCAGTGCAACACTAATGGCTAGGGATGGGACTGTTGGAGTTAAAGGACTCTCAGGCCAATCTATGGGACTGAGAGCCCTCAAGCCAGCAAGAGACAGAGCAGCCCACTCACTCCCATGCTGTTCCCATTCCAGTTCTTCAAAGTGTTAGAAAAGTGTTAGGCTGCGCTGTGATAGTTGCAGGGAATAATTACAAATTGCAAAGGGGGCACTTTTCTAAAGGTCTGAAGAAACAGTCTGAGAAAGGCATGGAGGTGAGGGGGCTGCTCTCCTTACAGCCAGTTTGAGGGCTCCGATAATTCAGCCTTGGGTGTTCCCATGAAATTATGGGACTGAGAGTCCTTTAATTCCAAAACCCCCATCCCTACTAATGGCATGACTTTTGGAAATGAATTGCCTCTAGTTAGGACACTGTTGTGTGCTAAGTTGCATGCTTCCCAACACAATAAAGAAGTTCTACAGTGATCTTTTAACTTGAGGCAATTCACCGCTTGAAGTTACGCTGTTAAAAGTTACACAGGGGTAACGATGTAACAGGATTTTGGCCATTGTCTTACAACAAAGTATTAAAACAAAAATGTAGCTTATATACCTCTGCCAAAGTCAAACACTATTTTCACACAGTTCATTTGCAGTTTTAATGCATGACCCATTGATCTCACCACCAAATGAACTGCAATTCAGCCACTACACCATTTGCTTGGTTAAAGTGACTCTGTGCACAGCCTTTGTTAAAATCTCATTTTAAGTAGCTGTGGATGTATTTCCTTCCTCAGCAGTCACACATGAACAGGTGCATCCACCTGCACCTTGCTACCACTATTACCTGTTTGTTTTTCCTTGATTCTTGGCCATATATTTAATTTCTACATGATAATTTCTCTCAACGTGTAGTCTGACAAAGGACAGATATAAATTTGTTAATATATTTACAGTACTAAAGAAAAAAGTGCATCTTACTGTGTTGAGTGCTGTCAAGTCACATCTGACTTAGAGTAACCTTAATAGGGATTCTAGGGATGTGGTGGCGCTGTGGGTTAAACTGCAGAAGCCTCTGGGCTGCAGGGTCAGAAGACCAGCCATGGTAAGATCGAATCCATGCGACGGAGTGAGCTCCCGTCGCTTGTCCCAGCTCCTGCCAACCTAGCAGTTCGAAAGCATGTAAAAATGCGAGTAGATAAATAGGGACCACCACGGTGGGAAGGTAATGGCGTTCCGTGTCTAGTTGCACTGCCATGTGACCATGGAAACTGTCTACGGACAAATGCTGGCTCTACGGCTTGGAGACGGGGATGAGCACCGCCCCGTAGAATCGGACACGACTGGACTAAATGTAAAGGGGAATCTTCACCTTTACCTAAGAGGTCTTCTAAGATGAGTCGGATATTTATGGCATGATTTTACCAGTTACACTCCCCAATGAGTTTCCATGGGTGAGAGGGGATTCAAACTTAGGTCTCCTGTGTCCTAGTCAATCACTCTATCTGCTACACCACACTGCACTGCATCTTATTACCTACTGCTATTTTTTCTTTTCTTTAATACAGTGTGACGGATCTGTCAAGACTTATGTAAGTCTTTGCACTGAGTGAGCCAGAGATTGTACTCCCTATGTCAATAGAAAGGTGATCTTCTTACGAATCAAATGGGAGAAAACCTAGAAGCAAATGGTCATACAGGCAAACTGTCCTTGGTATAGTGCATCTTGGCTCTGGAGTTGGACATAGCAGCATGTTTCCGAACAGAATATTTGTGCCATGACCAAATTAAAATGGGTTATATTTTATATATTCTTGAAACAGAGCAGAATGAGAAAAATAAAAATCAGACAAGAATACAGGGACTTCAGAGGGAGTAATCATATTTTCTGAGAATCCAGCTGAAACTGGGGCCAAACTAAAACATCTTGGAATGTTAAAAAAAAAAATCCTGTATACCTTTATTAGAAGTAAATTCAGTGGTTCATAAGGCGGACTCCCAGCTAAGTATGCGTAAGATTAATGTGGTTTAGGTTGCAATCCCATATGTGTCTCTTTGAGAGGAAGTGTAATGGATCTAAGTTGAACTTCCGAGTAGACATAAATCCTATGAAATATGTGAAAAATAACTGCAGGTTTATTGTGCTATAAACTGATGGTCTGGAAAAACTCTTAAAATAGCTTATGGTTTGAGCCTTTGAAACTGCACTCATACGTCATGAGCAGGATCTGATATTTACAGCAACAATGTGCCGCATGAGGCTTCCAGGTGCAATCTCTGAATGAGAATTCTTATGGGCCCTTTTTTGTGTCGTGAATATATGCCTCCTTATCTCTACATATAGAATGAAATCAATGCTAACAATTATTACATTTAGAAGGTTTATAAAACATGTACTATGGGGGGGGGTGCCATTACTCTCAGTCTCTCCACATTCTGTGAATATGAAATGACTGTGTTCATTCACTCCCTGAGACACTCCTGAGAGTGAGCATATGGCAAATGTCTTCCGACCCTGGTTCCCAATACATATTCACAGACGTTTTCCTGTACATTACCTCCTCATCCCAGAGATCAGTCTCTCTCTGCCTGAAGTCACCCCATCTTATATATGAGATTACGTATCCAGCCATGGCCTGATCTGGGTGCCTTTTAGAAAAACTTGCATACTGGCACAAAATCTTACGCAGAATACAAACAGCAAAATCCCGAACCCAGCAAATGTCCTTCTGCCTCCACATGAATTTGACCCATTAACTGTTTGTGCAGGCCATACTCTGATCTGGGAGTGTTGACTTTGAGTATTGGAGAGGTTTATTGTGATCTTTCCTCCTGTAACCTTAATGTTTCATAAAAGTATAAAACTGGATGTAATGAAGCTGGAGCTGTACATCGTGCTTCTGTTGGGGTTTACCTGCCACGTTACATTGGATATACTCTAAGCAAGGAGGATTGGGGTGTGAATGAATTAGGGCTGTCATTGAGTTTAATAAAGTTTGGCAAGATTTCTTCAATCAATTAATTAAAATGCATTCCCACCAGTAAATAACATATTTATTGGGACATACATCTTTATGGGGGAGAGTGTCTTTAAGAAGATACATGATAAAGTGGATGTTTACTTGACAACAAAGATGGAAGGGCACTTATTTCACTTAAATGCAATCAAAAAGCCAAGGAACACATGAGATTAGCTATGGTGCAACTAGACAGGGTCCCCAGTTGATCTGAAATGATCCTACATTTCCTATGGCAGTTAAATTGCTGTTGTCGTTCACACAGAGTGTTTGATAATCCTGGACAATTTCCAGGGTATGAACCCACTCTGTATCTGAAATGGCTACAGTTCTTATGGAGATCCCAGGTTGCCCTCCTTCCTCTGCTTTTCCTTGCCTCTTTTAAAAAATACCTGGTTAGCAAGTGACATAGCACTGAACAGTATAACATCTTGTGCAACTGCAGCACTTATCCGAGAGTGCTGAATTTGACAGGAATAATTAAAAATTTATTTGGAGGAGAGACAAGAGGCCCAATATTTCTGTATTTCTCCCTCCATACCTTCTTGATTTTTCCCCCCAGCGGAGCCTCCTGTTCTGCTGCTAATCAAGGTAAGCTCCCTCCCATCCTTCCTTCTTTTGCTGGCCTGTCCCTTTAAAAGCCACCCTCCAAGCCACTGCTGCAGTTAGCTAAGAGAGTGCAGTGGGAAGAATGTGCCTCTGAGCAGCAGCTGGCCAGGCCAATGTGCAGCAGGGAAGAAGGTGGGTACAGAGTGAGGGTGGCCCACTTAAAGTATGTGGTAAGGGGGAAATGAGAAGGAGGTGGAAGTACAAACAGCAGCACCCATGCTAACTCTGCCACCATTGCCATCACCACCACCTGTGCTGCCTCTGTTACAGTGGTGCTGCCACTCTCTGAGTCCCACAACTGGACCAGTGTACTTCTCCCATTGCCTGTGAGTCTGGGAACCTGCAGATCAAAGCCTCCACCATCCACAACACCATGTGCCCTGGGAACAAGTGGAAGAACATCTGGAGTGAGGTGAAAGGTACTGGCTGCCTTCTCCTCACTTGCCCAATGCCCTGCTTTGCTCCCCTTTCCATAGCCAACAAGATGATTCAGGGGCACCTTCCATCAGGATGTACAGGCCAAAGATGCTGCTGCTCCAGCTTCACAAGTTCTTATATCAATTCAACACAATGTCACTTGCCAAAATGATTTTTCAAAATGCTGTCCTGCAACATCACTCTAGGACACATCCACCACAGCCCCTTGGACTAATATAAGTGACCATGTATGCCAACAGCTGGGGGAAGCAATAGGAGTGAAATCACTACAAAATGACATTAGCCCCTACCAGCTGGACAAAACAGAAGAAATGTCCATGAACAAGGATCTGGCTTACTCGCGATTAGCTGTATGTCATGCAGTCACTGGGGCGGAATCAGCTTTAACATGCCAACTCTGATACAAATCATGGAATAAATTGTCAGGTATTGCACTGTTAATGAAGCATAAATATTAATGACCATTTGAAACAGTAAAATACCCAGTCTAAATTGAACTTGACCAAATGGCCAAGAAAGAAGTAGCGTCGTTGTTGTCGTTTAGTCGTGTCCGACTCTTCGTGACCCTATGGACCAGAGCATGCCAGGCCCTCCTATCTTCCACTGCCTCCCGGAGTTTGGTCAAATTCATGTTAGTTGCTTCGATGACACTGTCCAACCATCTCATCCTCTGTCATCCCCTTCTCCTCTTGCCTTCACACTTTCCCAACATCAAGGTCTTTTCCAAGGAGTCTTCTCTTCTCATGAGATGGCCAAAGTACTGGAGCCTCAGCTTCAGGATCTGTCCTTCCAGTGAGCACTTAGGTTTGATTTCCTTTAGAATTGATAAGTTTGTTAGCGTACATAACCACTTATCAAGGGACAACAATTTCAACATGAGCTAAGCCATCCTCGGTTGTTGTTGAACCCAAGTATGAGAGAGTTCTAAGATTATTACAGTATTATAGACTTAGACTTGTATGGAAGTTATGAAGGAACTTGAAAATCCTTAAGTGCAAGGATTTGTCACTGGAGATCAAAGCCAAGATCATCCATATTATTGTATTCCCAATTAGTATATATGAATATGAGAGCTGGGCAGTGAAGAAAGCTAACAAGGAAAAACTTGAATCACTTGAAACGTGGTGTTGGAGGAGAACTTTATGGATACCCTATGAACTGCCAGAAAGACATTTAGATCAAATCAAGCCTTGTTATTAATAATGCTATAATAAAAGAACTCCATTCTGGCTTGTCACTCAGTCAATGGCAGGTTTGGAGCTTCGAAACTTCACACCTCATCCTGACCCCTTGTCTTTTCTGTGTTGCAGCTCCCAAGAGAAGCAGTATATAGTTCAAGCTTTTAGTCTCTCTGTTTCTTTCTCTGGTATTCCTGTCTGCCTGGCCTAGGAAGTGGTTCCCATTTCCCATAGTTGTAACAATTACGGGAAGAAGTAAAGTTGCCAAGTACTGTACGGTCAAACATGAAGCAATCAAAGGACCTCTATGAGACTTAGCCTTCCTGTATAAAGCACATCCTTTTGTTAAAATGGTGCTGCATTCATTTTCCTAGAAAGGGCTGTTGTTGGGCTGGTGGAGGAAGCAGAACGGCTATTGGATGGAATGGACCTCAAGCTTTTTCTGGGGGGGGGGAGTGTGTGCTGCTTCCTGGGAAAAGAATGAGGACTCAGCAACGGTTGTTGAGGGCAACAACAGCAGTGCTGATGTGCCCGAGTGCAGCTGGTCCCCTTTGAAAGCTTGTTAGTTGCATCAGAGCATGGCTTGGAAACAAACAACTGTACATTCGTTCCCAGCAGCGTGGTTAAAAGCATGCCAGACCTTTCCATGGGCCCCAGCTCACCAGCCTGTCCCAGTGCTTGACAAACAGTCCTGGCATGGTAAAAAAGCGGCAAATAGCCAAGCTTGCATCTCTGCTCCCAGCTGCTCTCTGGATTTTATGAACTTGTTCCAGAGTCTGTAACAGAGGCTTATTATATTAAAGAGACAGCTTGTTAAACCAAAGGGCATTTTCACACGACGCTGATGTACTTTTTGTGCCACGGCCTTCTGTAATGTGATTAGAAAGCCTGCGTGGGTTGGCATGTGTCATCACCTCAGCTTCTTCTCCGGCAGCCATCACAGCTATTGCATGTGACATAAACACCATGCGGAAAGGTCAAATTCTTATACATGTGTCGCAGTGAAAATGGCCCCCAGTCTAGAAGCAAACAAACCCCAGACAGCTTAGCAATATATCCATTTAAGCATTATCTTGCTATGCACCAGCTAATGTACAGAACCACCTGTTGCTAAATCAGCTTGTTCTGAAGTGAAAAGAAAACCTCAGGGCTTTAGCATACAGGGGGTGAGGTGGGTGGGGTGGGATTCTCAGCAGGGCCAAGGGCCATTTTTCAGATTTGCCAGCAGCTCCAAAGCAACACTCCTTTTATTTAATTTTTTAAACTTACTTGTCTTTGGAATCAGGGAGACCATGTTTATTCTTGAATCTAGGGTGCCCCATTTCTTTCTTTGTGCGATAATCCCTTTCATAGATCAAAATGCTTCCAAAGACTGATATCAGTATTTAGTATTTAATGTCAGTGGTCCCCATTCAGTTCTTGGTAAAGGTAAAGGGACATTTACACAGGATTGCTCATGTCAGAATTAATATGAGTTCCACTGGCATCATGCAGCTGGGACACTGCATAGATGGTGTATGTGCACATACAATCATCCTGCCACCCACTGGAATGCACACCAAATTTATGTGCCTCCCAGTTCTGGATCTAAGAGGTGCCATGCCTGTGGAAGCCTGTTTTATATGGCAGTTGGTTTTACTGGAATTTCAAAAGCATTATCTGTGCATGCCTTAAAAGGATGTGTTTTCCTTTTCTTGGCAATCAAGAACAACAGAAGACCAGATGTGATCAGCTAGCTTCTGTATCTTCCTCATGTTGTCATGACTGAAACCAGCATTCCAAAAACCACAGACACAGTCTGTAGGGAGCAGAGGAGAGGATGCTGCACAGAGAAGCTTTCCACAACATAGGTGGTCCAAAGGCTATAAACAAGTACAAATCATGCTGGGTCATGTGTAGCAAAGAGCATCTGGAACTTGGAAATGCTGGGTTTTGCTCTTTTCTAAAATCATTAGATACATTTCTCTCAAGGGTTTCCACGCACCTGACAGTCATTTAGATGGAGCAGTTGGAAGAGAAGAGCTGGCTCTCACCAAACCTCTGCCTCCCTCCAATTTCAAGACTACTACAAGAATCCAGCAGAACCTCTAGCTTTCATTCACCGGAATTTCCGCAGTCCTCTTCTCTCTTTCCTTTCCTCCTTATATTAAATGGAAACCAGTAAACCTTTGCTGTGAAGGACAATGGCCACAGATATTAGATAGTCTCATCCTCCTTCTACTTTAATCTTCAATGTGATGTACAGGGTGGATGTGTCAGCATGTGATATGAAGTTCAAGGGATGGCACACAGGCCACATAGGGTGATATAATCTGCATGCACTCCCGCTGGAATTGAGTGATCACTGAATCATCCCTTAAAATAAATTACTTGAAAGATTTAGAATGATTATTTCTACTTACTACAGCTGTATAATTAATTTCCTCTGGGGCTATCTGAAATCTGAGGAAGAAAAACAATGGCCAACTTTTTCCATAAGGAATCAAAAATCGCAATGATTTTTTAATAATAGCAAAAAGCTGAGAGGAAAAAAAATGATTTGTTCAAAATGTGGTGCTAGAGTGCTTTGTGGATACCCTAGAGTGCCAGAAAGACACTCCTATCTCTGGAGGCAAAAATGTTGAAACTGAGGCTATGCCTACTTTGGGCACATCATGGGAAGACAGGATTCTCTGGAAAAAGAAAATAATGCTGAGCGAAGATGAAAGCAGTAGGAAAAGAGGAAGGCCAAATACGAGATAGAATGACCCCCTAAAGGAACACAAGGGCTTGAAATTGCAAGAGTTGAGCAGAGCTGTTGAGGACAGGACATTCTGGAGATCGCTATGGACCAGAAGCACCCTGAGGGCACATAACAAAACAATGATTTTTTTTCATGTGCAAAAAAGATTACTATTCCAGAGTTCATTGTTCTTTGTATTTTAAAAGGCATACTAGAGTTCCCCCCCCCCCCTTAAGCTGCCTGTCTGGTGTGCCCTTTGAAATGGTGCAAGTGCATACTGAATGCATTGTCTCACTTCATGAGCAAAGTATGAGAGTGATTTTTGGAAAATAGGTTCCTTCCAAAGACGCAGCAGATCTCACTCTTCATTTTTTTTTCTTTGATATAGCAATAGGCTGCAGAAGAAATTGTAGACCCAATCAAACATTTTAAAATATGGATATATTTTCTTCTGCCTAGATTAGCCCTCCCCAATGCAGTGTTCTCCAGATGTTTTAGACTATGCTAAATGGAGATAACGGGGGTTGCTACCTAAAACAGTGGTTCTTAACCTTTGTTACTCAGATGCTTTTGAACTGCAACTCCCAGAAACCCCAGTCAGGACAGCTGGCGGTGAAGGCTTCTGGGAGTTGCAGTCCAAAACTCCTGAGTAACCCAAGGTTAAGAACCAGTGATCTAAAACAACTGGAGTGCCATAGGGAAGGCTGGCCTAGATTATTCATGATCTTGGCCATCAGCTTTTGTACAGTATTTGCATTCTGCAGGGCAGGCAAGCTTTCAGATTATATTTGCAATAGTAGTGACATAATCAGCATGCTATCTGCAGATGTTGTTGGTTTTCCTCAAGAATATTTTCCTTTGACCACATCTGTAAAAAATGTTTCCCAAAAAGCATGAAGTCACTCTCGTTCAGTCACTGGAGCACATCATATATCCCAAACCAATCTTCTATGATAGCATGTTCTAAATTTAAGTCTGAAACCCTGGCATTAAATGGCTTCACTTCTCTTATTTGTCTCTATACTTCATAGAGTACATTCAGTGATGAACACTTGAGAATAAATACATATGTACAGGACAGGCAGATGGGATGAAGAAAAAGGAGCTTTAAATTAAGCAGTTTTGTGTTGAACAGAATTCTTTTTCTTTAACAAAAAAATCAGGTTCTTAATAACTTCCATCTGGAACATTTATGAAGGACAATTAGGGACCTCCATCCCATCTCAGGGAACTGCAAGATGAAGGAGCCTGTATCATCACCCATTCCAATATTTTCTCATACAACAGCTAACCATATAAACTTAAATGATTGGACCATCTCTACTGAAGTACATTCAAAAATGTATATGTTGATCTTGTTACATTTTTATGGCTTAATGCTCAGCCAGCTTTAAGAAACAAACAACCATCCCAAAGAGCATGAAATTGGCTGATGCTACAGTTATCCAGTGTTACCAGCCAAGACTACAAAAATATTGCTTCCATCTGCCAAAATTCAGGAGTTAAGCAAAGGTATTATGGAATACTACTATGCAACTGGTAAAATGTATTTTGTGCATCCCATTCATCTAAATTAGCCTGTGATGGTTGCTGTAGATGTGACATATGAAGGTGGACAAACTTTGGGCCTCATGCTAACAGTACTCTTTTATCCAAACAAGAACATTTTCCACATGTGTCACCACATATTATTAAACTTTACTTTAGGCAGATTCAGGATAATTTGAGCAAGGTAAACTTTGCAGTCTCTGTGACATATTTATTTTACCATCAGCAATGACTTGACAAAGTGTACAAGCATGGAAAGGATGGAAAGAATCAAGAGAGCAAAACAAACCGTTCATGGGTATGTGCCTGTACGCTAATGGTCAATTTCCCCATCCTGTAGATTTCCCAAATTCCAGAACATTAGTTTTTGTCTGTCCCAATCTCTTATCCAGCACAACTGCCTTATTCTCAGGTTGTGCTATATACCCCCATCTTTCAGACTCCTTAATATTCTTCAGGTGGGCTGACATTGTAGTGATAAGGTCTTGAGGAGACACCAGGATTTTAACTCATTAAAGCAAGTTGTACCAAGATTATCAGCACTAATGAAATGGATACCTTAATATCTGAATCACTAATATTACAAAACTTTCATCCACACTGGCTGAAATCCTGTTGCTTAGTGGAGTAAGTAACAACTAGAGGAGGTCCATTCAATCAGTGGGGATTTGGTGAGTCAACCCCTCTGTAAATTCTATTGATTCAAGGGCTCCAATCTTGTTGATGCTGACTACACTAAGTAACAAATTTTCAGTCATTATATCTTAAATCCAGTAGTTAATCCCAGATTGAACAGATTTACTGAATGAGTTGGGATTTGATCATTCAACACCTTTCCCACTTGAAAGTTCTACTGATAATTCTATTTGGGATTAACAAATGGATTTCGTAAATTCCTATTTAAGCATGGGAGCATTGTTTTGAAAGAGAAGACTGAAACATGATCAAATTCAAGTTGTCCTAAGGAAACTTTTTGTTATGCTGACATGTTGCAGTGGCAAATATTTTTGTATTAACTAATATTTGGAAGATAGTTTTAGAATTCAGTGTAATATTCTTCTATGTAGTGGAAACTATCCAAACTAACTTCACATGTTGCACTGTTTAGAAGGATAGTACATCCTACTGCTATCCTAGTAGTAAGATCCCTAACCATGGGATCAGTATCCACACTTTCAGTCATCTGCAGTTTTCTGTGGCCCTATATGCAATATACAAGGGGGTGGGCCTTGTGTCCTTTGAAGGCCTTTGCCCTGCCTCCTTGGTTTGCTACTGTCTGTAGTTTCAGGCATTCATGGAACGGATCCCCCACAGATATGGGCATCCAACTACACATCTCAAATGTTTCAGGAACTATAGATGTGAAAAGAGAATGTGACAAGCATGTGTTTGCACATAGATTTTTTCACATTTTTCCACTCATAAAGTGATGATGGACAAATACACAGTGGAAGAGAAGGGGAAATCAGGTTTGCCTTTGCAGAGTCACAGTGCATGATGTGTCCTTCAGAAATGGGCATGCATGCTCATTTTGCATACACAGGGATAACCTCTCCTATGTACACTCCTGTCTGAGGCTTGCAAACACCAACACTATATCACTGACCCTTTTAATAGTCAGAGGTTGTTTAGATTCCTAGTGTGGTGTAGTGGGTACAGCGATGGACTAGGACTCTGGGGAACAAGGTTTGAATCCCCACTTGACCATGGAAATTCACCAGGGGAATGGAACTGGTAAAACCACTCCTTAAATATCTCACTTAGCTTGAAAGCCCTATTAGGGTCACTGCAAGCCAGCTCCAACTTGATCGCACAGAACACACCCTGCTGTTTGGGGCACAAACAGTCAACCAGTGTATCAGCTGCCTTGAGACTCAGTTTTTAAACATTCTTGCTCCCCCATACTTCCAATTCCATGTACATATGTGGCAAGAAAGGCCTCACTAGATAGTTGGGATAAAGATTTTCATGTGGGTGCAGCCATCTTGTGAAGAGATCAGAAACTACTGTCACATGGAAGAGCAGAGATGCACTGGATTGTCTGTGCTGCTTATGGCTGCTGCCATTTGCCATCCAGCACCTGGAAGGCCACACACTCCCCACTCCTGTATTAAAGTTTCCCATTGTCCATCCATCAGATCTCTTAACAAAAAGTTGCAGAGGAGACCTGTGACCCACTGCAGATAACTAATACAGGAGCGTAGCTGCTGAAGCAGGGGAAAGCAGCCCTGAAAGGCTGACTGGCCAAAGGACACCAAAGAAGCACTGCTGTGACTAAATAGAGATTTGGACTTGGGTCTCCTTTTCCAAGTCCAAGTCCATTATACCGGGTCTTTCAGGTCAGAGTTTACTACACAAAGGATGCTAGCACTGGAACATATTGGCTGAAAAAATAATGCAATACTTAACATACTTAATTTCTGCAATCTACAAATTCGAATGCAAGTTCCCATAATTTGCATATTACCAATCTAGATTTCTGGATTTGCATAACTGGAAAATGGCAACCCTCATAATGACTGCAGTAAGGATATGGCCATAATATAGTGGCAGAACAAATGTTTGGCCCATAAAGTTCCCGGATTTGGCCTTTGGTATTCACACGCCCCTTGTTGGAACCCTGAGAAGTTGAGATGGTTGGACAGTGTTACTGAAGCGACCAACATGAATTTGACCCAACTCTGGGAGGCAGTGGAAGACAAGAGGGCCTGGCGTGCTCTGGTCCATGGGAGTCACGAAGAGTTGGACACAACTTAATGACTAAACAACAACAACAGTGTTGACAAAGGCCCGAGTTGGTAGAAGGCAATTATAGGAACTATAGATATAAAGCAATTATAGGACTTATAGATAGCACTGGATATAACATATCCAGTGCTATCTATGTTTCCACATATAACTATATAGTCACATGGAAATGTGCTGTTATATTGTTAAAAACTGGGAGCTCACTACAGCTATGTAGCTTGGCAATCTAGCAAGCTCTTACTGATTCTCCTTTGCTTGGGAAATTTTGATCACCCCTCCCTCCTCATTAAGTGTTTTTCATGATGACATAAAAATAAGATACACAGTCCACATTCTTTTTCTATCACAAGTTGAGTAACTGCATATATTGTAAGATCCAGCATGAGCTACTTAAAGTTGGAAGAAGCAAGTCTGGTTAGAGACAGTTTTAAACCTCAGTTCCTTGATGAAAATATAAAGACACACGTCCTATATTTCATTCTATAAGGAAAAGCTCTTTACTCCCTGATGACATGGGAAACATACCAGCAGGAAGGGTGTGTTCATGTGACCATTATCCCAAAATAAATGGTTCAGGCCATTTCCATAGAAAGCCATCGAGTGTGGTTTTAATTTTGCCAGCTGTTTTACTCCATGGCTGAGCCCAGCTCACCTGGAGTCAATTGTCACCGTTCTAAAACAGACAAAATGGAAGATATTCGTACGAGGCACAGTCCCCATGTAGAAGGCCATAACCATAAGAAAGAATGGTGTGATCAAAACGCCAGCTGTGTAAACCGTTTTAATTCTAGACAAGAGCTATATAGTAAGACCTGAAATCTGATCCACCACCCTTCGCCGTATCGTTTTCCTTTGGTCCTTTTAAAGCTTTAGATTTCTAGATTCAAAGTCCCTGGGTTGCACAGATATGCAATATAAATAGATTAAAAGGCTTTATACAGGGAGGGAGGCTGCATTTTACTTGCACGTGTTTCAGAAAGTCATTTTTACGTGTGTTTTTTTTAAAAAAATCTTTTCCACTAACTCCACAATTTCCCTGGTCAATTCTGTAAGCCAGGATATTACCTGTTCATCTGGTAAGGTTTCCTCTCCAGGGCTCTCCTAATGCTGAGTCTCTACAGTATACCCTAAGTACCGCTTTCCAAATCCCCTTCCCAGGAGCAAACGCTTTTCATTCCTGTCCAAGACCAAGCGAGATGACATAATGCGACTGGACAGATTTCAAGGACTTTCACCATCAAATTGCAGCATGAATCCGCCCAATCTATTCCTGGAGCACAGTTGCAGGGAAAACAGCACACCCCCGCCCTCCCCAGAACATGAACAGGCCTTAAGCTTGTGACATAAAGCACTTCCACCACAGAGGTTATATATGTTCATCTTTCTAAACCAAAATGTAGATGTCTTGTACTAATTAGAGCGGAGGGACGTCTTGCAGCCAAACTGATTACATTTCTACTTCATTTCCATTTTCCATTCATCATTGTGAGTGTCCTACATAGCCAGTGTTAAAGCATGACTTTCCATTTCGTTCTTCTGTTTCTGATTTCTTTTGTTTAAAGCTGTTTAACATTTCTTTCAGCTGTTGGACAGCTGCCACCTCACGGCCTTAAAGAGAGCCTGACTTTTTCCTTCCTAGTAAAATAAACTACTGGTGCCATCCTGACGTGACAGATCCTATGAAAGATATCTGAGGGAGGGCCCCGACCATGGAATAATGTGAAACAGCCCCTCTTTTTTTCCCCTTCTGTTGCTGTTTAGATTTGAAAATAATAGCCACCAGGACTAAAAATTAAAAAGAGAGAGAGAAATACAATAGCTCTGGAATGCACATAGAACCTACAGGCAAAGCTCTCCCTTCAGTAGACATAACAAAGATTGTCCCTGCTGATAATCATTTAGAGAAAGACTTAAAGAAACATCCCTTTTGAAGAGGGCTTCCGCCTCAGATGTCTACTCCAGAATTGCCCCTCTTCAGTTACTCATTTTGTCAGATGGCTTTCTGTGTGCTTTGTGTGACATTATCATTCAATCTCCCCATCTGGCTATTACCTATATAGGCCCCTATTGTACAGTCTACTTTCTCAAGGCAAGGGGATGTGGCGGTGGCAAGATCTTGGAAGAATGACTTCCAGTGGCCATACTGGCTGGGGGGATTCTGCACACTTTAGCCCAAAAAGTCACCCCCCCCCAACCTGGCAGCTGGAGGATAGAAAGTAAAGAGAACTATTCAGCTGACTGTGGAACAACACTGGCTGTCTATGCAAAATATTAAATCCCCCTGCAATTGTGATGTATACATTTTAATAAACAGTGTAGCTCTTCCACACCTCATGATTCACGCCTGCCGGCCTGATCAAGCCGAAGAAGGGAAAAAAACAGACCGGACAATTGGCTGAATCAGAAAGGGCCAATTGGCAAGGATTCCCCAGTAACATTTACCCTTACATGGATGTGTCATGATACTCCCACAATGGCATTTAAACAAAAACATATTTTAAAACAAAAACAAGCAGGCTGACAAACTAGGGTGCTCAGGTGCATTTTGATGGTCAAGTACCAGCTAAAGTAAGCTGAATTTGTCACTCAACATGCCCTAGCAAAAGTGAAATATTTTTAGCTTGAATCTACAGGCACACAAAGGCAGTGTTCACACCTGTTGCACATATTTGTGAAGAGCATGCCAAAGTAGGGCACCAAACTAGTAAAGCCCTCCCCCTTTGTTTTGTACAAGTGTAGCTCAAGTGCTTGGAGAAGACCCTCCCTGTGATGTAACATCACAGTGTAAGCTAGGGAGAGACAGTTTTGCAAATGTTTAGCTCCCAGCCATTGAGAGGTTCAAAGGGAAGCACCAGCACCTTGAAATGGGCTTGAAACATACAGGCAGCCACTGCAGGATCCATGCAATGCGATTCCTTCTAGCTATCCTGGTTACTTCTATGGCCACCACATTCTATGTGTTGGCTGAAGCTTTCAGGTCATGTTCAAGAGCAACTCTATGCAGAATACATTGAATTAATCCAAGACGCAGGTAGTCAGAACATGGCCCATGGTGACCACGCAGGCACTAATCTAGGAACAGTTACAGCTGGCAGACCATCTGAGGCTGATACAAAAAACCTACTCAAAGTCACTGAGGCCACCTGAGCCTCAAATGACAGCTCTGGAAGCAAATGTCCAAGGTATGCTCATGCTTTTTCCAGGAGGTCAACCCTGTCTAGATCAAGGTAGGGCAATGCCATCCTGTACCTGTCGATTCTGATGTAACTCCCACTGAGCTTACTGGGAGAGGAATATGACCTTTCTCTCAGGGATAAAAACATAGCTTGGAGAGCAGGGCAGCAGTTCGAACAGAGTTAAGTGAAAGTGGTAAATCAAGACATAAGGCGGAAGAAATATAAGCTCCTTCTTTGACTTTCTGTGAGCCTGTCTTTTGAGCTGACCCCTTCCTTTCTCTTTAGAAAACCCAGAACAGCATAAATATATTTGGCCCCCTACCAGCCTCCCACACAAGCAGCTCATAGGATGAGGTCCCTTTAGCTTCAGGAAAGAAATTCACCATATATATTTGGAGCAGGGGAGTTCTACTGGGGGCGCAGTAGAATGTGTTTTCCTGTCACTGTCGCTGTGGCAGGACTTTGTAGAGTTACATAAGCCCCAACAATGAGGGCTCAACACCTTTGGAATTCAGCCCAGTCTGCCTTTTGTTATGTTTCCCTAAGTGCACAGTGAATCAGACATCCTAAAGAGCTCAAAGTTAGCACACAGGATTAAAAAGGGGGGATTAACCTCTTCTGGAAACTGCAGCCCTCCGTTACAAATGCAGAGGTCTTTTGAAAATAAATGCAAGGTCACTTGGCACCAAGATCAGATCACACACTGTTCCTCTACCCCCGATAAGAATTCAGATGAAAGGCATTCAGATAAGAGTGGAATGAAGTGCTTAACTGCCTTTGTGGTTTTATTAAACAGGAGCAAGTCATCCCATTCCATTTGTATTACATCATAACAATATTCTAGTCTGGGCTACCCGGGCAGACAAATATACCGAGAGCCGGAGTCATAAGGTGGCTTTGGCTTTGAACAGCCTGTTCTGGGAGGGTCTCGTGGTCTGAGACAGAGGGATGCCTCAACCTCCATAACTCCAGCCATAAAATCCCTGTATTCTGCTGTAATAAAGGAAAATCAAATAATCCTACACTGATTTTAGGTAGCTGGATAGCTTAGTGGTTTAGGTATCTGGCTGCAGAGCCGGAGGTTGGGAGTTCAATCCCCCCCCCTTGTGCCCCCAGGGAGAACAGCCAGCCTGTGTAGCCTTGGGCAAGCTGCAGACTCCCAGGGTGTTGCCAGAGGAAGGAAATGGTCAACCACTTCTGAGTATTGTCTACCTAAAAAGGGGTTGCCATTAGTCAGACTTTACTTGAAGGCAAATGATTATTATTAAACCGATCTCAGCTTTCCTGCTGCCTCCATGCAAATGACCAACAATGCACTCTCTTTCTAGTACCATTTTCTTAAAATAAAATTGTGCAAATGAGGCCCGCTGCTGAGCAAGTGACTCGTCTGCCAAACAGGCCAGTGCCCATGTCAAAACCACACTTATATATATATATATATATAAAAGACAGAAGAGTAGTCCAAAGGGCATCCATGCCTGTGGAGATTCTGCTATTCTTTTGACCTTTTCAAAATGTCAGGCTTTCTCAAGTAAGAAAAATAAACCAACGTAATGCTAGAAAAAGCAAAGAAAGATTGTTAAGTGGATAAGATATAAGAAACAAACAACAGCAAAGTCTTGTGGCACTCTTTTAAGAATAGCAGATTCATTTCAGGCTAAGCTGTCAGAGATTACATTCCACTTCCTCATTGACACAACCCTGTGATTTAATTTTTAAAAAGCTAGAGAAGTGCTTTCCTGATTTTTAAAAGAAAGCCCCCCAAACCCCAACGAAATAAATGGGTGATAAAAATGATGCCCACTGCAAACTTTATGCTGAATGTGTGTTCACCCGCCCAACAGATCACTGCACCACACAATGGATAGCCACACTATGTGGACCGCCTCCTAGAGAACAAGCAATAGCAATTGCACTTCTCTGGAAGCAGGTTTGAATCTGACCAAGCTCCGGGAGGCAGTGGAAGATAGGAGGGCCTGGCGTGCTCTGGTCCATGGGGTCACGAAGAGTCGGACAAGACTTAACAACTAAACAACAACAGAAGCAGGTTTAAACTCAGGATAACTTATCTTTCCCTCAGATTGTTTTCTTCTATATCACATTTAGCCATAGCATGGGAAGAATAGAATCTTTCAGCTTTCTGCCAGAGAGTGGTCAGACAGGGGAAGAGGAGGAGGAGAGGAGCACACACCAGCTGGTGGTGGTGGGAATCCAGCTGGGGAAGCAGGGGAAGGGAATGAGTGGTACCTGCGGTGTGGTGCTTACAAACTGGCACGAACTTTCAAACTGAGGTCGGTGCCCATCTCTACCAGTAACTAAGACATTTATCTGAAAAAGACTGTAATCTCAGGTATAAAATATATGTACATAGACATAATTATATGCACAGCATATCAAACAGGACATATAACACAAATATATATCTTTGAGAAGTTGAATAGCAGAGGCCCATCTAGAGGCAATGCCCAGAAAAACCACTTCTATGATTGTGGAGATTAGGCTTCTCCTTCATCCTGAAGCCGCCACTGAAAATGGGCAACCAGAAGTGAGATGGTGTGAAATGTAAATGGATTTTGCTACCTCAGCTACGACGCTCAGGGTCACCTCATGGTGCTGGCACAGGATGATGGGAACACCATGGCTTTTAATCACCAGTATTAAAGCAGGTACCAAAGATGGATGGGCAACTTTGAGGCCCCTGGTGTCTCTTCTTCAGTTCTGGATGCCACATTTCAAAAAAGGGTGGGAACAAATTCAATCAAGTCCAGAGGAGGGCAACAAGGATGATCAGAGGGCTGGAAACCAAGACCTGTGAGGAAAGACTGAGTATGCATAGTCTTGAGAAAAGAAGACTGGGGGGAGATATGATATAAGACTTTTCAAATACTTGAAAGGCTGTCATACAGAGGATGGGCAGGATCTGTTCTTGATCATCTCAGAGTGCAGGACATGCAACAATGGGCTCAAGTTACAGGAAGTCTGATCTTGGCTGAATGTCAGGAAAAACCTCCTAACTGTTAGAGCAGTACGGCAATGGAACCAGTTACCTGGAGAGGTGGTGAGTGCTCCAACACTGGAGGCATTCCAGAGAAATTTAGAACACCTGGCAGATTTTCTGTGATTTGCATTCCTGCACTGTGCAGGGGGTTGGATTTGATGGTCTCATAGCTCCCTTCCAACTTCATGATTCTATGAAAATACTGTATAGTGTAGAGGTGGCCCCTATTAAGAAACCCACACATTTCTAAAAGGAAAGAGGAGGGATATACTGATTCCCCTCCCTATTCTTTTCTTCCTTAGTTGTTTGGGTGCTATTTATATTAAAATATTGCATGTCACAGAGGTGCCCCTAGACAGACGGAGAAGTGTAGGACCTTCCTAGTTACAATAAAGGAAATGCTAAGACCTTTCTGTTTTCTGCTCAAAACTGAGAGGAAATGCAATGGGACCGTGGCGGATAAGGGATGTGATGAGTGTAGAGTAGCATGGGCAAAAAAACTTGAACATACAGCATCTTCCAAATCAGTAATTAACACTGCCTTTGCCCCCCCCCAATTCTTATGGACCAGACAAAATGCATTCAAGAGTCCTGCTTCTCAGAGATGGGTCTTTTTCAAGAAGAGAAAAATGAGAAGTCTCTTGAATTCTTTAAGGCCTTTACCAGGTTCCTCCTTACTTAATCAGGAGTGACCAGTAGCACTCCTGGAATACGTTACTTACTCTGTTATTTCTCCATGGCGTTTGGACCAGCACTGAATGACCATCCAAGGAAGCAGAGGCTAATGCATATCAGACGCATTTAATGACCACACAGGAATTTGAACCTGTGTTTCCTCAGATCTGCAGGCCAAACTAGGCAGGGGATTAAGTATAACAGCCTGCTGATTTTCTAAAAAATGTTTTAAATGGGAAGCAGCCATAGAAGGTTATGTATTTTACTGGAGCTCTGGCGACCGATTAACCCCTTCTTCTTCTAGTCATTTTGCACTCAGAACTGGGGAACCCAAGAGGTTTCTGAACAGTTCAAAGTGGACGCATGAAGCTTCCTGCCTCCTGTCCATCTTCCAATCAGAGAAGCCACCATCGCATAATCTCTGCTATGGATGCCAAGCTTGTCCCTTAAATCTGATACTCTAGTCCAGACAGTTCTCAGCCCAAGTCTCCAGAGACTGGACTATGACTCCCAGTGTGGACACGACCATCCTCTGGTGATGTACAGCTGGCAACAGCTGGACTCCCTGGCACGAAGCCCATGGGCTCAACTTCAGGGTGTAAACATATGAGCACTTTATTTACAGCTGCATAGCTTTGCAGAATCCCCGCAGCCTTGTAAGATGCAAGTCGAGGGGCACAGACCTGTCTTTGGGCACCCTCTCCCTCATTGGGATCCTCAATTATCTTCCCTGAGGGTCCCCACAGTTCAAGTCCATCAACAAGAAACTTTGCCCACCTCAAAGAGGGCCTGTATTATCCTTGATATAGATGCCAGCTGCCCAGCCCTTCCCCTCTCTCTGGTCCTTGTCTGTCCAAGATGGAGGGAAGCTCTGCTGGCAGTCCACAGTGCTCCTTCAACTGGAGGAACATTATGGAGTCCTCCCAGCTCCCTCAGGTGGCAGCACCACCTCCGGAGCATCATCCCAACTCCCTTCACCTTCTGCTTGCTCTTCTTCTGTTGACCAGCAGCCTCCCAACGCCCCGTCTTCCTTCCTTCCTTCCTTTTTATCAGGCTCCTGGCTGCCTTGGGCATGGGTTCCTCATCAGGCTGCTGCACCTGCACCAGCTACCTTCTCTCCTCCTTTCCCGGTGCCTTTTCCCATGGCTGAGCATTCTCAGCCATCTTACAGGGGCCCCGACGGGTCACCATGAGCACACAGGCTACCTGGCATGCCCACCCATCATACCCTGACAGCTTTATTGGTTGGCGCTTTGGAGTGATGGTGGAAATCCATCCATACCTGGGCACTCGTTAGGAACTACTGTATAAAGTGCTGTGTAACGGCAGCACTGTTGTTCTGCTTCCTGCATTTGAATGACTTCTGCTACCATCTCTTTATGTATTTAACCCTTCAGAAATGAAAAGAGCCAGCCTGTGTATCCATGGGCAAGCTGCACATTTTCAGGGTGCCCCATCTTCTTATTTTCATAAACCTTAACTAGGCGGTGTGGTTGTGCCATGAATCTCACGTCCTTTTCTATTTGGCCTTTTTTTTGACCCGAACTTTTATACCTCTGCAGCCTAACCTGAATAAGTCCAGAGTCAGGTGGTGTTTTGTGCACCCTTCACAGTCTGCCTGGTGACCTGCTCATAACAAGGCACTTAGACTTTCTGAATTAGAGATTGAGAAAGTGCAATTTATTGTTTATTTATTTAAAATATTTTTACCCCACCTTTCTCCTTTAAAGGACCCAAGGTGAGCCCCCCTTTTTAAAAAGAAGTGTAAAGAAATCTCGGGATATCCAGTATGGTGTAGTGAAGAGTGGTGGACTAGGACTCAGTAGGTCTGGATTCTAGTTGCCACGGAGTCATGGAAACTCACTGGGAACTGGTAAAACCACTCCTTAAATATCTCGCTTACCTTGAGAGCCCTATCAGGGTCGCTATAAGTCAGTTCCAACTTGACGGCACATCTGGAAGATGATGGGTTGTGTCATAAGACAACAAATATGCACACCTAAAGATATTGCTAAGGATGATTAGATCAGAATATAGAAGAACAGGGATTACATTGAAAAAACCTCTGAACAACGGTGTCATTAATGTTTGAAAGTTTTCAGAAAATGTTACGCAACTGAATTCTAACCACGTATGAAGTAGAAGGGACTGGCTGGATAGCTCAGGGAGTTAGGTGTCTGTCTGCAGAGCCAAAGGCTGCGAGTTCAGTTCCCCGCTGTGCCTCCCAGGAGAACAGTCAGCCCAGTGGAGCCATGGACCAACCGCACAGTCCCACGGTGCCTCCAGAAGAATGGGATGGCAAACCATGTCTGAGTACTTCTGCCTAGAAAGCCCTGGAAAGGGTAACCACAAGCCAGAATTGACTTGATGGCACCTTGTTATTACTATATGTAAATCTTACTAATATAAGCCAAATTAGTCTCCATAGTTTTCACCCTCTTGAAGTCTTGTCCTCTACCAGTACATTTGAAGTTTGTGCGCTCTTAGCCCTTGTTAATACGTTTTGTTTTGTTTTTTTAAAAAATTGTTCCAGTAAATCATTATATTATTTGAACTGTCATTAGAATTAATTCTAATTAATTACATTAACAGCATTGCTAATATGAATGCTATTAATATAAATATTAATTAGTATTATTTTGTAATACTACTAATAAATGCTTTTAAAATTGATAAAAATTTTACAATTCTGGCAGCATGCATAAACACAGGCACGTGGGTAAATCCTGCAGAAGCAGTACACAGTAAACTGGAGAAAAATCCAGAGCAAACTTATTATGTGATGCAAATCATTCTCACTCTAGAAGAGGGTCCTCTTGTTACTAAGGCTGAAAAATTCTGACACATTTTCTGGCTACTTGGACTACCAAACAAATAAGCAAAAATCCCAAGGAATAAACCCCATTCCATAAACCCATTCGCGCTCTGGAGATCCAAGAATATTCTTGCAGTTTCCTAATAAAAGGGAATGCCCAATACTGTATGCTGCTTCCACATGGCTGGGAAATGTCATACACTGAACCATTTTATTCTCTGAAAGAAAGAACCCTGACTCTTATTCTACACCATCAGAGATCAGATGCCGATGTCAGGGAAGCCTCGGCCAGCTTCTGTCCTTTGAGTCTTAACATTTAACTCAATCCCAGCCAAGAGGCTCCAGGTTAAGGACCAGGTCCCTTTTCGGCAGCTCCCTTCTACTTGCTTGACTTCACTGACATATCTTCCCCCTGCTGGCAATAAGCAGCTTACGCACTGGACATAGCCCCTAAAGCAGGCCAGAGCTACTGGAAGCATCCCTTAACATTTTATCTACCCGAAAATAAGACAGGGTCTTATATTAATTTTTGCTCCAAAAACGCATTAAGGCTTATTTTCAGGGGATGTTTTATTTTACAGTCATGTCATCTCCTGGTTGCTGCACAATGGTGGAGGGCGGGGTTTCACCTAACTGGGGCTTATTTGGGGGGTAGGGCTTATATTACGAGCATCCTGAAAAATCATTCAAGGGCTTATTTTCAGGTTAGGTCTTATTTTCGGGGAAACAGGGTCATCTAATCTTAGAATCTTAGAACTGCAGAGCTAGAAGGGACCCCACAGATTATTGAGTCCAGCCTACTCACTTTTTAACATAAGAAAAAAAAACCTAAGGAACTGATAAGCTGCTGCGTTGAAAGGGACAGTAACTGTGGTTAACCTTGTTCCAGTTCTTATGTAATTGAGCTGATCTAAGGTGTGCAACAGGATACCCAGTGCAGTGTAGTTGACAATGTGACGGACCAGGAGTCATTCTGGATTCAAATCCCTGCACCGCAATGGAAACTCACTGGAGGTGTGGAATTGGTAAAGCTACTCCTTAAATATCTCACTTACCTCAAAAGTGCTATTAAGGTCACTATAAGTCATTTCTCACTTGACGTCAAATAATAACAAAGGCTTGCAACAGTACATTTAAATGAGGTGTACAATTTTATTATCAGAATAAAACTGATAAAACTAGAAATCTTCCACAGATGATTTGTTCATCTAGACTTAACAGAATTTCAGGAACTGGCCTTTTTCCTTGTTGCCACCTGATCCTTTAGCTGGCAATACTACGGATGAATAGGGTGGGGGCAGAGTACCATCTCTATGCTAAGCCCACACATTACCATGAATCGCTGGTCCTCTTTGGAGGGGGGATATGGTGGCGCTGAAGCCTCCATGCTGCAAGGTCAGAAGACCAGCAGTCGTAAGATTGAATCCACACAACAGAGTGAGCTCCCATCACTTGTCCCAGCTCCTGCCAATCTAGCAGTTCAGAAGCATGTAAAATGTGAGTAGATAAATAGATACCACCATGGTGGGAAGGTAACGGCATTCCGTGTCTAGTCATGCTGGCCATGTGACCACGGAAACTGTCTATGGACAAACGCTGGCTCTACGGCTTGGACATGGGGATGAGCACCACGCCCTAGAGCTGGACATGACTGGACTAAATGTCAAGGGGAACCTTTATCTTTACCTAAACTCCACAGGACAGGCATTTTAAACAGGCCACAATATCTATATGCTTATGGAACTCGCAAGTAACAAAATATACAACCGTTTCTTTAAAGGCATGCAAAATGTGCATATGTTGCTGCTATAGAAGGACTACCTTCATTGACAATATAGAAAAGAAGGCAATACAGGCAAGGCACTAGAACAGTGATTCATAGTAGTCTAAGTGTTCACTTAATAGAACGCAGTATCAGTCACTGAAGGCACTACTAATCAGCGGAGTATAACCAGCCCATAGGTAGGAAGAACTTCTTTACAGGACGGGGGCTATTAAACAATGGAACAAACTATCTCAGAAGGGGTTAGACTCACCTTTACTAGAGGTTTTCAAACTAAAAATATTAGCTGTTGATTTCTTGCTTTGGCAGGAATGGCCCTTAGGGCCCCTTCCAGCCCTGTAGTTATTAAACCCTTCCTTCTGAGTTCCTGAAGTCAGCACAAGATCAGTCCTGGAAAAGGACTTGTCTATAAAACAGGGCAATACATTGTTACTCAACAATCTTTTACAAAAATAATTTTAAAAGGTGCCCACTGCACTCTACTAATGTGTGAGAGTCTAGAGAATAAAGAGCTGGAAAATATTCTAACACGTTTCCACCTCCTGTGAATAGTCATATTACCGTAATTTATCATATTATGGTCACACTAGGAAAAAGAAACTAAACTGAACTAACAACTGAGAAGGGTCCATCTCTCTGGAACCTGCAGCCAAGATTACAGAACTGGATGCTTGTTTTGTTAATTGTTCAGAAAGACAGGTGTAGGCGTGGGGGACCAAGCTCAGGAAAATACTAGAAAGAATGGTGTCCAAACCAGGTTTCTTGCTGTTGATTTAGTAGCAGCCGGGCGCCCTCTAGTGGCTGCTTAACATTAACTGAAAATAAACCACAGTTCAGATGATTGACTCTTTATTAGTTGCAATCATTTGTGCTTAAAAAGCAATTAAACGGTGGATTTTGTTTTCCACAGGTGTATGGAAAATTACTGAATACCTACTGAAAGATTCCACTTTGAATTGAAAAAAAACCATTGGGTTCTATAGCACTAATACATTTAATGACTGTTTAAGTGGTCACAGACCACCATATCATCAAATGATGGCAAAGAATGTGAATTCACAACTGTCAATTTTTTAAAAAGCAAGGTGTGATCCTTAGGTTGGATATAGCTGTGCCTAGAACATTATTTGGTATCCTGCAGGACCACAGAGAAAATTGAACAAAGAGGCTACTCAAGTAGTTTGGCAGATTTCAGCTATGACAGCATAACCACATTTTTAGCTGGTTGCATTGGCATGCTGAAAACTGGCATCTCTATTTGTGAAACGAAAACATCACCCAGAGTTTGTTACAGAGTGGGTTGGGCCCACCAATACATACTCAGGGTAATAAGGTGTGAGCTTATGTGCAGAAGCATGTCATCGGATTGTTTGTTGTCATTCGCTCTCTCACCACTCATACATTAGTTTTGTTATTGTACATCCTTAGCGCATGGTCAGAAGAGGATCAATGGAGATATGACAGAATGCCAGAAATATTTCTTCATGCAAGCCAGGTTGCAATACATATTCTTTGCTTGGGAAACAATAAGCAGAGGGACCAAGACTGGAAGACAATTGAAGGCAGGCATCTATGCTCAGTTTGTATCTATAGACTGAACAGAGCTGGCTGCCTTCAAATACAGTGGTGCCTCGCTTAACGATTGCTTCGTATAACGAAAAAATTGCTTAACGATGGCTTTTTCAGAGCGATCTTGTGCTCCATTTAACGATTTTCCCTATGGGCGATTTTTGCTTAATGATATCGGGACCATGCTTCGCATAACGATTAGGTTTTTTGGTCCCCTTGTTTCGCTTAACGATTTTTTGACAGCCCCGTTTTCGCTATTTTTAAAATATTCTAAAATGTTTAAAAATGTTTAAAATGTTTGGAATCGTTAGTGCACCTAATAAAACCGTTGTTAAATTAATTTGGCTTTGTTCTGAGTCTTTTTGAATTTTTTGTGAATTTTTTTCTCCCCCATTGAAATGCATTGAAAAGGCTTCAATGCATTTCAATTGGGGAACCACATTTTGCTTAACGTTTTTTCCTATGGCGATTTTTGCTTAAGGACGGTAATCCGTTCCAATTGGAACGGATTATCTGGTTTTCAATGCATCTCTATGGGAAATGGTGTTTCGCTTAACGATGTTTTCACATAGCGATTTTTTTTAACCAATTAAAATCGTTAAGCAAAGCACCACTGTACTACAAAACCCATAAGCTTCCAGGGCTATCTTCAAAAATAATTTGCAACTTCCCCATCATTGAAAGTAGAGATCACCATGCAAACAAAAGGGCAAGTGTAATAATATAATTCTTTGAAGGACATACCAATGGACTACCCATAGCAGCCTCCCCAATGAGGCCAAATAAGGTTTGGCCTTATTTCACCACTGTCTTCATAGTGAGCAAGCGAGCAGTGCATCTGATTTCTATATAGATATTGTTTGTAAAACAGAATGAGTTGTAATGTACACTTCCCACTGGAGTATGTAGTTTTACTTACCTCATCCAAGTTCTTTGAGCATGTACAGTAGCTCTTTTGCTGCCCTAAGAATCCTAGGATTTTCTCAGCAGATTTTTGAATACTGACATATTCTTGTAGTTCAATAAAGACACACCAGTAATAATATTTACATAGTTTGATTTGGATATTATCAGCTTATGTAAACCAGCAATGTTCTATTAAAACATCAGCTTTATTTTAGCTGATTAACCACCAGAGATAGGAAACACACCTTTTTGGACTACAACTCATAGAATTCCACAATGAACATGGCCTGTGGCGACGACGGTCTGAAATTTTAAGGACCGTAATCAAGAAAGTAGCATTTTCTACCTCTGCTAGTGGCCCACCCTGTAAAATTGATGGAGACATATAATGTTAATCACATACGTTCTGTCCAAAAATATAGTCTATGTGCCGGTCTATGTAAACACAATTCCCCAAGTTATTTGAACTAAAGAAACCATAACACAGAACTGGAGAATGTGCACCCCTCCAGATGTTGTTGGACTATAACTTCCATCTGCCACAGCCAATGTTAAAGGATGATGAGAGATTAAGTCAAACAATATCTGGACGCCCAGGCATTCCTCATCAATATCTTAAACAAAACCTGGACATTAAATAAAGTAACTTTTAAAACCACCACTGGACTGGGGTTTGACAGTGATTTGTACCAGCTAATACTGACTTTTCCTTCATCTGCTTTCTATCACTCTGTCTTTCAATCACAGCCTCTGCAATTCAAATGGCACATACTTTGGGATATAATGATGCACGTTTTCCTGACCTAATTTATTTAAATAGGCTAACAGCAACTCTACTCTCTCTTGAGGATGAGTATATTTAGAAAAGCAAACATTGCACAGGAACTTTCCACTCATTCAAGAATTCCCTTTCCCCTTAAGAGTGAATAAGCAATTAAATTTCCCTTTTCATGTCAAGAAAAATCATTACACATTGGAAGCCCTGGGCAGAAAACAGATCTTACATTTGGAATTTTTTTCCTCTGCCTTGGGTAAATGACTCTCTCTAGCTAGCTTCAGAAGGGCCATGTGATACTGACAACTACTAGAGTGTGGAGCTATTACATTGCAATATATAATACCCACGACATGAGGTTGTCCAAGAGATGTTAGGATGGGGTGGAAAAATACCATTAAAGGAACATTGCCATTTGCTCCCAAAGCCACCTGTGTACCCATGGAAACCTCTGTAGGTATAACTTTCTGGCCAATCATATTCCCAACTGTCTAGACATCTGTCTGACACAGTCTAGAAGGGCGGGGTAGAAATCAAATAAATAAATAAATAAATAAATAAATAAATAAATAAATAAATAAATAAATAAATAAATAAATAAATAAATAAATAAATAAATAAATAAATAAATAAACTGGACCGGACACCGACATACAGCATTCTGGTGAGGAGATGAGTCACATGGCACCCCAAATCCAACAACTCTATTTCCCTGGAAGGCTAAAGGCTCAAACCTCATGCCGGCTTCAGGAGGAGGTGTGTGTGTGTGGTGTCGGCCCAGGTCATGAATATTAATGATATATCTGCATGGACCAAGGAGAGTGCTGGAGGGGCGGAGTCACACGATATAAGAGTCCCAGCAGGAGGAAGGGACGTTTCAGATCGACAGTTTAGAGAACTGAAAGGTTTTGGAGTTTGGGCGGGAGAGTGGTGGTTGGGAGTGGATAAAGGAGGATGTTTGTTTAAGAGCTAACAACATTGTTCTGTCAACATCTGTAACAACAAACAATTTCTGTTTGGTTCTTTTAAAATGACACATTGCCCGCACCTCTGTGATTAATAATAAACAATGTTGATGCAATCAACCAGTGGCAACTGAAATACACGTAGTTTGTGCTCTTGCTTGATGAAATAACCAAGTAGCAGGTGGGAACGTGACAGGGGGTTTCTAAAAAGAAACCACCAAGAACAAAACAAAACAAAACAACCCATCTCCCCAATATGATGGCTCTACCTCTCCCATGGTACACAGGATGGCCAGCCTAAATACTGTTATGGATTTCTAATCCACAGTAAGGTGATCCCCACACACACACGCTTGAGAGCCCCAACAGACACATCAGAAGCGGATGCAGTCTTCATAAACTATCTCCACTCCATAAAAGTTTTTCCTGAATAAAATGTGTGAGTCTTAGATGTGACCCTACACTCTTTGTTGGTTTTGCTGTAAAAGATTAGCCCGTCTACTTCCTTCATTATCCTAATAATGAAATATGCTTGACAACATTCAACTACTATGAGGATGGGATCTTCAAAATTGTTTGGCATTTTTCAGTTGTATTGTCTCAGTCTTATTCATTTTTCTCTTACAGGCTAAATTGCCTAAGAGGTTGATGAGAAAGTGGTGTACACCTTTTGCTAGTAAGTCATTGAGAACCTTCTACTTGAATCCTGCCAGTGCACTCAAAAATGCCATCTTGACTTGGCAACTCCATCATATTTAAACTATTGCTCTTAAACAACAAATCATTTTTATTTTTACTTCAGGGAAGGTATCTCATGTCTTCATTCCAAGAGCTCAGAAGTGAATTCAAGAGCACTGGAGAACTAGCACAATATATTAAAATAAAATCAAATTACAGCACAATTTAAAGACAGAGCAGACAAAACTACAAAAGAATTTTAAGGGAGCAAAAGAAAACAATGTGAAGGGGAGACTGACTATTACAGGTCTGCCAAAATAAAGACTTCCGAAAGTGAGCAGTTAGTTTGAGGCTGCGTTCCTACATACACTTAGAATACTTCCCTTTGAACTCAAATGGGACTATTTTTAGTAGATGAGCAAAGAATCACATTGTTAATCACCATCTCTTCTTGTTGTTCATTTCCAAACTAAATTTTGATGTTTTCATAGCTGGATGTTCTAAATTTTTGATACCGCAGTATAAAAAGAATGTGCTGCACCAAAACCAGTCACCTAAATTCCTCAGGTGACAATTTCCTCTCCTTCCTGCATTTCTTTTTCCATTTACGTTATCATGAATGATCAGTAGTAGGAATCTGCACTATTTGTTTTTTATTACATGGTCAAAATCCTGTTGTGTTCTGCATTTATACGTTTTATGATCTCTATTCACTAGAACTTCATTTATTCACTTTAGTATTCCTTCACTGGTATCTTTCTCAAACCAAGAAATTCTTAGCATCAGCTGCATCTGTTAATGTGTGCATGTATGTGTGTTGTTGATTAACTTACACAGACCACAAACACACACACATACCCATAGCTCCAATGATTCACATAACTCTGTAGTTTCTGGTTCTGCCCCGAAGTGTTTTATTTCTGCTAGTCTTGAGTGGCTGAATACAAGTGAAGAGTCCGCTAAAGAAATGTTACTTGGTTGTAAAGCAAAAAGCCTGCTTGAACAAGGCACAATAAACTGAACTCAGTTTCGTCATAAAGATGGAAAAAAAATGCCTAACAGAACTTATTTTTAAAAAATACACAGGAAGCCTAGGTGAAAAGGGAATGTCTGTAGTTCCTCTGCAGATGCTAGCTAATATTCCCCTATTTGTGCCCAAGGCTGCCCACATGTGCCTAAAAGAATAAATTAGCCCTAAAACCTAAGTGACACAATTACACATACAGTAATTACCGCTTAAAATGTCAAAGGAAAATTAATCCTTAGGGTGCTCCTTTTGGGGGAGGATGATATGATGCCATCAATGTTTCCATTGCTCTGTACCTGAAGTCATTAGAATGAATTCAATGTTCATGTCATTTGTCTTTTCTCACAGATGTGAGATCGTAATACAAACAGAAAAAAGAATCCAGCAATCCATTTTTGCAAGATTACTTTTAGGAAAGAGAACTTTCCAAACAGTCAATTCTAGGAAGTTATTAATGTGGCATTTCAATATTAATTTTATATTCCAAAATTAATACTATGGTTGTAAAAAAAAAAGGATAATTTCAACCGGACATTCTTTGCATGCATCATATCACAACATGTTCCTTCATGGAACACAAAATGTTCCTGCCCTAAAGCATAGTGTGAACATATGGGGCAAGCAAATATAAAACCTTGGTTTATGGCAGGACAGGCCATGTCTTGCCACATACAGTATTGCAAAAACTAAATGTTCCCTAAAGGAAAATATAAAAGAAAGCCTTTGTGGAAACTATTGCTATAAAATCCAAATGTTACTAAATCATTTTGACGTCTCCTTCTCTTGCAAAATTCATCCATGCCAATCTAAAACAGGTTTTTAAACTTTCCTTGACTACCGATTTTAGACATCAAATGCTAAAATATTAAATAGCGGCCAGTATCCTGTTGCATAACAATGCCTGCACAATAAGAGAGATGTCGTTGGCAGTAGCAGATTGCTGTTAATTAAATAATTCTCTTTTCTTATTTCAGACTGTGCATAACTTCATGTCTTTGTGTGCAAGTCATGCGTATTCAAACATTAAAAAAGAACTCTTTGATCAGCAGCAACTGCTACTGTTAGTGACATCATTCTTCTTGCCCAGGCAGAGCTACGTAAAATGATACCAGCAATTATTTTTTAAACAAACTACTTAGATCTTGCCTTCCCTCAAGGATTACTTCACAACAAAACTAAAAAAGGCACAAATAGACACAAATATATAGAGAAACACAAAAAGTTAAAAAGATAAAGCAAATAAATCATAGTATTAAAACACTAATTGGGTTAAAAAGTAGTGCAAGACCATTTTTCACCAATCTATTAAAAGTCTTTTTCTTTATCCTTTTCTCAGCAGCCAGCCAGCAACTATTTTTTAAACAAACTACTTAGATCTTGCCTTCCCTCAAGGATTACTTCACAACAAAACTAAAAAAGGCACAAATAGACACAAATATACAGTGGGGTCTCTACTTAAGAACGTCCCTACTTAAGAACAATTCCACTTAAGAACAGCTCCATTTGCTAAATTTTGCTTCTACTTGAGAACAAAAATCCAGATAAGAACAGGAAAAAAAAAAACTTTCCTGCTCTTTTTTTAACCTTAGGTCATCTTAGGTTAAAAAAAATATTCTCCCCCTAGTGGTAGAGTACGTATTAACCAGCTTTGCATTAGTTCGTATGGGAACTAATGCTTCAATGTACGAACACACCTCTACATAAAAAAAACAGCCAGAACGGATTAATTGGTTTTCAGTCCATTGCTTCAAAATTAGCTTCGTCAGAAGTGCTTTTAACACTGTTCCCTGACCTAAGGGGAAAAAAAGAAAAAATCCCCCTCTAGTGGTAGAAGGCGGAATAGCAGCTTCCCATTAGTTTCTATGGACGGAAAAGAGCAGATACGGATTAAATGGTTTTCAATGCATTCCTATGGGAAATGCAGATTCTACATAAGAACTTTTCCACTTGAGAACCACCTTCCAATATGGATTAAGTTCTTAAGTAGAGACCCCACTGTATAGAGAAACACAAAAAGTTAAAAAGATAAAGCAAATAAATCATAGTATCAAAACACTAATTGAGTTAAAAAGTAGTGCAAGACCATTTTTCACCAATCTATTAAAAGTCTTTTTCTTTATCCTTTTCTCAGCAGCCAGTCAATTGTCAAAAGCCTGCCTGAACAGAAAAGTCTTTGCCTGCCAGCGGAAACACAATGACCTGCAGGGAGCCCCACAGCCTGGCATCAGCCACTGAAAAAGCCTTCTGTCATGTTCCCACCACATGTGCTTGTGAGGGGGGTGGAAATAACAGCCTCTCCCCAAGGATCTCAGAGCTTAGGCATACTTGGCAAATGTGGTCCTTCTGATAGCTTGGACCCAACTTGTCATGTAAACATAGTGTCATTGCCCAGGGACCACCCCCGTTACTGCTCCTGCTTATATCACTGCCCACCCAGCATTACCAGATGGACACACATTGTTATACAGTATATGAAGGTTTAATGGAATAAATTATGCAACATAGCCACTCCTTTTTCTTTTTTTTCATTTTGTTTTGTAAACTCTTTGCTGGCCAATTTTTAAAAAATATACTTTAATTTTATACTCTGTTTTTTCTTCAGATCATATAAATCTTTTGCCTTTCATGCCGACCAATTTTTTAAAGAAATAAAACATTATGGACATGAGGGCACCAGGACTGCTACAGCAGGATTGCCCTGGGACCACATGGCCTTTCACAGGAGTGCCCCCAAGGGGACTTTCTGAGCACTTTTTCGATGTGTAGGTGTGGGTGTGTTGAGGCTGGGAACCCCAGGAATGCTGAGCAGGTTGCAAAATTGATTTTTTTTTAAAGACATAAGAAATTTATTTGTCATTGCGCTCACAAGTGGGTGCAACGAAATGAGGTGCTCTTCCCAAAGGTAAAACTGGACAACACTACAAAAAAAAGTTAAAATATACACAACTTTCACCATCCAAATATAGACACCCCGTTTTCTCTCAGCAATTAAAATCCACCAAAAACCTATGGCCCCACATTTAAACTCAATACTGCACTTGGGTAAAAACTGTTCTTGAATCTGCTTGTCCTTGCTTTCAATACCCTGAATCTCCTTCCTGATGGTAATAGTTTAAAGAGCTGATATCCCGGATGAGAGGAGTCTTTCAGTATGTTAGATATCTTCCTCTTACATCTGTTCTTATACAATTCTTCCAAAGAGGGGAGTGAACAGCCAATGATGTTTTGGGCCGTCTTAATCACCCTTTGAATTGCCTTTTTCTCTGCCACTGTGCAGCTCGTGAACCATACACAGAGACAGTAGGATAATATGCTCTCAATCGAACTCAATCGAATTTGAGAGGCTTTATGGAGTCCATGAGCTGCATATTGCCCATTCATGTTAAATGATATGAAATTGTACCAACCAAACTCTTGAGAGCTATACAGTATTTATAGTTCTGTACTGAGTCACCAATATAGCTCTGGCCCCTGAAGCTTAGCTTTTTTTCAAAGTCTATGCCTGGATGGATATGATCAATGATTGGCTAAATCCTGGTGGTGGTGGTGGTAAGTGTCCTCTGTAGGACGTGCGACACTGACTTTAACAGATACTTTGCAGTCAAAATGGAAGGGTGGCTGACTGAGATATAGTACTGGAGATTTATCGGTTTACTCCCAGCAGTTCAACAGCCCTTGGTACTCAAAAACCAAAAGCAACATTAAACAAAGAATCCATGGGCCTATTCAGACACCAATATATTTGGATCATTTTTGGTGAGCTTTGGTTTGAATCAAATTAGGGTATTTGTGCATGTTTCATCCTGCTCCTTTCTGGCATAGTGCTAGGGCTTCTTGGATTTTTGGAAGAATTTGACACACTCCTAATTTTCCCATTGTGTAGCCTGAGTCGATGGTTAGTTCACACTCAAATTGAGCTGTGGGCAGTGTTATCTGAGGTGACAACCCTGTGATGTATTAGGTGGGTTGGGACTTTTCAATGGACAACAAGAAAGCCTCTCTTTTATTTTCATTTCCTCTACCACTTTGGTCTTAATATTTCCTTCCTGATGCAGTGCTATTATAGACAAATGAGATAGATTGGCAGTATTATGTGTACCATGCTAGGTAGATGCATTCCTGTTTTGCTAGGCCACTTGCTTTATTTAACAAAAAACCCCAGAAAGTCACTATAGCCGGCTGAATGATAGCCGCAAGAAAAGGCAGGAAAGGGGAAAATGTCAGCCCTTGGCCCCAAATTTATTGGCATATGACAGCATCTCTATCTCCACCCCCCCTCCCCATTATTTTTGGCTCAGTGATCACTTGGGTGGAGATGTGTGGAAAATAAATGAAAGCATGGAAGATAAAAATCTTTTCAGCCTGAACCAGACCATACCAAATTCCCTCGTTTGGACAGGCTCTGTGACACAGAATGACACAAGCATTTGAGCCTCTTTGCAAAACAGTATTATCCTGGGGATAAAATATCTGCACCAGGTAGTCATCTGGCTAGCTCATTTCGGGAAAACATGCACCTTTTCCTTGTCTAATTTATCTTTTGTGGGTTTTGGTGGGGAGATGTAATTGGATTCCAAATCAGGAATGCATGTTGTTGCCCTGGGGATGGTGGAAAACTGTTTAGTACGTACTATCCCTTTTATCCTGATATTTGCCATTTTAAAGATTCATTTACTCCTTTCTGACTATAACCTCTGAGTACAGATAAAATGGCTGGTTTTTGTAGCACTGTGAGAGCTCGTTGTACATAGCACATCAGTTAAAATAATGGAATATATATGTTAACATGTGTTCATTGTATTATTGTAGGATTATGGCTGAAATCCTGTTGCTTAGCATAGTAAATTGCGTTAGAGTAGGCCCATTGAATCAATTTCTCCATAAATCCTGTTGACTCAAATAGGCCGATTACTATGCTAAGCAACAGGATTTCAGCTGTTCTATTTCGATGTTGGCGTTTGACTATAATAAAATAGTTTTTCCTTACTTATTACATTAAAGGGCCCTGTATGTAGCTGATCTTTACAAAGAAGTCTGAAATGCCATGCATCACTTTCTGACTAACTTGATCTTTAAAAGAATATACAGTACTGGGTTTTCTTTTAGGTCACATTTAAAAGAAGCACTATAGCAATCAGATTCCCAAATCAGTTATATTTATTTTCTCTGTCCCCCACTTTTTTAAAATAGCTGAGACCTTAGTGATATTTTCCCCCATTACAGAGGTCAATTATTTACCAGGATGGATAAAAATGATTGCTTTTTTAAAAATAAAAATAAATCAGATGTTTACATATAAATTGGATTTTTAAATAAAATGTTGCTTGAGGAAAAAACTATCAAAAATAGTTTTGTATTTAAGATACTTTAGAATCCAAAGGTTATTCATCATGAAATAAGGATTTGCTTTTAGTTATGCAGCATGAAGCTGTATATTCATGCAGTAATTTTTATTTATTTAATTTTGGTAAATGAATTTTATTAATCCAGTCACAATGTCATGTTCTTTCAGAGGTTTCTGTAAGATTACTGGGCAGTTTTTCTGTCTAAAAGATATTATCACAAATGCTTGGTTTAACAGTTCTCAAAACTGTGAATTTGTGTTTGCAAAGATCACCTGCCTCTTCTTCACATAGCAAAAATGTTATAAAATAAACATACAGAATTGGAGAAAAATGACCTTAATCTCATTGATCCTTTGCAAATCTATGTACACAGAGTCAACCCCTTAGCTCTTAACTGCAAAGTTTCAGAACATCCAATGATTGTTTCTTGTGGAATACTGTAGATTTGCAGAAGAAGCTAAATGTGAATGAGAGGGACAAGCAATACAAAGGACACTAAAACCTTTTGAGCTGCATACTCAACAAGTCCTTGGGTCTTTTTGTGTGTAGCCTGAAGTTTAACATATTATTCTTTCCCTGGAGGAGAAAACCTATAATGGCAGTAAGCCGCAAAAGAGACCCAGTTTTGGAATAGTTTAATGAAGTTCATCTACCTACTGGTAAGGTAGGCACACGTGCAAAATGCAAATGCTGTGACAAAGAAGCACAAGGCCTAGTGGCCCGATGAAATAACATCAGTATTTTAAGTTTTTCATGTATGGACCAGGCTGAAAGTCTTAAAGTTTTTTTAAAAAAACAACGATACTTTGTTTAAATCATATCAACTGTCAGGAGAATAAACTGGTCATTACAAATGCTCTTTTCCAACAACACAAGAGGCGACTCTACACATGGACATCACTAAATGGGCAATACCGAAATCAGATTGATTATACAGTATTCTGCAGCCAAAGATGGAGAAACTCTATACGGTCAGCAAAAACAAGACCTGGAGCTGATTGTGGCTCTGATCATCAGCTTCTTATAGCAAAACACAAGCATAAACTAAAGAAAGTAGGAAAAACCACTGGGCTAGTCAGGTCTATGATGTTTCTAATAGTATAACCAAATCAATAATTTTTTATATACAGTATATAACTGTAAAACTAATCTGAAAAGTTGATATTCAAAAATGAAACCTTCATCTGGTTGTAAATACTAAGATTATAACAGCAAGAATGAGTCTTTTATGTCAAAAACTGTCACTTATATGTAGTCTTACTGAGTAGTGATTTCAATTTGATTTAAATCTATCCTGTTATTTACGTATGTACGTAATTAGAAATGTGAGAATTGAAGATCACAGGATTTTCCAGGTTCTTGGACCAAACTCTCCAACAAAGATTCCTAGCACTTGTATTAATGCAACATCATGCCATCTCTGTGTGAGCATTAACGAAGAAGATGGTGGCAACGTTCAGGCCTGGTGGTTTCTCCACAGCCTCTAGGCCTTGACCGAGCCCAGTCACATGGTTGCTAATAGCACTCCCAGATTACAGTACTTTATGGATGAAATCTGGCAGATCAAGATACCATGTGAATCAGCTTCTCATTTCCTTACAAATCTAATCCCTTTGACTGATCATGATGTTAAAAAGTCCATGATTTCACTAACAACCTTAAAAGTTATCATCTGCTGTTATATAATAGTTACTTCATTTCATTAACATGTTTGTCACATGCATCCCTCTATCTTTATAAGAAAATTATCCAAGGCAGCACTTGTTGGGCAACTGAGAACTTTAAATTTCTTACCTCACACCTGACAATACTCAGCTAATTTTCCTTCTGCCTAAAGCAGCTTATAGGCTCACAGGGTTTTAATGCCAAAGTACAAGCCTAATTCCACCCAAGTAATTAGCTTTCCCCTGAAAATCCTGATTAAATGATTTCTCCTCAAATTCTGATTTTCACTAATCAGCCAGGATGACAGGCACACAATGTCTTAGTAGATTACAAGAAACCAGTCTATATTCTGTCAGTTCTTTAAATTGAAAGATTATTGAAAGAGCAAGCCAAGAGGAACCATATATACATTGGAAGTGCTAGATTACTAATCCTTGAGTCAGATGTTTCTCTTTTCTAAAGCAGCATAATTTGATGCATTCTTCATAGGTATCTCAAATGGGGAATAGTGATTATAAATAATTTTAGGGATACATTTCTAAGATGGGGAAATACTTTGTTCTAATCTAAAATAATTCTAGTCATCAGGAAAAAGACATATATGTGTAGGCATCCTTCAGACTTGAGAGACTGGTAACGTGCTCTGAATAGAGGTCTTGGAACAGCGACTAGTGTGGCTGAGAAGGCCAATTCGAGAGTGACAATCTCTTCCACGCTGAAGACAAATACAATCTGTCCCCTGTCCAGCTCCCTGGTTTTGCTGCTTCCGGAATTGCCTCTTTGCCTCAGCCTGCTGAACACGTGTCTCTTCAAATTGGGAGACACCATGATGCACCACCTGCCTCCAGGCTGAACATTCAGATGTCAAAGTTTCCCATCTGTTGAGGTCCATTCCTAAGGCCTTCAGATCCCGCTTGCAGATATCTTTGTATCGCAGCTGTGGTCTCCCTCTGGGGTGCTTTCCCTACACTAACTCTCCATACAGGAGATCTTTTGGAATCTGACCATAAGCCATTCTCACGACATACATAAACATCACTGTTTCAGTAGTGTATAAAAAAGTAAAGGTAAAGGTTCCCTTGACAATTTTTTGTCCAGTCGTGTTCGACTCTAGGGGGCGGTGCTCATCCCCGTTTTCAAGCCATATAGCCAGCGTTTTGTCCGAAGACAATCTTCCGTGGTCACGTGGCCAGTGCGACTTAGACACGGAACGCTGTTACCTTCCCACCGACGTGGTCCCTATTTATCTACTTGCATTTGCATGCTTTCGAACCGCTAGGTTGGCGGGAGCTGGGACAAGCAACGGGAGCTCACTCCGTCGCGTGGATTCGATCTTACGACTGCTTGGTCTTCTGACTCTGCAGCACAGGCTTCTGTGGTTTAGCCCGCAGTCGTAAGATCGAATCCACGCAACGGAGTGAGCTCCCGTTGCTTGTCCCAGGTCGTTCTAGGACTACTCTATTTGGAACTTTGTTCTGTGTTGGAGACAACACATATGGAACGTGTTCCGCTTCCTCTCCTGCCGTGCACAAAGGATTCAGGACTCATTGCAGTACAGAAGTGTACTCAGGACACAGGCTCTATACATCTGAATCTTGGTATATGCCTTCAGCTTCTTATTAAGCCATATTCTTTTTCTGAGTCTAGAGAACATGGTAGCTGCTTTGCCAATGCATTTATCCAGCTCGACATCTAAGGAGAGAGTGTGAGATCGTTGACCCAAGGTACACAAAGTCATGAACCACCACCAATTGTTGTTTGGAGATAGTAATAGAGGGAGTTGAGTCCATGTCATGGCCCATGACTTGTGTTTTCTCCAGGCTAATTGTTAATCCAAAGTCTTGGCAGGCCTTGCTAAAACGATTCATGAGTTGTCATCAGCGAAAAGCATAGGTCAGAGAACAGGGGTAAATTACCCCAAATTGGGTAAAAGTGAAAATCCTGGGGGTAATGAGCAGACTGCTACCCCCTCCCTCCCTCCCGTCCCCAGCCTCTGCAGCCAAACATCAAATTATAAGCCACCTCTCCCTGTTACTTCCTTTGTTAGAGCAGGGCACTCGTAAATCCTCCCTTCTTTTAGAGATCGGAGATAAGCCTTCCTAATTGGTTACAGCTGGGGATTAGCCCCAGGCAATCAATCAGTCCAGGACTTCTGAATGACTGCTTCCTCCAGAAATGACTTCAAACAAGCAGGAGGAGGGAGAGGATCAAGGAGCAAGCAAGGGAAAGGAGGGGAAAAAGGTGCGAGAAACCAAGGACTTCATCAAGCTTATTTAAATGGACAAAATGGAGGGAGAAAATGGAGAGAGGGAGGAAATGGAGGGAGGGTGGGTGGATGGATGGATATGTGTGTGTGTGTGTGTGTGAGAGAGAGAGAGAGAGAGAGAGAGACTCAAAACTGAAAATGAACAGGCAAGCAAAAGAGAAACTTTGAATTAAAGCGGGGGAAGGGTGGCTTTTTAAGCTGCTGTCTAGGTTTATCATTGCTAGGTTTATCAGAGTAGACTGTGTCTAGATGGGCGGCATATAAATGTAACAAACAAACAAACAAACAAACACACAAATAAATAAATAAATAAATTTCTTTCCTTCCAAGAAGCAGGCATCCTTGAATCTCGTGGGTGCTGTCACTCTCTGCAGTGATCATAGAGACCAAGAAAGTAAAATCTGTCACTGTCTCCATATCTGCCCCTTCTATTTGCCAGAAGGTGATGGGACCAGTGGCCATTATCTTAGTTTTTTTGATGTTGAGCTTCAGACCCTTTTTTGCACTCTCCTCTTTCACCCTCATTAAGAGGTTCTTTAATTCCTCCCCACTTTCTGCCATGCTTTTGGGTAGTCAATGAAGCAGAAGTAGATGTTTTTCTGGAACTCTGGCTTTCTCCATAATCCAACACATGTTAGCAATTTGGTCTCTAGTTCCTCTGCCCCTTCGAAATCCAACTTGTACTTGTGGGAGCTCTTGGTCCATGTACTGCTGAAGCCTGCTTTGTAGGATTTTGAGCATAACCTTGCTAGCGTGTGAAATGATTGCAATTGTATCGTAGTTGGAGCATTCTTTGGCACTTCCCTTCTTTGGGATTGGGATGTAGACTGATCTTTTCCAATCCTCTGGCCATTGCTGCGTTTTCCATTGATGATGCTAAAAAAGCACACTGGTCCTTTGATATTGGGCTGTGGCACCAGGGTGTGTGACATGACCTTTAGTCTGGTTTGTTCCTTTTGCACACCACACATAGAATGATTAAAGTGGTACGGAAAGCCCCCCCCATCTGCATTGGCTGCCTCTAGCAAGCATGTCATTGCTAGCACCACTCTTGCAGCCACTGATGATGATTAAATCCTCTGCGAGCTAGCAAAAAATTAATGCAACTTGCTAGGCACGTTGGACACCTTACTACTACCTATACCACACCATGGCTGGAGTGCAATGTGTTCCATCAAAAATAGTGCACATCTTTATCAAATTTGGTGCATCCTGCTAATTCAGTACACAGTCTGTGAAAATTCAATAATACAGTATTTTTAATTCAAATAATGTATGATTTCCTTCCTTTCGAATCAAGGGGGTAATGTTGGAGTATATAAAATTTTTGGGGGGTAAAAGGTAAAACGGTTCCCTGACCCCTGCTATAGGGTCATCTAGTTCCCACCGACCTCCGAGGAAGGAGGGTGCAGCAGTCCTAAAACGCAACTCCACATGCAGGCACTCTTGAAGCCAGCACCTCCTCCCGAATGCAGCCCCTTTGCTCCCCTTCACCCCCACAAAGCTTGCCAAGGACTCCTGGGGAACAGGGTGGGCGGCAGCTGCGTGGCTGGTAGGGACCAGGCCTTCACTGGCAGCAGCCGCTCTGCTGCCATCCCAAGTCCAGCCAGCCTGACTTGCACAGCAGCAACAACACATGGAAAGAAGGGAGGGAGGGGAGGACTGACCAGCAAGCACTCTCTCTCAGCTGGACATGGGCAAGGGCAAGGGTGAGCGGGAATGGGGGGGCAGCAGCTGGGTCTGTAGGTCCATCCAGGATGTGGGGCAGGGCAGTGGATCCTCAGGAAGGAGCCACCTCCCTGGAGGCCCTCACTGTAAGAAGCATCGGGCTGATTAGGCCCCTGGACCATGACAGCCAGGGTATGAGTGGCATGAAGAGGGTTGCTGAGGGGCCGTCCTGCTCCCTTCTAGGAGACCAGCTTGGCTGAGGGGAGGGGAGCGGAGGGGAGGGGCCGGTCCACCCTCCTGCCTGCTTCACAGGCCCACATGAGGAGTCACTCTCTGAATGGATATCTATCTGTACAGCTCATAAGGCAGGTGTGTAGAGGGCAGGCTGGCCTTGAGCCCAGCAGAGGGAGGAGGGCCGATGGTGGTGGTGGTGGGTAAGGGCTGTTACGTGGCTTGGAGGCCACAGAAACAGATTTGCCATTAGCTGGCAGGAGGAGCAGGGCTGAGGTGGCCCAAGGCATCTGTTCTGGTGGCAGTAGGCAGGTGGCCCCAACTCCTTTGCTGCACCTACAGCAGCAAAACCTAGCCAGGTGGTGCCTGCACCAGCTCCCCACTCTTCTGGGCAAGGCTGCATGCCTTGCACCCCCTAAAAATCTTGCACCCGGGGCAATGGCCCCTCTGGGCACACACACCCCATGCTACGTCAATGTTTAGACCAGCATTACAGATCAGAAATCTCAACTCCCTGTCTCTCCTCTTTATCTCTGTTCTACATATCCTCAAACTGATCTTGCTTTTTAACAGTCTACTGTTTAAAACATTCGTGTGTGAGATATGTACAGTAATTATGAAACCATTTCAGGCAAGATTTGCTTAAACACCAAATGGGATATAGATCTTAGAATTCATTTGTTTGTTTAGCATAAGTTTTACTTGAAAGGCAAACAGAACTAATGTTAAATATGCACGCAGTCTCTTTTAATTTTTCTCTCTCATCATACTTTTACCCTCATTGAACAAATGTGTATGTGTACAGGCAAGACAAGCTGCCTATTAGAGCTGAAAATCTTTATTCATTAGTAAATGGAATACTGCCTAAAGGAGTTTGTATTTCTGCAGTTAATTTAGGTCATTCCTCTAAGACCATCTGGCAAATCCAGCTGTTCAGCAAAGGCTAGTAGGATGCGGAACCAGATCTATACACATAACAGTATATTTCTTGGGGAAAGACAACCATGTTTGACAATAGTGCAGATTCATTTCCTTCTTTTTTTACCTTCACAAAACTGAATGAAACCAAAGGGTGAAAGTATGTGGGTTTCAAGAATTAAAAAATTCTGGGTTTGTCTGGGTTTAAACTGAACACAGCTTGCAGTATTCTGATGTACAAAGTCCACTCCATGCCATGTTTAGTTCCCTTCAGCAGGAAATTTATGATGATGATGGTGAGCTATTGTAAAGTCATAAGTTGTTGAAGCAGATCACCCAAAGACCTACCAGTAGATTCAGAAGTATCTTCACCTAGTGACAAAGTGACCACTAAAAAAAAAAAACTCCTTCTCCCTTTTTGCTTTAGTTTTTTTTATCTTTTTTTGGGAGTCCTGGCTGCCCTAACAAAGCAGCAAAGTCACATTGTGAATGAAGCCTTCTTCTACTTTTATCTTTCATTCTGATCATGGTAGTGAACTTTCCCTCCTTAAGAGCAGCAGCTTCTTGCAGACATGAAGAAAGAACTGATGTCTCGGTTCTTTTTTAGTCTTATTATCTTTGATTCAATAAGTCTCATTCTTTTCCCATTACACATCACTGCAGGTGATGGTTACAGGAACTGGAATACAACCACAAAGCTAACTGTGAGCCATAAGAAAAATTCAGAACAAAACTCCCTGTTTTATAATACCTTGAAGGTGAACTATAGGTTACAAAACAGCATGCAAGCTTTCACAGCCCGCAGAACATTTCTTGTATCACAACAAACAGTGTAATACAAAAAAAGGTCTTTTCCCCACCCCAGCCAAACAGGAAACTTGAGTTTCAAAAACAGGCAACATGTGTAGAGGGGAGAGATACTGTATATACAGATCCATCGGCTGCCCTTGGTCTGAATCACTGGGTGGAAAATTCCAACCACATGTTACCAAGGGTGAAGCAGCTTTAACCTCACATTAAGAAACATACCTGGCAGACTTCTTCTGGGAATTTTGGGGACACTCATTTATAATTTTTCTCAGTTGTCCACCTTCTTCAAGTGCATGCCTGAAAAAGTGGATTTTAACCATAAAAACATATATATATTGGTTTAGTGGTCTAATAAAGGCATCACCATTTCCTAGACAAAAGGTAGTAGCTAATGTTCAAGCCACAAAGTCTGCAACAGTGACAGTCTTAAAATGGAATGTGGGATGAAGAAAGAACAGGTTACTTACCTGTAAACATGGTTCTTTAAGTGGATTCTCTATGAATACACACTGATGGGTTAAACAGCGCCTGCGCTGGTTCCTCTCGGAATTTTCCAGAGCTATGAGGGAAAAGATACAATGTTTGAGTTGCCCTGCACTGCGCAAGTGCAGCCCGCCAAAAATCCCCAGTTCCATGTGCCCGCACATAGAGAGAGTTGGAACTCAGTCAGCAGTGACGGACACGTGGGGAGGTTGGGCGGGTCGTGTGTATTCATAGAGAATCCACTTAAAGAACCATGTTTACAGGTAAGTAACCTGTTCTTCTTTAACGTGGTTCTCTATGAATCCACACTGATGGGTGACTACCAAGCTACTTACAGGATGGTGGGCCGTCACTGCAGCAGTGATGTAAGGATAGCCCTCCCGAATCTGGTCTCATTCTTGGCCCTGAGGTCCAGCCTGTAGTGTTTGATGAATGTCGATACACTGGACCAGGTAGCTGCTCTGCATATATCGGGGATGTCTACCCCACGCAGCAGGGCCGTGGATGTGGCAACAGCTCGTGTAGAATGAGCACGCAGGTTTTCAGGGAGAGGTTTGTGCTGCAACTCATAGGCCAACGAAATGGTGGAAACCAACCATCTGGACAGGGTCGACGTCGAAGCAGCAGTCCCTTTGCGTTGGCCATAATAACACAAGAACAGTCTCTGGACTTTCCTGAAGTCCTTGGTCCTCGAGATATAAAAGGATAATGCACGACGAACATCCAAACAGTGGAGCGTGCGCTCAATATCTGAAGAGGGTTCAGAAAAAAGAGTAGGTAGCAACAGAGGTTGGTTGACGTGAAAGTCTGACACCACCTTGGGGAGAAAAGAAACATCTGGGTATAACACCACCTTGTCCTTGAAAAATTGGAGGTAAGGGGAATCAGCCCGGAGAGCCGCCAATTCACTAGCCCTACGGGCAGAAGTGATTGCCACAAGGAACAAAGTTTTCAGGGATAAAAACTTCAGGTCACAGGTAGCCATTGGCTCAAAGGGGGGACGAACCAGTGAGTGCACTACTGTCTGTAAAGACCACTGAGGTAATGGCCGTCTCACAGGGGGTCTCATGTTGGACAGACCTCTGAAGAAAGCTTTCACCGTCGGATGGGAAAACCATCTGGAGGATAGAGACCCCTTGGGTTGGAAAGTTACAATGGCTGAGGTGTACACCTTTAAGGTAGACTTGGTTAAACCAAGATCAAACAGGTGTCTGAGATACAGTAGCAATGTAGATAAAGAGACGGGAGATGCTTGTAAACCCCGCTCTGTAGTGAATTTGAGAAAGCCTTGCCACTTGTGTTGATAGAGCCGCATGGTAGAAGGCTTTCTTGCCTTGTCAAGAACTTCCATTATTGATGGGATATCCTCCACGCTGTCAATTGGAGGGAGTCCAGGTCTGGGTGGAAGATCGACCCCGAGTCCTGAGTTATTAGGTGTGGAATGAGGGGAAGCTTGACCTTGTCGATTGCTGTCTGCAGAAGTAGAGAGAACCAAGGTTGTCTGGGCCACCAAGGTGCAATCAAGATTGCTTCTGCTTGCAGCTGGAGGGCTCTGACTACTGACCTCTGAACCAATGGAATGGGAGGAAACATGTAGAGAAGGCCCTTGTGCCAAGGGATCATGAAAGCATCTCCCAACGATCCCGGGCCCCGTCCTGCCCTGGATGCGTAGCGGAGACACTTCTTGTTGGAGTGCTTGGCAAACATGTCGGTTGTCGGAGTTCCCCACCTGTGGCAGAGTTCTTGAAAGATCTCTGAGTCCAGCTCCCATTCGTGATTTTGAGTGGAGCGACGACTGAGTTCGTCTGCAACGATGTTGTCCGTGGTGGCTATGTGGATGGCTACCGGGTAAATGTGCTCCTGGTAGCACCACTCCCAGAGATGTATTGAGAGGAACAGAAGGGACTTTGACCTTGTGCCTCCCTGCTTGTTCACGTAAAACATCGCTGTGGTGTTGTCTGTGACGAGCTGAATCGCCCTGCCTCTCACCAGAGGTAGGAAGGACTTTAAAGCTTTTATGATGGCTAGCAGTTCCAGATGGTTTATGTGCAAGTTTTTCTCCTGAGGGGACCACAGAGCGTTGATCTGATGACCCTCGCAATGGGCGCCCCATCCGAGTGGACTCGCGTCTGTAGTGACCTGAGTTGTCAGATGAAGAGGACGGAAGGGACATCCCACCAAGAGGTGAGGTCGGAAAGTCCACCATTGCAGCTGCTGTGCCAACTCCGGAGTGACAGTAAGAAGCTTGTTTGGACTGTCGAGGAGTGGATTGAAGAGGGACAGCATCCAAATTTGAAGTGAACGCATCTTGAGGCGAGCATGGGACAGGGTCGCCGTTGTAGAAGCCATGAGGCCTAGCAGATGTTGTGCAAGGCTTGCTTTTACTCTTGCCCTGGGCTTGAACTTTTTTATGGCTCCTACTAGCTTCTGGATGCGTTCTGGGGGCATGAACATCCGGGCGTGCACTGAATCTAACCTCGCTCCGATGTAGTCCACCACTTGAGAAGGATTCAGCTTGGACTTTTCGTGATTGACGGTAAGACCTAGTGATTGTAACGTCTGGAGAACATACTGAGTGTCCTTTAAGGCCTGATGTCTGGACGTCGAGACAATCAGCCAATCGTCGATGTAGGGAAACACCTGGATCCCTTGAAGGCGCAGGTATGCTGCCACCGGAGCCATGCACTTGGTGAAAGTCCTGGGTGCTGTGGAAAGGCCGAAGGGTAAGGCCACAAACTGATAGATGGTGTTGTTGAAGAGTAGACGCAGATATTTCCTGTGGCTTTTGCGTATGGTGACATGGAAATATGCGTCTTTTAGATCCAGGACCACAAACCAGTCTCCCTGCCTCAGAAGATGAATGATGGACTCTAAGGTCACCATCTTGAACTTGCGTACCTTGAGAAACTTGTTGAGGCTTCTCAGGTCGAGGATGGGGCGAAGGCCCCCGTCCTTCTTTGGAACCAGAAAGTATCGGGAGTAAAACCCGTCGAGGAGATCCTCTGATGGCACCTTCTGGATAGCCCCTTTCTGAAGGAGAGTCAGGATTTCCTCCTCTAGGATCGGATCGAATGATGTAGGGTTGACCTGTCCTAGAGGAGGCAACTTTATAAACTCCAGGCGGTAACCGGAGGTGATAATGTTGAGAACCCAGATGTCGTTGGTGATGAGAGTCCAGTTGTGAAGGTAAGGAGAGAGGCGGGTGGTGTGGGAGGTTGGCAGTGGAATAGTCAGGGAGTCAAAGGTACTGTTTTTGTTTTCTTCCAGGTGTTTTGAAAGACTGCCTCTTACGGGACGGTTGGGATCTGAAAGCAGTAGATGAAGAGGAAGAAGCCTGAGGAGGGCGTTGGGAAGAATTGCCCCCATAAGGACGGTAAGTACTGGTGGAAGGCTGTTGGTAAGACTGGGTGGTGTACTTTGGACGCCACTGAGGTTTGGATTGTCTAGGTGGAGGTTGCACGGAATATGACTTTGCCGTTTTCTTACTTTTATGTAAGTTTTCCAGGTTCTCATCAGTATTCTGGCTGAAGAGGCCTGTGGCATCAAAAGGCAGGTTTTCTACTCTAGCCTTAATGTCCTCAACAATGTTGGCTGAGCGCAGCCAAGCATGCCTTCTCAGAGTGATAAGGGAAGCAAAATTCTTGGACGTGGCCTCTGCTACATGGCGGGCGGCTAGTCGTTGATATTTAGATACTGTGAGAGCTTCCGCATGAGTATCCAGACAGAGTTGTCTAATATCGTCTGGAGCCATTTGAAGGGCTGGAAGAACCCTGGACCAAAGTTGTTTTTGGTAGGCACCCATAGCCACTAGATAATTCACTGCACGTAAGGTGAACGTGGTCATAGAGTACATGCGACGTGCCAAAATCTCGAGCTTCCTTCCCTCCTTGTTGGTTGGGGTAGGGTGACCTTTTGTAGGGGTCTTAGTAGAACTAGACTCTACTATTAAAGAGTTGGGTGCAGGGTGCATGACTAGGAAAGAGGTATTGTCACCATGAATCCTATAGAGATTCTCAGTTCTTTTCGAAATCGAGGTAGCATTAGCAGGATGCTCCCAGAATTCTTTAATAAGGTCCATTAGTTCAGGTATGAAGGACAAACTGACTGGATGTGTCCGTTCAGCCTCGATATCCCCGAAGATGAGATTCTCTTCTCTCCTTGGGGACTGCTCAATTGCTAGCTTTAAAGCTTGAGCCATACGGCCAACCATTTGAGTGTAGGAAGAGAAATCTTCCGAAGGAGAGGATGGTTTTAAGTTAGCTGCCTCTGGAGGCAAAGGTTCCCCAGGGATTGGGACTTCTAAGGACACCTCCGACTCGGTGTCGTCTTCCGCATCGGAAGATTCCTCTCCGGGATGCTCCTCCTCCGAATAGTATGGGGAGGATGGGGGACGAGGTATTTTCGGCCCCGAAGGTGTCTTTTTCGGGGCCGGAGGACACTCCTCTGCAGGTCGTCGAGGCGGCAAGACAGGCGGCGCAGTCGGGGCATCCTTCGGCGCCGTAGGTTTACCGGAGCCCGTTTCCGATGGTCTATTCGGGGATGGGGTTCGACGCGGAGAATGTGACCGAGAGGATGACGAGTAGGAGTACTTAGATCTCTTTCTCCTATGTCTCCTTTCCCTTGAGGTCGAAGAGGACTCGGTAGAAGAATCCCTTCTTCGCCGTCTCCGGTGGGACCTCTTCCGACCCCGACTGTAGTCTGAGTCGGACGGCGAGGAGTCCCTTCGACGTCGGTGGCCTCGACGGTGCCTGCGTCGGTGACGGGGCTTCTTCGGCGGTGGTTCGTCGGCGGCAGAATGAGAAGCTGGGCGCCGAGGGACTGGTTCTTTGACTGGCTTGGTAGGTCGACCCCGTGGAGGGGGAGGAGATATCGAACGACCCGACTCCGAGAGGAGTGAAGGAGATCGGGTGGTTCGCCCGGTAAGTATCGGGCTGAGCGGTACGCTCTCGGCGCCGGCAACAAGCTTGTCGAGCTGGCTAACCGTAGGCGACTTGCCCAAATCCACCGGTGGCGGTTGGCGAGGTGGAATGGGGGCGCCCAAATCGGAAACCGAATCCCGGTCCCGAGAAGACTCCTCAAGGAATGGAGAAGGCACCGACGCCGAAACAGGTGGTACGACCAGGGTAATCTCCTTGGTCTTCGCCTTAGCCTTCGGCGCAGTCTTGGAGGGTCCCTTCTTCGTTGGTGCCGAGGCTGAAGAAGAGGGCACATCAGACAAAGACTTTTTTCCAGCAGGCAATTTCTTGGATTTTCCTTTGGAAGGCTTCTTGGACACCTCCTTAGATGTCGAAGGAGGGGAAGAGGAGACCAAAGTCACCTCCGAACGAACAGTGGAGACCGACTGGACAGATTCCATATCTGACGGTTGTGAAGCTGACAGAGTGCGATTCCACAGAAAATACTTGAGGCGTTGCTGACGAGATTTTAGGGTCGCCTTGGTGAATTCCTTGCAATGCTTGCAAGAGGTGGGCGAATGGGTCTCGCCCAAACAGAAAAGACAGAGGGAATGATGATCCTGGAAGGGGAGCTTCCCGGAGCAAGCAGAACAGCGGCGAAAAGGTCCCTTTTTCGCTGACATAAGCCAACAGTTAACAAGAGGCAGAGAAAGTCAGTAATTGAAAGAATCCTGCTGGCGTGTGGCGCCTCAGCGGGAGGTAATAGGCCTCAATTAGGATCAAGCGGGAAGTGAAAGTACTTGCAACGAGCATGCCAGAGGCAAAGGAAGGTCAGCCGGTCCGGATTCAGGGCAACGGAGAGACGGATAGACGAAAGACAAGCCAGGTCAAGTCCAAAAAATCCGAAAAGTGCGATAGGAGAATGAAATCTCAAGAGCTCTAACTGAGAGGTTCCAACTCCGCGGGCGGATAAATGGAACTGGGGATTTTTGGCGGGCTGCACTTGCGCAGTGCAGGGCAACTCAAACATTGTATCTTTTCCCTCATAGCTCTGGAAAATTCCGAGAGGAACCAGCGCAGGCGCTGTTTAACCCATCAGTGTGGATTCATAGAGAACCACGTTAAAGAAGCTGCAGATATTTGAATTAAGCTCCTAGATGCTTACCAGCTGCTGAGAGATGTTAAGGTTGTGTTCTCTCAAGGACTAGATATGGAGAAACAAATACAGTAAACAAGGTTTGATCCCCCACTTTGGAAAACAAAAAAGCTGGCTGTTACTCAGAGCAATTTCCTTCTTACGCAAAATGCGCAAGTTCTTTAATAAATGGCAATAATTAGTCATGCATACTGATCTTTGTCATTACAAGCAATATACTGTATAACATTTCTTCTGCGACTGAGAGCCAACAGGATCACTCAAACAAGATTACAAACTTATATAGGGAAAACACATTACAATTCCTGTGGATTCGGAACACAAAAAGAATAAGGTAGAGTGTTTTTGGATATATTTTCTTTGGTAGTCATTAATCTGTAAAGACAGAAATTGGCAGTTATTGAGGAATCTGTAGACCTATAAACCTTATCATTACTCAGGAGCTTATTCGGCCCTGTCATATCCAGTAACTGTTTCATCCCCCATCTTATTATCATAATAACTACTACTGTATATCCTCCAATAACTGACCAGCACAAACATATATTTTAATATACAACTTCAGAACTAATTGAAAGTATCTCTTTTCATAGTTTTCCATTTGCTTTCCCCCAGGCAAAAGTAGTGTTTAGATTTTACAGTGAGGTCCAGAGATCTTCTGTCTGAGACAAAAAAACCAGGAATCTCTTTGTTGTTTATATGTTCATATTTTTCTGGGGTGCTAATCTAGACAATTAAGTTATATCTCAAACAGTTCATTCATCTGTGTTGCTACTTGCCAGCCGCTCATTATTACTTAATACTTAGCTGCAAAACAAAGCCTTGTCACAATTTCAGTGTACTTTACTTCTGATTAAGCATTTTACAGAGTGTAAATAAACTGTGAACCCTTAAAAAGCAATTGGTTTAAAAGACCAGCACAAGTAAGTTCCATAGAGTTCAGAGAGATGTGCAGTGTGACCGGACAGCTGCAAAGTTAGAAGCAGCCCTACAGCTGGACCAAAGGACCAACCTGGGCACACAGCAAGGGTGGGCTGGGGTGCATTTCCCTGCACATTTTGTGATGTGTGATCGATGAGAAACAGATCAAACCAGACTGTTCCTCGGGCAGTCCAAATTACGATCTGTTTCCCCTTGGGATCCCATTCTTACTTCTAACTCAGAGTAAGAACAGTTATTATTTTACTGCCTGAATGTCTTTTTTTGTGTACATAGTAAAATAACCCTGTATTTTCCACAGCAAAAGTTAAAGGTACACTTATTTGTTTGGTCTACCATACAAAGTGCATAATTAGTCTAACACATCGCAACCACCCCTTAAGACTAAGATCTTGTGTGAATCAAACTTGCAAGTTAAAAATATGTGCAGTCTCCAATAGTTATGAACAATTGGAGATAACTCCCACAACTGCCAAAAACTCTTGCTGACAGGTGCATCTCAGTTTGGACTTTGCATGAACTGGGGCAAGCAGAAGGCAGAAAACACTGCTCTCTAGAGATCTCCTTGTGTCTGAACAGGAGGGTACATCTCTATCTGCTCTTGCTCTTTGAGCAAATTACTCAAGAAGCAGATGGTATTATCTTGTATAGAAAGAGAAGAGATACTCTCCAGCTGCTTAAGTAATCACATATACGTATCTATTTCACAAGAATCCAGGAGAAGGTAAAAAAGCAGTCTGAGAACATTCTTTGTCAAAACTTTAAATAACGCTGGCAAAGAAGAAAAAAGGCAACCCAGCTGAACATTAACAGTCTCAACTTCTAAGGGCAGCATGAGGTCCACACTGGAATTGGCAGCAGCGGCAGCAGCAGCAGCGGTAGTGGGGGAGACGACCCAATCCTGTTATGGCCACTAGACTGCCCGCAGTGGCAACAGGAAAGCTGTCACTTTTAAACTTTCAAACAAGGTGTTGGATGTGTCCCAGGAAGGGTGAGAGTGGCCAGAATCCTTGTGGCGTTCGCCCTCGTACCCCTGCCTGACTTTCCAAACACAAAGCACACGAAGGCAAACTACTACTCCTTTTCACCCCGCTGCCACCAGTTGATCACTAAATCAATATTAATTATGGAAGGATGAAGATGCAGATCCAAACTTCACTGTCTTTTAAATAAAACATGTTTATTGATTACAAATATCTGAATATTACTCATAGGTAACTTCTATTATCAATCTCAACCTTCTATTTGTCATTACAGTTATTCACTTTTCACTCTAATCACACCTTAGATCTCCCAAATACCACACTCTATCTCCTTCTCCACTCTCTCACTCTCCTCTGACCGACTGACTCTGACATTTTACTCTGACTAGCTTACTCCCTCGGACTCTACCTCTTTAATACATTTCTCTTGGCTCAGCCTCCTAGCAACATTAGTCTGAAATATGAATATTCATAATTACTGTACTTAACACAATAATGGTGAACGCTACATACCTCCCCCTTAAATATATTTGTTTGGGAGAGGAAACATGTTTTTCCTCCTAAACAAACAGGCGCAATTGTATTAAACTTTACTTACCATATAACACATTTAACATAACAATTACTATACCTTATACACTAAACATTTCACTAATATTCAATAATATACTTTACTTTATCATTTACACTTACTACAATTAACATTTTCAACCATACAGAAATTGCAATCAGGAGACTTTTACATAAATTTATTTTATTTTACATCAAATAATTAACTTGTAAATCATAGTCCATTCTAGTTTCTAGTCCGTTCATCATTCCTCTAGTCTCCTGGAAAGTGCATCCGCGACAAAGTTGTGGGCTTTCAAGGCATGATCTGAGTCTCTGTTGTAAAGTCCAAATTTGCAAAGTCCAAGTCTTTTACCTTCCTCTTGCAATAAGGTGCAGTGTGGACTGGTCTGGTTGTTACTGCCTCCTTCAGCTGGACACACGTCTGCTGGCACTCAGGGGTCTCTCTGTTGATCACTGGCTCCTTATTCCGCAACCTTTTCCATTGTCTGGGGGTCATCAGCCACTCAGTTGACCAATGGATGTCGTTTGCTGGTCGTTTCTTAGTGATGTCAGCTTTAAGTCTGGTTCGGGGCTTCACTTTCTCAGCTAGTGAAAGGGTAGGCAGTTCCCTCTCCTCCTCCCGAACATCTTTAGATGTGCCCCTCTTTAAGGCATCAGGGCTTACATCTTGGCACTCCCAAAGCCAACTACACCAGAGCACAGAGTGCTGTCCTCTGAAGATGTCGGCCAGAGACTGGTGAAAAGTTAGGAAGAACAACCAACCTTCAGAACACGGCCAAAGAGCCCGAAAAACCCACAACAACCGCTTACATCTTTCTCCTTCTGAATCACATAATTTCCCTTCTTCAATTTTGACACTACTTTATAGGGACCCTCCCAAGCTAATTGTAGCTTGTGACCCTTGACTGGCCTAAGTAAAAGAACTGGTCCAAAGTTCTGTCCCAGGCTTTCTCCAGTGATCTTTGCAGGGTGCTCTGCAACCTGTTCATATATTCTATTACTTACTCTGGGTCACTTTCACTATGGTCTTCCCAGTTCATTTGGAGCAAATCTAAAGGACCGTGTACCTCCCGCCCTAGTGACAACTCAAATGGACTGAATCCAGTGCTTTCCTGCGGAATGCTCCTATAGCAGTATAATGGGGGTTGTATTTTGCAGTCCCAATCATTTGAGTTCTCTGCTACATAGGCCTTAATCATGCGCACTAATGTGCCATTAAATTTTTCAATTAATCCATCCGTTTTGGGATGATATGGTGTAGATTTGGGTGATTCCACAGGCTTTCCATAACCTGTTTATAAGTCTGGAGGTGAAGCTAGTTCCCAAATCACTGACTATTTTGCTAGCAAATCCCAATCGGCTCATGTAATTGATTAAGGCATCTGCCACTATGTCAGTTTCCATGTTCCGTAATGGAATTGCCTCACAATATCTGGTGGCAAAGTCCATAATGGTCAGAATGTACTTATTCCCCCTTCTGGTGGCTTTAGGCAAAGATGACTGGCAAAGGACATAATTTGGCTTTAGTCCTGTCCTGCCCTGTCCCTTGTCTCTGACAGACATCACAAGTTTTGCAATAACAAGTAATCTGTTTACCCATACCTAGCCAAAAGAAGTTCTGGGAAACCCTTCTTTTGGTTCGTGTGATCCCCATGTGTGCCCCAAACAAACTACTGTGAGCTTGATTTATGATTTTCTCCCTGTATTTACTTGGGACCACTAATTGCTTTGGGGGTTCTTCTTTACCTCTGTATGGGGTGTCTAAAGTTTCCCTACACGAAAGGTCTTTATCCATGTAAAATCTCTCAGGGCATTCAGGAGACAATACAGTGGGCATTCTGGCTGCTTCAGTGCAAACCCCCAAGCTAATATCCTCCTTCTGCTCCTGGGCAAAATAATGTTTATTGGGATTATTCAAAAGCATGAAATCAGCTTCAGCACCACTATTAATCTGGTTATTCAAGGGACTCTCTCTCCAGGCCATCCCCTGCTACTGTATCCAATTCTGCTACAGTGGGTGATGTTTGGCTCCCCTTTGAGAGCGTAAGTACAAAAGCACTCTTGACATGCTCTATTAAGTCCCAACTGATTAGAAAAGCAGCTGGTATTTCATCTGAAACTGCCACCTGCCACTTTCCAAACTAATTCCCATAGTTTATCTGAACCTCTGCCACTTTCAGCACTACAGATTCTTTCGCAATTCCTTTTAAGGTCATAGTTCTGCCTGGAATTATGTCATCCTGGGCTATCAAATCAGAATGTACTATAGAAATTTGAGATCCTGTGTCCCTTATGGCAATATATTTCTTTCTTCCCACTAATATCGCTTCACCAGCGTTTTTGAGAAGAGTATTGTCATTTTTTAAATATAAAAACACTGGACTATAGGGGCTACAGGAATGTCTTCTTGCTCAGTTGCTGTGGTTGCCATGGAGACAGAACCTTGGCCACGGTTTCCCTCAGAGGCTTCCACAGTTCCCAAGCAGTATACTTTCTTGATCTGGCCATTATTCTCCACATGTTTAGGGTTTTTTTTTTTTGTACAATTGAATTGTAAATGACCAGGCTTGCTGCATTTGCAGCATCTGTAATTCCTTCTCTCATCCTGAGGAGATTTGGTAAACTTTTCCTTAGAGTTCATTTGGTTCTGAGGACTAGGCCATACTAATTTAGCTGAGGCACCACCTCGGCCTTCATTTCCTGTTGTTTTGCTTAGGTAATTTTTATTAAAGGGCTTCTTATTGTCATCCCAATTCTGCTTGTTAAAATTTACCTCAGATTTCATTTGGGTCTGAAAACTAGCCGTGCTAATCTTTTCATTCCTATTTGAAATTCCAGTTGTTTTACCTCCAACGCCATTTGTCTTTTTTCCTGCTCTAATCCTCTAAGCTTGAATTCCTGTTGTAACTTCCATTTTTGAAATTCTAGGGAGCTTAGGACACCTGGTCTTTCTGAGGTATTTTCCTCAGTCTCTAACTGTTCTCCTGGATTTAAAGGGTCTCCATTTCCTGAGGTAGCAAACTGTGCCTCTTGAGACACAGTTTCCACTATTACTGGTCTTTTAGTTCCTTTGGGAGGTTTATTTATCTGAGTTACTTATTGTAGAGTGTCTTTCTACTGATTTTAAAATTGACATGTCTTCCTGTTTTTACTTCCAGTCACTGAAATTATTTCTATAATTTCTATTTCTTGGCTTTCTCTTCTCTTCCCTCAGATCTGCTCTGATCCCTGGCTTCTGCTTTTTCCACAAGCGCTCTCTAAACTCTTAGAGCCTTGAGCTAGCCCACTGGGTCTTCAAATCTTGAGGTAAAAATACAAGATTTTTCTCTCAGAGTCGTTACCTATCTTAGACACCCCCCCCCCGATCTGGGTTCAGAAGCCCCCGCCACTAAGCTTTTCCCAAAAGCTCTAGTGAGGAACCAAACTTCTTTGCCACAGACATCTGTCTAAAAGGTACCCTTGACTCAAGAAAAATTCTCTTCAAACTCAGGCTTGACTGGATTTCTTCGTATCTCACCGCTGGACACCAATGCTGGCATTCACCCTCGTGCCCCTTGCCTGACTTTCCAAACACAGAGCACACGAAGGCAAACTACTACTCCTTTTCATCCCGCTGTCACCAGTTGATCACTATATCAACATTATGGATGAAGATGCAGGTCCAAACTTCACTGTCTTTTAAATAAAACATTTTTATTGATTACAGACATCTGAATATTAATCATAGGTAACTTCTATTATCAATCTCAACCTTCTATTTGTCATTACAGTTATTCACTTTTCACTCTAATCACACCTCAGATCTCCCAAATACCACACTCTATCTCCTTCTCCACTCTCTCACTCTCCTCTGACCAACTGACTCTGACTCTTTACTCTGACTGACTCTCTCTGACTCTGACTCTTTATTACATTTCTCTTAACTCTGCCTCCTAGCAACATTAGGCTGAAACATGAATATTCATAACTACTTAACATAATAAGGGTGGTTGTTGTGGGTTTTTCGGGCTTCTTGGCCGTGTTCTGAAAGTGGTTCTTCCTAACGTTTCGCCAGTCTCTGTGGCTGGCATCTTCAGAGCACAGTTTGCTGTCCTCTGAAGATGCCAGCCACAGAGACTGGCGAAACGTTAGGAAGAACCACTTTCAGAACATGGCCAAGAAGCCCGAAAAACCCACAACAACCATTAGATCCCGGCCATGAAAGCCTTTGCGAATACATAATAAGGGTGAATGCTACAATCCTATGAGCCAATCGCAAAGTATAACTGCTTTCAGGACGATGCACTCCAGGACTGCTCCAGAAACCTTCTGCTTGTTCTTACCCAAGCTGGATGTTGCCCTGGTTTATACGTGCAGAAGGTGGTAGTGAAGACTCCCTGATTCTACTGGTGTACAAAGACAACAATGTGCATGATGGGCCATTCCATGGAGGGAAAAAACAAATAGGATTCTGGCCATTCATCACAAGGATGATGTCCACACTTACCTTGTTTACAAGTTAAAAAGCAATAAATTCTTCCACTGCGACTTAATGGCTGCAAAATTCACAACTTAGCAAAGAAGAATTTTCCTACAATTTTCTATGCATGCACTTCTCCTTAAAATGAATGTCTTGCATACATGTCAAAAATAGGCAAAACATTTTTGCTGCCACCATGGCTCCTTGGGCAGTAGAGCTTGAGAGATTCAAGCAAGGTCACAAAAGTTCTTACTAATAAGCAAATATAAATTAAAAATTCATGCAGGCATCAGTGGGTTAAAAATTGCACGTTTGTGGAAAAGATAGGCCAAAGATGAATGCACTAAGAAGTGTTATACAGTATAAACTGGTATAAGTTCAAACGTTTAGTAATGTGCAAGGTTTTTCCCCCTTTCCACCTATTGCTCCATTCAAGACAATTTTTGTTCTATTTTGAGTTCTATTTTTTAAGCTGATACTCCAAGCAATCAATTTAACAATTTTCCCCCAACTCAAGCCTACTTGAAAGGTATTCCTTTGTCTCATTAATTATTGATCAGGCAAGTCTTAGAAAAGTCCTCAGGTAATAATTGAGTACCCCTTCAAGAATTACTGCCTTGTTGTGGCTTGAGTGATTCAGAGAAGCTATGGGCTATGCCGTGCAGGGACACCCAAGACGGACAGGTCAGAGTGGAGAGTTCTGACTAAATGCGATCCACCTGGAGCAGGAATTGGCAATGCCACTCCAGTATCTTTGCCAAGAAAACTCCATGGACAGAAACAAAAGGCTAAAAGATATGATGCTGGAAGATGAACCCCTCAGGTCGGAAGGCATCCAACATGCTACTGAGGAAGAGCGGAGGACAAGTACAAGTAGCTCTAGAGCTAATGAAGTGGTTGGGCCAAAGCCAAAAGGATGCTCAGCTGTGGATGTGCCTGGAAGTGAAAGGAAAGTCTGATACTGCTAAGGAAAATACTGCATAGGAACCTGGAATGTAAGATCTATGCACCTTGGTAAGCTGGATGTGATCAAACAGGAGATGGCAAGAATAAACATTGACATCCTGTGTGTGAGTGAACTAAAATGGACGGGAATGGGCGAATTCAATTCAGATGATTATCATATGTACTATTGTGGGCAAGAAAAGAGTGGGGAAGAGCTGTACTGGGATATAATCTCAAAAATGATCAAATGATTTCAAAACAAATCCAAGGCAGACCTTTCAACATCACAGTAATCCAGGTTTATGCACCAACCACCGATGCTGAAGAGGCTGAAATTGACCAATTCTATGAAGACTTACAACACCTTCTAGAACTGACACCAAAGAAAGATGTTCTTCTCATTCTAGGGGACTGGAATGCTAAAGTAGGGAGTCAAGAGATAAAAGGAACAACAGGGAAGTTTGGCCTTGGAGTTCAGAATGAAGCAGGGCAAAGGCTAATAGAGTTTTGTCAAGAGAACAAGCTGGTCATCACAAACAGTCTTTTCCAACAACACAAGAGGTGACTCTATACATGGAAATCACCAGATGGGCAATACCGAAATCAGATTGATTATATTCTCTGTATGTGGGACAGAAAGCAAGTTAGAACTGGATATGGAACAACTGATTGGTTCAAAATTGAAAAAGCACAAAGCTGTATATTGTCTCCCTGCTTATTTAATTTATATGCAGAATACATCATGCGAAAGGCAGGACTGGACGAATCCCAAGACGGAATTAAGATTGCTGGAAGAAATATCAACAACCTTAGATATGCAGATAATACCATTCTGATGGCAGAAAGGGAGGAGGAATTAAAGAACCTCTTAATGAGGGTGAAAGAGGACAGCGCAAAAATGGTCTGAAGCTCAACATAAAAAAACCCCTAAGATCATGGCCACTGGTCCCATCACCTCCTGACAAATAGGAGAAGATAGGCAGTGACAGATTTTACTTTCTTGGGCTCCATGATCACTGCAGATGGTGACAGCAGCCACGAAATTAAAAGACACCTGCTTCGGGAGGCAGTGGAAGACAGGAGGGCCTGGCGTGCTCTGGTCCATGGGGTCACGAAGAGTCGGACATGACTTAACGACCAAACAACAACTGAACGAAAGCAACTAGATTTAATCAAGCTGCCCTGAGCTTCAGCTGCCTGCTGCAAGCCTTTGAAAATAAAAATGCCTATTTGCTGAGTATATTTCTCAGACATTTCACAGAAGCCGCTTCTAGATTTGGAAAGAGGAGGGTACTCCACGTCAACGAACAGAAACACCAGAAGACCACCACATCCTATTGCGTCGCTCTGCGCTCATCTCCCTCCCATCGCGTCTCTCCGTGTAGGACCCCGTGAGTGGATTCTTTTCCCGCCTAAAGGCCTGGCCTTAATCACGTAAGGCGGGTGGGCGGGAACACCACCGGCGAGGCGCTCAAGGCGCATAAGGCGGCTGCCGTCTCCTGCGAAGGTTATCTCGGGCGGAGAGGGTGGCGCTTTGCCAGGCGAAAGGGGTGTGCGCGGAAAGGGCGGAGTCCACCGGGGAGAGACACCACCTCCGGAGGCATGACAGAGCCCGTCAACAGCGTGCCGAGCGGCGGCCGCTCTTTAATACGCGCGGCCGGCTGCAGCGTGCGGTCTGCGGCGCCTCCGTCATCGTTTGTTCGCGCCCGCTGCCCTCGCTATGCGGGACTATGACGACCTGGTGGCCTTTCTGGGCGAGTGGGGCCCCTTCCAGCGCCTCGTCTTCTTCCTGCTCAGCGCCAGCATCATCCCGAACGGCTTCAACGGCATGTCGGCCGTCTTCCTGGCCGGCACCCCGGAGCACCGGTGCCGGGTGCCGGCCAGCGCCAACCTGAGCGCCGAGTGGCTCAACGCCAGCATCCCGCTGGAGGTGCGCGACGGGCGGCAGGTGCCCAGCCGCTGCCGCCGCTACCGCCTCGACGCCCTGCGCAACTTCTCGGCCGCCCGGCTGGAGCCCGGCCGCGACGTCAACCTCAGCCAGGTGGAGCAGGAGAAGTGCCTGGACGGCTGGGAGTACAGCCGCGACCCCTTCACCTCCACCATCGTCAGCGAGGTACGGTGGCGCCTCCACGGCCAGAGGAGGAGGCGGCGGGTTGGCGCGCGTTTTGCCTGAAACCTTGGGAGAGAACGGCGGGGAAGGATGCGCGGGGAGGGCGCGGCGCCTGGAAGCCGTTGCTGCCGCGTTAAGCATCATTCGGGGCTCGATACCCACCGAATTTAGGGCGGGAGGGGGAACCGTGGGGTAGCAGGGGCCGGGGCGCAGAGGCGGGCAGAAGAGGTCCCGGAGCGCCCGGGAGCGCCAAGCGCGCTTGCAAGAAAGAGGGTTGCCGGAGAGCGCGCCCGTCGCCGCCACCCTGCATGCAGGTCGGCTGAAGGGATTGTGGCTGCTTCTCGAGAAGAAAGGGCGTTGGGAAATAACAGGAGGTTTTCGCGTTGCGTGGGGTTTCGGCAGAAATTTTCAGAGGCATCCTTTTTAATACTCCGGAACGGTCGGGTGTGGCGGGAATGGCTTGCGTAGCGGGCCCGTGTCAGGCATCGCGCCGCCACGCTGGGCTCTTGAACCCTCGACCCTGACCAACCCTCTCCACTGTAACAGGTCGTGGGGACGGTGTTGCTTCGTTGGCGAGGGGAATAGGAGAGGATGGGCGCAAGCCACTCTTGTGCGTAGGCAAGGCCCTCGTAGGGACTGCGTAGGGATCCATTCGCCTTGTTATAAACAAGGTACCCGAGAAATACGGGAACCTGTTCGCCGCTCCAGTCAGTGATCTTTCTGTCTCTACGCTTATACTGTACTTGCTTGATGCCGCGTCGCCCAGCTTCTCATTATTCGATCATCCGGTGCTGAACGCGTTGGCGTCTCCGTTGCAGAGGGCGGCTTGGTTGTCTTAACTTCCCTCCGCCCCTCTTCCCATGCAGTCTCCGTGATTCAGGTTGCGCCCCTTTGTAGAGGTACAATACTGTAGCTGTCAGGCAAGACCGCCTGTGGATTTCTTCCCTGGCAGGATTTGGCATCAAAACCTCTTGCACAGTCCGCCTGCCCTGGGAGACTGTGTCCTCTGGCCATTTGAGTGGTCTGCATGCAATAAAACCAGCAAGGAAGGATAGCTTGCACACTAGTTATGTCTGGACAGATTAGGTCAATTCTCTGGGGGTTCTTTTGAGTTTGGGGGGGATGTAGAACTTCAGTGTGGTAGCAAAGTAAATAAGAAAGTCACATGATACAGAAAATTTGATTGCCAAATTTAAGATGAATCTGGTTTTAATTAAGTGTGAGCTTTGTGATGCAGTGGTTAGACTGCAGTATTGCAGCCAAAGACTGCTCAGGAGTCAGGACCTGAGTTCGATCCCAATGGGCTCATGTAGCCAGCTCCATCTTGACTCATTCTTCTATCCTTCCAAGGTCAATAAATTGAGAATCTAGCTTGCTGGAGGGGGAGCAATGTATAGCCTGCGTAATTAAATCATAGACCATCCAGAGAGAACGTTAAACACAATGGTGTGGTATTATAAAGCAGCACACTTTGAACATTCAGCATAGTAGATTTGGGGGTGGAAAACTAGATCACATCAGGTTCTAACTTCTGTCTTCCTTCCAATTGAATAAAGATCTTGATACCACAAAACAGTTACAAAGCAGAAACCCTGACTCACAGGAGTTTCAAAAACTTCTGTGTCCTCATGAACTTTTAATATCTGGAAGCCTACAGGGCATGTTTATCTCATGCATACCTTTTCAATAAGTTCAGCTTGGAACAGAGTTGGCAGATGTTGATGTTGTTAGACTATTGTTCCCATGACTGGAAAGCTCATAGGCATTGCACTATAACAATATTTGGAAAGCCGCAAGTTGTCTACGGGTGATTTAGATCTACCTGTATTGGTCCTTGCAAATATCTCACTGATATGGAAGAAAAGGGACAGAATTCTGTTGGGTTTTACATAAAATTTGTGTAACTTTCTGTGGCAAAATGACAATAAATAAAATCTCAACAAAATGTTTCTGAGCAGGAATTCTAATGGTGTTTGTTTAACTTGCTACAGTTAATTGGCCAGGTGCTAAGGCACATCTTGATTGTGCAACTGGGTGCATGGTCATCAAGCACACCTCAGCACCTTGAAATAAGTATAATACAATATAAAAAGGATCAAACAAATGCATCATTAAAAATGGTACACAAAAGCAACACCAAAAACACATTCAAAGCAGTAAAGTATTTGTTGTTGTTGTTGTTCTTTAGTCATTAAGTCGTGTCTGACTCTTTGTGACTCCATGGACCAGAGCACGCCAGCCTTCCTGTCTTCCACTGCCTCCTGGAGTTGGGTCAAATTCATGTTGGTAGCTTCGATGACAGTAAAGTATACCACCCATTAAAAAAACCCACTCAGCCAGCCAGTCACTGAGGGAAAGCTTGCCTGAAGAGAAAGGTTGCAGAAGGACAGAAAAGATGGGGCCAGCCTGACCTCCTGTGGGAGGGAGTTCCAAAGTCTGGGAGCAATGACCGAGAAGGCCGTCTCCCATGTCACCACCTAACGCACCTGTGAAGATAGTGGGACTGAGAGACAGGCCTCCCCTGATGATCTTAACACTCAAGCAGGCACATAATGGGAGACAGAGTTCTTGAGATAGCTTGGGCGCAAGCCCTTTAAGGCTTTATAAGTTAGAACCACCCTCAAAACCTGGGCATCCAGACTCAGAGACAAATCTAGGAGTACCCCGAAGCTGTGCATCTATGTTTTCAGACTGAGAGTAACCCCATACAGCGCAGCTCTGTTCTTTGATCTGCCTTTCAGTTGGCCAGGAATATCTCTTGTCTTCTCTGGATTAAGGATAACTACCCTATTGTGGTTCTTCCTTACTCAGGCTGTCATTACTTTTTGGTTTCTTTAATGACCAGCAGCTTCTTCCTTACGATGACACCTGCCTTACTGTGACTGTAATTTATGCTGTAAGATTTTAGCCACGGCATTTAAAAGGGTCTTGCACAATGTTTTTTGTTTATTTGTTTAATTTTGGGGAATACACTTCATGCCTTCATAAATCTACAGGCTGCTCTTGAGAACATTGACTGGCTTCAGTAGAAAATATTGTTTATTACTTTCAATGACCTTTCCTGAAGTAATGCTTCTGTGCTGAATATATCTGATTTCGCTCACTGAACACTTGTAGCACAGAGACAAGCTGGCACATGTAATGAAGAAAATAGGACATCGCTTTTAATTTTGGAATTAGTTCTGTTCCTTTGAAATGCTCGAGCAAAACTTATATTCCTGGCCTGAATTGTCAGAAAGGAAAATACAGAAACAAAGAGATATGAACCCAAAATAGCCCATTGTAGAAATGTTAGAATAGGGAAAAGAAACTGTGGGGTGCATTCAAAATTTTAGTTGGTCTACTGCTTCTTTGGTTTGGCAAAGGGGAGATAAGAAAAAACTACAGTTCTTCTCCCTTCTGCTCCTCTCCTATCAGTGGCAAAGATGAAAACAGATGGCATGTTCAGAAACTGGCCCGCCCAGTATCCTTTGAGAAAATAGAACACCCTCTTGCTTATCCTGTGCTCTGAAAGTGATTACCAGGACTCAGGGGAATCAGAGACTGTCAGAGGACCTTGCTGTCCGGGCAATACTGTATGTTTGGCAGGCTCCCAGACTAGAACAAATGCTAGGAGGCACTCTGTAATCTGCAACATTTGAAAGTGCTTCTGCTTTGGAGAATGGGTTGAAATACAGGCGATATAGGTTCTGCCCCACCCGTTCCTTTTCCTCTCCACTTGAACATACCCTCTAGACTCGAGTTTAATTTGAGCCAGGGAACAGCCACACAAATACATCCCTTCAAGTCTAAACAGTATGGCTTCTTTTTCTTCCAGCTCTATTTCATTTGTAAATCAACAATTTCATTTACATCTTTCACATGGGTTTGCTGTTAAGGTATTATTTTTAAAATGCAGCAACCAGCCATTTCTCACAGATGATTTCAATTTTTAAATACAACTGAAATGTTTAAGGGTTCCTAGCACTTGTGACAAGAGTTGCTAAAAATAACTCCCATACTCTTTTTTTTAAAAAGCAGGACATAAAGAATTAAAGCTGATATTCTGTCCTTACTTTGTTCCAAATAAGTGGCTAAGTATTTTCCTGTTTCATTGAAAGTATGTGTTTTATGGCCTTCTGCTTGCAAAGTGTTGGTCTTTATTATTTGATATGCATCCTCTGCCGGGAATGCTGTAATCTTTGCCTGAACCGTGGGAATTGAACTAGACTTTTTTAAAATCAGCTATTTTCTGTAAAAATTACAGCACTAGTGAAAAGGCATATTGAGTCATTTAGTCAGCATGAATTGCTCTAGATGCTTAAAGCAAAAGGCTACCATATTAGGAGTTGCTTTTGCTATGAAGTACAATGGTAACTGTTTTTGGCCTCCCATGATTAGGTTTTATTTCGTTGGTCTTTTTACTGTCGTAAATGTTCAGTTGCTTCTTGTCATGTTATGCCTGTCCATACATGACCTGTTGGTATGTACCTTTCTTCTTGGTATCTCCTTTTGGTTACTGGGTCCAGTATACGTTGCAGTTGGGAAAAATGAAAAACTTTGCTTCAGCAGTACATCCACTGATGTAGCAAAGTGGTTTGCACAAGTGTTCGTACAGACAGTAAGGGTTTCCCAGTGACAGAATCATTATGAAGGGTGCTTTTCACTCTAGGCTAAGTTACCCTCTTTCCTTGTTGAGACATTCTGTGAATTTTGATTATGTAAAGCAAAAATGAGAGATTTAGAGAAAAAGCTTGCCATGTTCCGAGTAGACCTGCATAAAATACACCAATACTTTTACTTTCTCCCTGCAGAAGAATAAGCACAATTCCAGAGTCCAATTCACCTTTTATCTCAGTCATTCACATGTTCCTGCTAACATTGAAGATTGGTATCTGATTAAATCAGTTATTGCAGATGGAAGATAAATGCTGGCACACAGTGCATACAAGATTTCTAAATGCATCCGGAATGCCAAATTAAAATGTTGATACTTTCCAGGGCTTCAGTAGTTTGGAGTCATCAAAGTAGGTTTTATAAATGGACTATTCTAATATAGCCCTAATCTACTTTAAATCATAGATACTGGGTTCAGTGTGATTAAGATAACAGCAACTATTTGTTTTTAAAGACTTTATAAACACATAGCTTTCCCATGGAAAAAAAGAACTCAATCTAATTCATTTCATTGTAATAAAACACTCTGAACAAATAATAAAAACATTATGGTTCTTTTGTTATGTCTCCCTTTTAAAGTTCATCCTTGCAGTATTAAAATTAGTCATGTGCTTTCCAAACAACTGCATACCAGAATGTACCCTTGGAATCTTGGACCAAGATGCACAAAACATGCAATTAGTTCCATGTGCCTAGCACAGACTTAAATTATTTGGGGACAGAAAAAAACTGCATGCCACATGGCAAATGATTTTGAAACTAGGGAAGTATCAAAAGCAGGTTGTGAGATATCACATTACTTAAAATGTGTTTATGTATTAAATCAAATGGTCCAGTATACGTTTTTGGGCTGTAGTGAAGTACTGTAGGTCCTTTGACCCCAAAACATTATGTAAATGTATTAAACCTTATAATACGAAAAGCCAGTTAACTCTGGGTTTTAGTCAAGGAGAGTTCAGCACTTTTAAGTCCTGCTGAAAATTAATGGAGACGTATAAAATTATGCAGGGGATGGATAAAGTGGACAGAGGAGAGCTCATTTCCCTCTCACCCAATACCAGAATTGGGGGAGAAATCCACTCAAATGGAGTGTTGGGAGAGTGAGAACAGATAAAAGAAAATCTTTCTTTACCCATTGTGTTGTGAGTCTGTGGAACTCCTTGCCACAGGATGTACTGATGGCATCTGGCCTAGATGCCTTTAAAAGGGAATTGGAGAGATACCTGGAGGAAAAGTCCACCACAGATTACAAGCCATGATGGGGATGTACATTCTCCAGGCTTCAAAGGAAGGTACCTCAAAATGCCAGATGCAGGGGAGGGGTATCAGGAGACAGGTATCTAACTGTCTCGTGTGCTCCCAGAGGCATCTGGTGGGGCCACTGTGAGATACAAAAAGCTGGACTAGATGGGCCCCTTGGCCTGATCCAGCAGGTCTCTTCTTATGACTTCAAAGCACTGTACCTTGCATTTAAAACAGACATGATTTACTGTATTAGAAAAACATACAGTATTGTGTATGACTATTTACATGCTGTATCTTCAGAAGTTTTCTGTGTGCCTTGTCAGAAGTCCCAGTAAGATTTGCACTGAAGTAAGTGTGGTAGACTTTGGTAGGATGGCATATATTAAATAATTCCCAAACCCATATTTAGTTTGAAGCTGATGGTGAAATATCTATATATTTTGTCTGCCCTTGGTGGCCAAGGACTGTTGCTTTCTTCCAAGGGGTAGGGATCCATTATCTTGCACTTATAAAATTATAGGATGGCTTCAGTCATGGTCTAATTATGGTTAACAAGAGATTTCTGTGTTATCTCCTCCCTAGAAGCAAACGGTGAAAGCTATTATTTTTTAATTATTATTTTTTTGGCAGACTTTTTATTAAAGCAAATATTAACTTATATCTGGCAAGATAGTTCAGTGAGAAGGGTATCTTTTTATAGAGCCATCGGTTGGGATTTGGATTCCTCACTCTACTGGCTCTGGGAGAAGAGCCAGCATGTATCGCCTTGGGCAAGCTGCACAGTCCCAGATCATCCTCAGAAGAAGGTAATGGTAAACCATTTCTGAGTGTTCTATGTCTAGAACACCCTGGAAATGGTCACCATAAGTCAAAATGAACATGATAGCGCATAACTAAATTAAAATAATTCACTGTTACTTCATCTCCACTTCTCATTCCTGCCACCTGAAATCCTGAAGTCTCTACTTATGCCTTTTTACTCAAGTCGGCAACATAGAATGGCAGTTATGAGAAAGAAGCAATAATCTGTAGAAGAGGCAAAATTAATCTCTCTGCACCTTCAGCTTTCAAAAGACATTTTGAGGTTCTGCTAGCCAGTGACAGGCCAGAACGTCACCATAGCAGCTGAGATTGTCATCCCCTAATACTACACCACTTTAATGATCTGATCTGGAATCTAGCAAAACAAAGTAGAACCCTTTCATTGACACCCTCTCAGCAATCAGCTCATATTCGTCATATTTACTATAACTGTGATTCAAATACAGTACTGTACTGTATTCTTCTTCGTGGCCTCCATGAATCACACATATGGGTGCTGTAGCATGTATGCGTGAAGTTTCAGAATATTCTACAGCTTAAAAGAAAGACTGTTAACCTCTTCCCCCCTTCCAGTGCGCATGTGTTGTTTAGACGTTAAATCGTGTCAGACTCTTCGTGATCCCATGGACCAAAGCACGCCAGACCCTCCTGTCTTCCACTGCCTCCCGGAATTGAGTCAAATTCATGTTGGTCCCTTCGATGGCACTGTCCAGTGCGTATGTATTGGCATGTAAATACCCAACCTTCTCAGTTCCTTTTAGCCACCACTTGAGTCATGTTTTCTCCGTTTTTCTTCTTCGTTCCCTTTTCTTGTGGAGAAAGTGTTCTTCAGTTGTCATTCAAATAATATTTGAATTTAAAAGTGGGCATAACATTTTAGCATAATGTAATGTAATTTAACATAAATTACAGCAACTGTTGTGGGTGTTGCACTCAGATGGCAGAGGTCTTTAGTATGCATCTCATAATTAGCAATTTCAGCATCAAAAGGAAGGAAGACCATGTATTGACATCAGCAAGACTCGCGATCAAAGAAAAGTGGAGAAATTTGCCCAAGCGCTTGAGGAAACCCCTCCAGGCCCAGCTGACGCAAGTGCACCTGAACGTTGGGAACATTTCAAGAATGCTGTTTATAACACTGCCTTGTCCACATTTGGCAAGAAGACCAAAAAGACGGCTGACTGGTTCGAAGCCCACTCGGAGGAGTTGGTTCCAGCCATCGAGGATAAGAGGAGAGCTCTAGCAGCATACAAAGCCTGCCCTAGTGAGTACAACTTGCAAGCTCTTCGAGCTGCTCGTAGCCAAGTCCAACAGACTGCCAGGAGATGTTCCAATGATTATTGGCTCCAGCTCTGCTCTCAGATGCAGTTAGCAGCAGGCACAGGTAACATCAAGGGAATGTATGATGGGATCAAGCAGGCCTTAGGTCCAGTACAGAAGAAAACTGCTCCCCTGAAGTCTGCCACAGGCGTGTTCATCCAGGACCGAACACAGCAGATGGACTGCTGGGTGCAGCACTACTCTGAGCTGTATTCCAGAGAGAATGCAGTAACTGAAGAAGCATTAAATAACATTGAGTGTCTCCCTGTCCTGGAAGAGTTGGACAGTGAACCAACCTTAGCAGAAATCAAAACGGCCTTGGATTCCCTTGCCTCTGGGAAGGCACCTGGAAAGGATAACATCCCTGTTGAAGTGCTGAAATGCTGCAAAGAGACCATCACCACCGAACTGTATGAAATCTTTCATCTTTGCTGGAGCGAAGGTAGAGTACCACAGGACATGAAGGATGCAAACATCGTCACATTGTACAAGAACAAAGGAGACAGGGGCGACTGCAGTAACTACCGCAGCATCTCTCTTCTTAGCGTTGTAGGAAAGCTGCTTGCCCGTGTCGTGCTGAAGAGGCTCCAGGTGCTTGCAGACAGAGTCTACCCAGAATCACAGTGCGGATTCCGAGCAAATAGGTCCACCACTGACATGGTATTCTCCCTCAGACAATTGCAGGAGAAATGCAGGGAACAACAACAGCCACTCTTAGTGGCCTTCATAGACCTTACAAAAGCATTTGACTTGGTTAGCAGGGATGGCCTTTTTAAAATACTTACTAAGATTGGATGTCCTCCTCGACTCCTTAGAATCATCAGGTCCTTTCATGAGGGAATGAAGGGCACTGTAGTTTTTGATGGCTCAACATCAGATCCCTTTGACATCCGAAGTGGAGTGAAACAGGGCTGTGTCCTTGTGCCGACCCTGTTTGGGATTTTCTTTGCTATCATGCTGAAGCATGCCTTCAGAACTGCAACAGAAGGTGTCTGTCTCCGGACTAGATCAGATGGAAAGCTCTTTAATCTCTCTAGACTGAGAGCAAAGATCAAAGTTCAGCTGAAATGCATGTGGGACTTCGTCTTCGCCGATGATGCAGCCATTGTTGCCCACTCTGCTGAAGACCTCCAACAACTCATGAATCGTTTTAGCAAGGCCTGCCAATACTTTGGACTAACTATCAGCCTGAAGAAAACACAAGTCATGGGCCAGGGTGTGGACTCACCTCCCTCTATTACCATCTCCATGCAAGAATTGGAGATTGTCCATGAATTTGTGTACCTTGGCTCAACCATCTCTGACACTCTTTCCCTAGACGTCGAGCCAGATAGACGCATTGGCAAAGCAGCTACCATGTTCTCAAGACTCACAAAAAGAGTATGGCTCAATAAGAAGCTGACAGCATACACCAAGATCCAGGTCTATAGAGCCTGTGTCCTGAGCACACTCCTGTACTGCAGTGAATCCTGGACCCTTCATGCACGGCAGGAGAGAAAGCTGAACACGTTCCATATGCGCTGCCTCCGACGTATTTTTGGTATCACCTGGCAGGACAAAGTTCCAAATAGAGTAGTCCTAGATTGAGCTGGAATTTCTAACATGTATACACTACTGAAACAGCGACGCCTACGCTGGCTCGGGCATGTTGTGAGAATGGCTGATGGTCGGATTCCAAAGGATCTGTATGGAGAACTAGTGCAGGGAAATCGCCCCAGAGGGAGACCACAGCTGCGATACAAGGATATCTGCAAGCGGGATTTGAAGGCCTTGGAAATGGACCTCAACAGATGGGAAACCCTGACATCAGAGCATTCAGCCTGGCGGCATGCGGTGCATCACGGCCTCTCACAATTTGAAGAGACCCTCGCCCAGCAGGCTGAGGCAAAGAGGCAGTCACGAAAGCAGCAAAATCAGGGAGCTAGACAGGGTACAGATTGTATTTGTCCTGAGTGTGGAAGGGATTGTCACTCTCGAATTGGCCTCCTCAGCCACACTTGACGCTGTTCCAAGTCCTCCATACAGAGCACGATACCATAGTCTCTCAAGACTGAAGGATGCCTATGATGATGAACTAGATTTATATAATGGTATTACATATATATTTGTATATTCGGGACTTTATAGATCTTTGGGAAAACATATTGAGCTTACTTTTCAGTCAAAAGGTGGGGAAGTTGTTCCTTTTTCTTTGCTTTGTTGAGAAGCTTGACATGTTACTCTCCATCCATGTTCCTAAATGTAGAAATAGTATGGCTGATCTTAAGAAAGGATTCTTCTAGATCAAGTTGGACCATCTGGCTACCTTCCCTGTATGAAACAGAGTGCTCATTCAAACTGTAATGTTGTCCCTGGTCATTCTGGAGTAACTTTGGATCATTCTGATAATTTTTGTTGCAGATTTGAAAAGATCATCCTGGTGTTAGCATCCACACATACAGAGGATATTTGTTGCTGAATCAACTGGGTTGACCCAGTACCAGCTGTCCGCAGACATCAAGGATTGCTTCCTAAATTCTTATCCCCAACATAGATTGCTGTTCCTTTTTTGCTGCTCTTCCTTTCTGTGTTATTGCTCACTTTGCTCTGTCTTCCCTCCCCTCCTTGTTTTACTCACCTACTCTTCTCAGACTTCACCTTTTCAGTGCAATACTTTCCAATTATATTTTATTTTTAATGTGAAATTTGCAGACACATACCAGACACACGCTGGTATGCTGCCATGTTGCAGAGTTGCATTCGTAGTCATCATCATCATCCCCTCCATGGGCACAGGCCTTGTTGAGGCGGAGGGGCCTCAACAAACCTTAACATGGCGTGGATAGACTATAAAAGTTAAAGAACTGACAGAAAGGGAATATATCAAAAGACTGCAGAAATTCTTGAAATGAAAATTAAAGGGTAGAAATGTAACCAAAGCCATAAACACCTGGGCAGTTCTAGTAGTTAGATACTTAGCTGGAATAATAAATTGGACTCAAAACCAATTAGAATTGGATTGAAAAATATGTAAACTAATGAAATGCATCATGCACTACATCCCAAAAGTGATGTGGACAGATTATATTTAAAAATCAGAGGCCGTGGATTTCTGCAAATACAGCAAGTAGTACAGGAGGAAGAAAAGAAGCCTAAATGATTATATTAGTACAAGCAGAGAAAAATTACTTAAGGCAGTAAAAATGGAGAATATTTTTAAAACAAGAGAAATAAAGGCCCAATATAAGAAACAATTTGAAAATAAATTAAACAGCTTGAAAAATAAACCATTACATGGACAACACCTGAGTTGATGGAAAGGATGATAGTAATTCAACTTGGGCATGGCTAAAACTGGGGACCATTAAGAAAGAAATCGAAGGCTTGATTTTTGCTGTCCAAGACAAACACTCCAAACCAACATGATTAAAAGCAAAATTCAAGAAGTTCATGCTAACAGCAAATGTTGACTGCCAAAAAAGGATAGAACTGTTTCACGCCTCATCTGTGAATGTCCAAAGACTGCACAAACAGATTACAACAGATTACATGATAGAGTGGCAAAACTAGTGCACTAGTCATTATGCAAAAATATATATAATTTGTCAGCCTCCAAAAACCTGTGGTAACATCTGGTAGATAAGGTGTCAGAAAATGATGACGTCAAGATCTTGTGGAATTTCTGGAGGAAGGAAGACACAAAGAGAGTGTCAGGAAAAGTGATATTTGAACTAATTATGAAAAAGGTAAGAGATCTGGTAATTGTAGAAGGCCAAGGTCAGTCCTCAGAATTTCACGACTGCTCCCTTATAGGTGAAGAGTACTTTTATTTCAAATTTCCAAAGACTTTGCCCCATGGTAATGTGTAATCAGATGACAGAAACTTCTTGACTAGGTAATAATTAACATAAAGCTCTAATGTTTCAGAAGATTAATTTGCAAGTGACCAGTAGAAAAAGATTAAACTTTTACAGCATTATGTATGTCAGTTGTCTGAATAATTTGCAAGGGAAACAGTTTCCTTTGAGTGAATCTTTTCTTTCTGAAACTTTAAATTTTGGGGGAGGTTGGTCTGCTGCTTTTGTACAAGTGTACAGCATCTGCCAGTCTTCATAAAAATTAGTTAAAGACTAGTGATCTAGTCTTTGGTAGAACAATAGAGATGGAAAGGTCTGTAAAATGGCAATTTTAATTGTATTTTAATCATTTTATCTTTTATTGTGGTTTAGTTGAATTTTAATTGTTGTAAGCCACCCAGAGACCTTTGGGTAGAGAGGGCGGCATACAAAATAAATAAATAAATAAATAAATAAATAAAACCATCAAGTCCAAACCTCTGCTTGTTGTAGGATTCCAAATCAAAGTATATCTGACAGATGATTGTCAAATTTTCTTTTGAATGCCTCCAGCATTGAAGTGCTCGCCACCTCCTGGGTTATTGGTTCCACTGTCATACTACTCGAACAGGATGTTTTTCCTGATATTCAGCCGAAATCTGGCTTCTTGTAACTTGAGCCTATCATTATGTGTCCTTCATGGCCCTGCCCCTCCTCTGTATGACTGCCTTTCAAGTATTTGAAATCTGCTATCATATCTCCCCTCAGTCTTCTTTTCTCAAGGCTAATCATGCCCAGTTCTTTCACTCTGTTCTCATGGGTCTTAGTATCCAGTCCCCAAATCATCCTTGTTGCCTTCCTCTGAACTTGTTCAAATTTGTCAGCCTCCTTTTTAAAATATGGTGTCCAGAACAGGACACAATACTCAAGGTGTGGCCTAACCAGTGCTGGATAGAAGGGAACCAGTACTTCATGGCATTTGGAGATTATACAGTGGTGCCCCGCATAGCGACGATAATCCGTTCCGGAAAAATCGTCGCTATACGGAACAAAAAGCCCATAGGAATGCATTAAAACACGTTTAATGTGTTCCTATGGGCAAAAAACTCACTGTTATGCAAAGATCCTCCATACGGACGCTATTTTCGCTGCCCGGCAAGCGAGGAAAGGGCGTGAAAACACAGCGGGTGGCCATTTTTGTACCTGGCGGCCATTTTGGAACCACCGATCAGCTGTTAGAAAAAACATTGGTATGCGAAAATCGGTAAGCGAAACGCTTACCGATCATCACAAAGCAATTTTTCGCTATTTAAAACATCGCAATGCGATCGCTTTTGCGATCGCAAAAACTCAATCGCTATGCAGATTCGTCATTAAACGAAGCGCTCGTTATGCGGGGCACCACTGTACTTCTGTTGATGCAGCCTACAATATAATTTGCCTTTTTTGCAGCAACATTGCAGTGTTGGCTCATAATCAGCTTGTCTGTCTTTTGGGATATTAGCTATTCCACCCAATTGGGTGTCATCTGAAAATCTGATAATTATTCCCTGAATATAAAAATGTGGAAGGGCACTGGGCCCAGAATTGAGTCTTGTGGTACTCCATTTGAAGCCAACGGTGTATCCACCCAGTAATTGTTCTATCAAGCCCACACCTTATTAGCTTGCTAATCAGAATATCACGGGACACAATCATTGTTGCTGCTTGCAAAATCAGGTTTCCAAAGAACTGATTACGAAACAGGAGTCATAAATCTTTACTAGGTATGAAATCCAACCACACACCCTTGTCACTTTATATTAGAGCCTTGCATGAATGTTTTACCATGTAGTCTCTGTATTCTAACTTTTTGTGTGATGAAGTGGACATGTTCCACAAAAACTTACATTAAAATGAAATATAGCAGTCAGCCTTTAAGGTATCACAACATCTTTTCCTCTCTTTTTTTTGCTCTTGTTTTAATTTTTGTTCTTCATGAAATGTTTGCACAGACTAAAATGGCTACAACTTCAAAAACTGCTTCTTTTCTTTGTCTTTTGCTGTGCACATACCTGAACAATGTTTTTTATTGCTTTAAGTGCCTCTTGCTAACCTCAGCTCATTCTCAGCTTTTGTGTTTAAAAAACTAGAAACTCTCCTCAAGTTTTGCCTCTGGAAAACATCATTACAGGTAGTAGGATCGCTATCAGAGCAAGCAGGGATTCTACCCTACTGTAAGGAGGCATTCACTACCCCTTGGGACCACTCAACTAGTCCCCAGGAAGGGCAAGGGTCCAGGAGACAAGGGGTAGCCTTCACCTCTCCAAGGGTCCTGTTCATATATCATCAGGCTGCAAAAAGTGAAACTTATCCATCAACACCGGATCAGGCAGGTACCATAGTTACATCTACATGTATTAACAACAGCATCCAAGTCAGAGTGGATTCGAGCGATTTTGGCCACAAAGTGCTGTGCAAATTTTTCACAGCAAACTAGTCAGCACTATCTTCCTGTGGGCCATGATATAACAAACCATTGACTATTTGGAAGAGCTGTGCTGGATGACTCTGTGCAGATGCAATGAAGAATGACTGCAGCAGAATAGGCCTTCCAATGGGCTCTAGCCCTTGTTCGGTCAGATTCACTCCAGTTTTTCCACCATCATTTCTCTACTCTTCATCCCACTAGTTCCATCACCACCAGCTCCCTAGTAAATGAGAGGGCTAGTTTGGCTCTGCCTCATGAGAGGGGTGCTTAGTTCCACAGTAAATTTTTATCAATTGTTTACTTCCTTTCTATTTCTGTTTAAAGTATTTTTTAATTAATTTTCATGGAGTGAAGTAGTGTAAACCGTAAGCTCACCCATACCTCTCTCTCATTACCCTCCCAACAGTAATAACCATATCTGATTACGACATACAGGGCATTCGCACATACAGGCACATAGAAACAAACAAATCAGATACAAAAAGGAAGGAGTTTGGGGAAGAGATGCACATAATGTCTATATTTCTTCACTGAGCCAACATAACTATGATACAGTTCCAAGAATGTAGATGCAGGTATTTTGCAGTTGCCCCACCTCAGTTAAATCCTACATTCTTTTTTTGCAGCCAGGTCCATTGTTCTAGCCTGTTTCCCCAAAAATAAGACCTAACCTGAAAATACGCCCTAGTATGATTTTTCAGTTTGCTCATAATATAAGCCCTATTCCAAAAATAAGCCCTAGTTAAGTGAAAGCCCGCCCTCCACCATTGTGCAGCAACCAGAAGATGACCTGACTGTAAAATAAAACATCTCCTGAAAATAAGCCCTAATGCATTTTTTGGAGCAAAAATTAATATAAGACCATGACTTATTTTCGGGGAAACACAGTATGTGTCATGTGGCGGGGGCAATTTTTTCCTCAGACTTTAACAGAATCTGAATAAAACTGCTAGGATGGCCAGACAGTATTGTTTTATCTTTAGGCGTCTGTTACTGGAAATACTAGTGGTTCAAAAGCACGCAAAATGCGAGTAGATAAATAGGTAGCACCACAGTGGGAAGGTAACGGCGTTCCATGTCTAGTCGCGCTGGCCACATGACCACAGAAGACTGTCTTCGGACAAACGCTAGCTCTGTGGGTTGGAAATGGAGATGAGCACCACCCCCTAGTGTTGGACATGACTGGACAAGTTGTCAAGGGGAACCTTTATTTTTTACCTTACTGGAAATTAATGTGTTTTGTTTTTCACACCTATAAAATATATTTGAAAAAGACTATTATCATAGAGGGAGGCTCCTTCTCAGACTGGGAGGAGGTAGCAAGTGGGGTACCCTAGGGCTCAGTCCTGGGCCCAGTGCTATTCAATATTTTTATTAATGACCTAGATCAGGGGATACAGGGAATGCTAATCAGATTTGCAGATGACACAAAATTGGGTGGAATAGCTTACACCCTGGAAGACAAATAAAATTCAAAATGATCTAGATAGGTTGAGCACTGGGACTGAAAACAACAGAATGGAATTCAGCAGGGATAAATGCAAAGTACTGCATCTAGGAAAAAGAAACCAAACACACAGTTACAAGATGGTGAATACCTGGCTCAGCATTACTACAAGCGAAAAGGATCTTGGAGTCATTGTAGATCACAAGCCAACAATATAATATGCTACAACACAGACAAATGCTGTTTTAGGCTGCATTAACAGAAATATAGTCTCCAAATCACATAAGGTACTAGTTCCCCTATATTCAGCACTGGTTAGGCCTCACCGTGAGTATTGTGTCCAGTTCTGGACACTGCACTTCAAGAAGGTTGCTAACAAATTGGAACAAGTTCAGAGGAGGCTAATAAGGATGTTCAGGGGGGTGGAAACGAAACCCTATCAGGACTAGACTGAAAGAATTGGACATGTTTAGCCTTGAGAAAAGAAGACTGAAGGGAGATATAATAGGACTTTTCAAATACTGTACTTGAAAAGCTGTCATGGAGAGGAGGGGCAGGATCTGTTCTCTATCACTCAAGTTACAAGAAGCCAGCTTTTGGTTGAATATCAAGAAAAATGTCCTAACTGTTAGAACAGTACGGCAATGGAATCAGTTACTTGAGATGTGGTGAGTGCTCCAACACTGGAGGCATTCAGGAGAAATTTAGACAACCACCTGGCAGAGATCCTTTGTTCTTCTTCGTGGTCTCTGTGAATGCACACAAATGGGATAAACTGCGCCTATTTTAAGCTCTATTTTCTAGAGCTTAAATGACTGACCAGTAGAACATTTCCCCGTGGTGTGCATGCCCCACCTGCCCGTGATAACTCAGTTCCCCAGTTTACATGGGGTGAATAATCTATGTGATTATGAGGGGACAAACTGCAATTTTGGGTAATCCAGACTCCTTCCCATCCAATTTAGACAAAGGCAGGCACCTCTCCCAACCATCTGGATAATTTTCCAAACACCAACATCATGTGATGCCTAAGAGATTTTCTGAAAGCTAGGAAATCTCGGTAGAAAACCAGGGCTTGGTATAAGAAAAGCAAAACCAGGATGCAGTAAGGCTAACAACGGAATTTCTTCAAAGACCAACTCTACATCCCACCTGCTACCAGGGCTCCAGTACTGTTGAGGACTGAATAATTTGCAGCTGGAAAACTAAACCGTTCAGACAATGCCATTTGTAAAGGGTTTGGTCAGTCTTCATTCTCTTCTGTTTTCAACACCATTTTGAAAACACTGTCAGAAACTATCAGTCTCGGTTTTCCATCTAATCATACTGTGATTTTTCACCCTGCTTGGAGGATAGAGATGAATCACTTGTGAGCAGGGCAGTTATTCATCTTCACTGACAAAAAGTAGTTAGATTGAGTCTTACTGCTTGGGTCACAGCAAGGATATATGTCCCTTTTCTGTCACCCCAGAAAAACAATGGCCCAGCTGTGACTGGGAAAAAAAAAATCAAGGTTGCATCAAAATGATTTTAACAATCTGTGCTTTTCTTCCTGTTTCTGTATGTTGTTGTTGTTTGGCTGTTGAAGAAAATGAAGTGGCGAAGCAGGGCAGAGTGAAAGAGGAGTAGTTAATTTCCATTTTGCTGCACGTGATTTGATGTTTGGCTGATGTTCTCTAACTATATCCTTTATATAACACTAGTACAGGGGTGTAAGCCAAGGTCTGTGGGAGCAGATTTGGCTGCTGGCTTTTCTCTTATTTACTTTGCTTTCATCTCAAGTGGATTTGGCCTCGATTGGTCTTATCTTCAGCAGATGCTTATTAGTTCTGCACAGGCAAATTCTTTGGAATACAGAGCTCATTCTTTTTAAACTTGTCAGTTTACTAAAGTAAACTGGCTGACATGAGATAAATTAGTCCAGAGATAACATCAAATCCCTCTGTCTAAAGCCATTGAAACCATCAATAGATGGTTCACAACCACACATTGCACTGGACCAGTGGCTGTGCAGTGACAAAGAAACAAGAGGACACACATACAGAAGCTCACAGATTTTGACTCTGCTTAGTATCCAGCAAAAATTGTGGTTGCTATCAGAAGCACTGTTCTTGCAACTCTTGACTGAGCTTTTTTGATATTGTCAGTGTCCTTTTTTAATGAAATCAAGTTGATGGTTTACACTGCAACCTGTGGCAGAAAAACCCATACATTTAGTGTTGTGTGACAGTTTTGAACTTGCTGTCAGTGAATTCTCCCCCCCCCCTTTTTTTTTTTTTTTTTTGCTCTTAAAACTAGCACCGGGAGTCATCCAATGAAATACCTTTCTCTATGTGTTGTTCCTGCAATATCCAATGTTATAAGTCTTAATCATGGCCCCACTTTATTGTTTCTACACCGAAACACTTCAAACACCTTAGCCTTTCTAAGGAAGTTGCTACAATCCCCTAATCATTTTTATTGTCCTTTTCTGCACCTTTTCCAGTTTTCTGGCGCCATTTTTAAAAATAGTTTGACCACAGTATTTTGTATATGATTAAACCATAGATTTACCTAAGGACAATATGACTTCAGATTTATTTACAAACTCATTTTCATAATCTCTAACATAGAACTGATTTTTTAAAATTGACTCCTCTGCCACTTTCCCAAAACCTCTTATCTTGTTATCTGCAAACAAGAGCAAAACCATTCCCATTTTCCTGTTTTAATGTGACAAAACTGGACCCACAGGCTGTCCTCCCCCAGGCTAGAATAATTCTATTTAGCCAATGCTGAGGTAGCTTCGGCCAACTAGCAATGTAGTTCTTGCTGGGGGGCGGGGGGTGGGGGCAGCTTCAGTTTTTGCCATGTGGAGCAGACAAGGACTCTGCTGTCCTTCCTCCTCTTCAAGGGCTTGCTTGTCTCCAAGGTAGCTGGGCGATGGCAGATGGGGGGAGTGCATTGGTGGCAGCAGTGGCGCAGTGGGTGGTGTCCCTGGCTATTGAAAACACTGCCACTGCCACCACTACACCCCCTGGGCACTGCCATCCAGCTGGCCGCTATCCAAGCAAACCATGCAAAGAAGGAGGGTTTCTCTTGCCTGGCTAAGACAGAGGCAGCCCTACCACTCTAAAAGGTAGTGTACATTGGGTGCTGTTTTAAAGCACAGTAGAGTTCATGACATGTAAAGCAGTAAAAGTTGTTTCCCATTTAACCTGATTTCTACTGGCCATGTAGTTGCAGCTACTACTATCAATTCAGATGCCATTGGTGTGAAAGCTGATCAATTTAAGGGAAGGTTGTGCCATAAACATTTACAGAATGACATGTAGTTTACTTTATTGTGTTTTCTTGTGTGTTTTTTTTTACAGTGGGATCTGGTATGTGATGATGACTGGAAAACCCCCTTGACTACCTCTTTGTTCTTTGTGGGAGTACTCCTTGGATCTTTTATATCTGGGCAGCTCTCAGACAGGTAAAATATATCCTATCAACTAGCTGTAATAGGGTTTTGATTTGTTTTTATTTATTTGCCTTTCCGAGACTCTGTAACTAAAGATTTAGAAAGCACTGTATGGGTGCGACTACACTGGAAAGCTGAATTGGAATGACTTGACTTGCTGCGATTTGATTCACAGCCTGTGTTACATTTGAAATCACAGTCAGTGCTCACACAGGAGCTGTGGATTGATTCAGAAATTCACCGTTCATACTGGATTTGCATTCCAACCCACCAGGCCCCCCTTCTTCTTTTTTTGCTTTCCTCCCTTCTTCTGGTCCCTCCTCTGCTGATCTGATGGGGAACTGACAGAGGTATAAATACAGTGGGGTCTCTACTTAAGAACTTAATCCGTATTGGAAGGTGGTTCTCAAGTGGAAAAGTTCTTATGTGGAATCTGCATTTCCCATAGGAATGCATTGAAAACCATTTAATCCGTATCTGCTCTTTTCCGTCCATCAAAACTAATGGGAAGCTGCTATTCCGCCTTCTACCACTAGAGGGGGATTTTTTTCTTTTTTCCCCCTTAGGTCAGGGAACAGTGTTAAAAGCACTTCTGACGAAGCTAATTTTGAAGTAGTGGACTGAAAACCAATTAATCCGTTCTGGCTGTTTTTTTTATGTAGAGGTGTGTTCGTACATTGAAGCATTAGTTCCCATAGGAACTAATGCAAAGCTGGTTAATACGTACTCTACCACTAGGGGGAGAACTTTTTTTAACCTAAGATGACCTAAGGTTAAAAAAAGAGCAGGAAATTTTTTTTCCTGTTCTTATCTGGATTTTTGTTCTCAAGTAGAAGCAAAATTTAGCAAATGGAGCTGTTCTTAAGTGGAATTGTTCTTAAGTAGGGACGTTCTTAAGTAGAGACCCCACTGTATGGAAAACAATAATAAGAATGACCCAGTGATAAGGTGATGGGGTGATTTTGCGCTAATCATGTATATGTAAGATCTTTTTTTAAAAAAAAAAATTTTTAAAAAGGAGGACAATCAGGGAAGAGGAAAAAAATACTGGGGCATGTTCCCCAGGCATGATGTCCTGACTACTTATATCACTGAAACACCAGCTACAGAGATGACCCTGTCTTTATAATAATGTATCACAACTATCCACACAGCAAACAGCTCATTTGAATTGTTCTGGCTTGAAAAAATCAGAAACCATCCAACAGCAGAGAAAAAAAATGCTTTGGCATCAAAAAGGGCTGGACCAATTTCAATCAGCCTTTCTGCCATGTGGTCAGTAAAAAAATATTTCACCCATTTTATAACTAGAGGAAATCCTGCAGAGTTTGGCCATGTAGTCATAACCTATGTCGCGTGGCTGACCATCTGCTCCTTTTGTCAATAAAACATCAATCATGTGAACAGTGATGATGGTGATGAACTGCCACTCTGTCCACCTGAGTGCTCTCCTGAGAAAGTCAAACCATTTCTGTGGCTAATCTGCAGAAGATTCAGCTTGTGAATTGTATTATTGTAACATAATGATGATTATCTTAGAACTGCAGAACAGGAAAGAACCCTGTGGATCATCAGGTCCAGGCCCTGTTAGGGAGGAACAGCGAGGAATTCGAACCTGACTCTATAGCCAGATATCTAAACCACTGAGCTATCCAGCGGTTCATGATGTCCAGTTGCAACTACAGTACAGTGCTTATTTTCTGACCACATTATACTGCCTGAAGGCAATACTATATGTTGCCCCTGGCAAATTTCCTACAAGTTAGACCATCTCTTCTACTACAGTGCTCGAGAAGCTTCCGTTTACAGGGAAAACATCTGCTCCTTGAGCCTTGGGTTGGAAGGATCACAAAGTCTTTTTCGCCTTCACGGCACTTGGAAATAAAAATATTATGGATTCATTTACAGCCTCCCTGGTTTTTTTTGTTCTTCTTTTCCTCATAAGGTTTGGCAGAAAGGCTATTCTATTTGCAACCATGGGTGTGCAGACGGGTTTCAGCTTCCTGCAGATCTTCTCAACCAGCTGGGAAATGTTCACAGTGCTCTTTGTTATAGTTGGCATGGGGCAGATTTCGAACTACGTAGTTGCCTTCATATTAGGTGAGACCATTTTCACTTTTTTAAACTGTTATGTAACAAGATGGTTTGAGTATGTCAAAACAATATCCCTTAGTAAGGAATACATTTTACTCTCTTGGAGATCTATAATAGTGGCGCTGAGAGCCAGAGGCTAAACAGAACTGGTACTTTCTTTGGCTCTCGTTTATCAGCAAGGGAACAGTGATATCAGCTAAAGATGGGCATGAACCACTGGTTCTGCGGTTCGTGCTGGTTCATTTTTCATCCAGACTGGTGTTCAGTGCTTTCCTGCCCTGCCTCCTCTGACAGGCACCCACTCTGAGAGAGAGAGAAAGCACCCCAGCTTCCCTGCCCTGCCTCCTCTGGGTGCTGCCTCCAAGTAGACGCCCACCAGAGGAGATGAGGCTAAGAAGCACCGGACACCTGTTTGGCCAAATCAGCAGTTTGTGCCCTTCTGATTGGGAGGGAGGAGTAGGGTATAGTATACATTTGGGTGTAATTCTCAGGACTAAATTAGATGAGATGACAAGAAATCTATCTTTCTCTTTTTTTTTTTTAAAGAAAGATACAATTAGAATTTCAGCAGTGACATGTAAATCGTTTTTAGATACTGTACTAAAATCTGAATTATTTTATGAGAACTGTCAAAAGGAGGACAATACAGTTCTCATCCACAAGAGACCACTGAAAGCTGAATGAGTGATGTCAATATATTCTTCATTGAAATTAAACTTTTTTTAATGTTGGGTTTTTAATTTTTTAAAAAAGATTTGGCTAGCATGCAACTGCAAGATTTATTGTCATGAAAAACAAAAATAATTCAGCTTCTTGAAAAATACTTTCTTTTCTTCAGGTGTTCCATGTTGTTATATGTAGTGTCATCACTGTATATAACCCTTTACAAAGTTTTATAAGCAAAAAAGAGAAGAAAAACATCTGAGATACAAAATGATCAGGCTACTGTACAGAATAAGGCTTTGTATGCTCCAGTTTGAAACTGTTTGTTTGGATACATTCCATAAAACAGATCTTTGGAAATACAGATTATTGGTTTTTGAGAATCTCGCCCCATGCTTACCTGTGTCCCCCATTTCATTGGTAGAACATTTTTTATGTTCTACTTACTTGGGTTGTAGCTTTCATTTTAAATACAGCCTTGTTCTGTTCCTGTTTCTTAAAAAAGAAATGGCAGAAGATATACATAAAAACATTAATATTAATGTTAACAATATTAATGTAGTATTGGAATGTTCTTGTCTGACTAATTAAGCATTATATCACATGTAAAGTGTGGGTGAGTAGCTCTTTCAGTTTTTCATTTTTCCAGTGAATTTTGGGCAAAACTGTTTCTTGAACTTGCTATACATGACTTTCTGCAGGGTCAGACTGGAAGGGAAGAGGAAAGATGAGCACACAGAATATTTTTTTTTAAATTTAAACCCTCTGTACTTTGTCCTTCTTCTTTGTGGTCTCTGTGATTCATACGCATGGCTTCGTTCTGCGCCTAGGCAGACTTCTCCAGAATCTTCTGGAGCCTGACATAAATATGATTAAGCTCCACGCAGCAGCATAAACTGAAAAACTGTGCATATCGGTTTAAAAGAATAACACTCTATAACTAATTGCAAGCTATCAAGTCTATTCTGACTTACAATGACTTTTTCCAGGGTTTCCTAGTTCATAAAATACTCAGACATGGTTTGCCACCGTCTTCTTCTGGAGGCACCTTGGGTCTGTGCAGCTTGGCCAAGGCTACACTGGCTGGCTTTTCTCCTGAAAGCCACAGTGAGGGAATCAGTGTTCACGGTGTCTTCGCAGCTTAGGTACCCAGTTCACTGGCCTCTCCAGCCAGCACTTTTATTAGCAGTATAATTAACAATAGTGATAATCAAAGCCATTTATTGACGGTATGCTCTCCAATATAACAAAACAGTTTCTAAACGAATAAAATACATATCATTTATAGCTGCATATTAAGTATGGAGAACAATTAAAGCCCAGCTGAGATTCAGCATCTAATGATCAGGGAGTACCTGCAAAAGATGAGTGCATAGAAGTTTGAGCATGCCTATTGCAATAAGCTGGAAGAGTTATCTGCTCTTAAGGAGAAACAGTTGCTTTTTTCTAGATGATGGGGATGCTTTTCCAAGCAGTATTCATGCTATGCAGTTTGATTTGTTCCCCAGGTTGGTCCCACATCCATGTACATTCTGTGCTGTAATACTGTGCTCGAACATAACCTGGCAAACAGTACACACTCCTGGGGTTCTCAAATCTATGGAGTTCTCGGAAGCTTATTGAAGGGTTATTGATGAGGAAATCTGCAGTGGAAGAAAACTTGTTCCAAATATTTCATATCTGTTTTCTTACCATTAGTGAACGCTGTTATGATCAAATGATCAGTGTTAAATTCAGTAAACAAAAAACTCTTGGCTCCCTCAGTTTCTTAATGTGTCTGTTTCAGAACTGTTTTATGAAAGGAATAGCCCATCTTGTCATTTAGCTATTCTCAGGCGTAATGTTGCTTAGATGATGTTCATTTTTCTCCTGTGTTATCATCTGAATTCAGGTACAGAATTATTAGGAACACAGCAAGCCACCAAGGTTTTACTGGAAGATAACTGCTTTGTGTTGGTTTCTCCTGTAAAAATAACTGTGATTCCTAGTGTGCATCTCGCAGACCTGTCATACCTTAGTCTGTATCTATATAGAAGCTTGAAGACAGGATGGCCTGCCATGCTCTGGTCCATGGGGTCACAAAGAGTTGGACACGACTAAACAACAAACAACAATTTAGAAGCTTAGTGTTGGCCTGTTTTATCTGGGTCAAATATCACACTGCAGCTAAGCTGCCTCATTTACCTGATTATTGCAATTTCTATCATTCCATCATTTTAAACAGTGTTTTTTATTTTTTATGTTTTTATTCACTTTATGTAATTACATTCTTTAACTGTAAGCCCCCTTGAGGATAATTTGTGGCACCAAGGCAAGGGCTACATTGAATAAACAAACAAACAAACAAATAAATTGTCAAGGTTTAGTTTTTATCATTTAAGCATGTTACATTTATAACATAACTTTATGAAGATAAAGCTTGATCATTTTGTTTCTTCTTTCTTTTTATATTCAGTACCTTTATGTATTTATATGGGTCATATGAGTGCAATAAGTTTTATTTTAATGTTTAATGCCAAGCAGTGACAGAATTTCATAAGGAAAATCTGGCGCTTCTGATAAAATCACTGTACAATCTGTGGGTAAGCATCTGTTTTTTTTCCTACCCACATTTGGAGAAAGAGGAACGTGGAAAGCCAACGCTTGCAGCATTCTAGCTCATACTCAATGCACTGACCAATCTGGCCATAGTATATGGTATGGAAAATAACAGATTTCTATACAGCTTGGCAGATTTCTCTTCTCTTTATTCCAGCACATTGTTTCATGCTGCTGTAAAATATCTTGGGAGGAACACCTGGAATCTTGGCAAGACTTTCTGTGGTTGTTCTTTAGAGGCTTCAGAATCATTGACCGTTCAAGTACAAGCACTAGCAAGTAGAACTGGTTGACCACTTGACCTTCATTAGACATTGTTGAAGTTGTCCAGGGATGATCCAAAGCATCTCTCTGGCCCATCAAAGTGTAATATAAGCAACCTGACACATGGCATATGGGAGTGCTTTTCTTAAAAACAGAAGTCTGGTCCCACTTGGATATATGGACCAAGCTGTCTCATTATTTGCATCCTTATCCAAGCTAGTATTCTTCTCTAAATCTTGTAATGATGCTTGCTATATTTCATAGACCTAGGGCATTTAAGGAGAGTGAAATACGGTATTTAAGGAATGGTTTTATCAGTTCCACACCCCCAGTGAGTTTCCATGGCTGAACAGGGATTTGAACCCTCTTATCCAGAGTCCTAGTCTGTTACTCTATCCATACTGGGTATCCCAGATATAGTAACATTTGTTAAAATAGGCTAATGGAAACTCCAGTGATTTTATTTAAGAACTTAAAATTAGGTGTGCTTAGATGATGGCATGATTTGTTTATAAACGAATGCTGGCTTTCAAACAAAGCATTTTATTTACCATTTCATAACCAGACATTATTTTGCAGAACTGATGGCAAAAGCTAGTTGCAGTGGCTTTGCTTCACTAGGCAATGTGACTCATCACAGTAAGATACTTACGGAAGACTGGGCTGACATGCAAGCCAGACATTAAGTGGATTCCCCAATCTACCCTACATCTAACAAGACCTGAGCTTTGGAAGAGTATTGTCTCAGCATTTTTTTTTCAGTCCACAATATGGGAGTACTAATATTGACCAACCTGCTTGTAAAGTCTGCTTGTTAAAATGCACAGTCATGCTGATCGGTTACTGAGGAAAGGGCAAACAAAACTGGCATAGTCCCAACGTCTTCATGAGTGCATATTTGAGCTTGCCCCAAGGTATGTGAAGCACCTTCAATAGTCTGAAATGTTACTTGAACACCAGGGCCAGAATCCTGTTAGGGTGGAAAATCACACGCACCTTTCGTTTGTGTGCCTGGTCCCGAACTAGCTGAGAGATTTGTCATGCAGAGGGCGGAACTGCCGAAGATGAAAACTTGCTGTGCAATTCCTTTATACACATAGTTGTTATTAATATAATACTGACCTGCATATATTACCAAGGGCTTACAGAATAAACCAGACAACAAAAGAATAACTCGCTGTGGCCATAGCAAGAGGGTGAAGGGTTTGGTGTTACAGAATCTATCTTGTGTGTTACTGAACTGTGAGATACATGGTCTGGAGCCAGGTGCAAGAACCACACACTTTGAATATGAAGGATCTCAATGTCTTTGAGCAGCTCTTTTACTTTGTTTGCTCTGAGTACCCAGACTGACTAAGCACACAGTCCATCCACCCCAAAATCTGTTTCTAGAAAAGCTTTGGACAATTGCATCAGGAATTATATATTAATGTTAGTTTGTAGACTTTTGTGACTTACATGGGATTGAAGAACCTCATGTTTAGCTTCCTGTAGAAAGAGAAGCCATTCCAGTAGGTTTTGACTTATTCAGACTTACTCTTTGTACACCTCTGTGTGTGATAGAGGCAGAGGCGTGTCCAGTGCTTTAAGTATTAACTGTTCTTGCAATCAGTGTGGAGGAAACTGACAGAAGGATTAGAAAGGGCAACAGAGGAGGTGAAAGAAGGTAGAGGGAAGAGAGAAACTTCACAGCAAGGCAGGCTTCTTAAAGGGGTATACATTACCTTGCGGGCACTTCTCTAAGCCTTGTGATCAGTGGCAGAAATGGAGGCATCACAAAACTGGTATTTAGAAAAAATTCCTGAATATTTTCTCCTGCTTAGTGCGTGTAGTGCTGCAACTAAAGGATGCCCTTAATCTGGTTTCATGTAGAATCAGAAGCATCAGTGGTTTAAATGTTTGCTGTGTATCAGAAGATCACCATAAAGTAGAAAGGAGACTGACAGAGAGACATGCAGGAGATGACTATGGACAATAGTGGCAAGATGAATGTCCAGAACCGTTAAACATAGTAGTCTTTTGTTTTATTCGATCTTGTTTTTATGCATGTATTGCTAGTCATGCTCATCAGTACAAACACATGAAATGTAATACTTCCCCCCCCCCCCAAACAATAAGCCAGTAACTATGTTCTGTTTGGGGAAATAACTGTGCCTCTTTTCCATTGTCTTTCTCACCCTCTCCCCTCAAATAGGCATATCAATAATTGGTGAAAACCAATAGCATTAGTAAGTTCTCCCAGCCCTTGCTTTATTGAATCTGGTATGCTATATCTGTAGTTTGTCAAACTCAGCCCAGTATTCGTGTTAGGCAGTATGTAATAAATCTGTGAAAGTGTACACTTTCATTAATTATACCAAATCTGCAGCTCAAGTAATTAAGTAAATCTACCTGTTTTTCTGGTAGTATGTAAAATAAATTTCGCCCCTTGTCTCAATAATCTGTTATAGTGTTGTAAAGTGCAATTTAAGTTGGTTATGCTACATAACTTTTCTGTTTTTGCTTCTTTTGTACCTTTTGAAATTGGTGGTGGAGTTAGTATCTGCCAGTTCCCTGAACCTGATCTAAAATGTTCTGTATATGCTCAGAGGCACTCAGAATATTTATGATTAAGAATCTGCCCTCCTTGATTCACTGATTTTCTTTGTAAACACTCTATAATATGGATAATTGTCACTTGATTGGAATAAATATATCATTCCTTTTAAAGCCAGTTTCTTTATTTAACAATTTAAAACTCTAGGATCTATTTTTGTCCATTTGTTCATTTTGGTAATCTAGGTTTAATGAAAGTAATTTTTCTTAGCTAGTGCTAAACAAATAGGATTCAGAAATTTTTCGTGATCTACTGAAAATTTCCCAAAGGTCTACTAATAGATCCCAATCTGCTCTCTCTTCATGTCTGCCTGATACTTTTACCAAACAAAGGGGCATTGCACAACTTTCTCCTTCAAATAGTTCTGGGTGTTTTGTATGGTTGTTAAGAAACAGTCTTTAGTCTGATATCTGTCTTGATGTGGCATTTTTCTTTAGAGAGACTAAGTAATGTTTGCATTTCTTCCTACATTTTTTCCTTATCACTACCTTTATTTTCTATTCCCAGATTAAATTATTTTTGTTGTAAAGTGTGGTAAGATACAAACAGCGTATTGAGGCTTAACCAACCATATTATTGCAGCTGTTAATCAGAATGTATTCTGAATACAGTGGTGCCTCCCAAGACAAATGCCTCGCAGGACAAAAAACCCGCGAGACGAATGGTTTTGGCAATGGGGTTGATGGCTCGCAAGACAAATGTTCCTATGGCCGTGCTTCGCAAGAAGAATGTTTTCCAATTTTTTGTTCCTGCCTCATGTTTGCTGACTTTTAAATGTTTTTCTATGATGTTTAAAAAGTTAAAGTTTTTTGATTGAAATTTTTAAAATCATCTGCACAATATGTATGGCTTTAAAGAGCTTTTAATAAACTCTTTGTAAACCAAATTTGACTTTGTTCTGACTTTTTTTGCCCATAGGAACGCATTAATTAGATTTCAATGCATTCCTATGGGAAAACACGTTTCGCAAGATGGATTTTTCGCAAGACAACATTAACTGCGGAACGAATTAAATTTGTCTTGCGAGGCACCACTGTATAAAGATCTGTTTCTTCCCTGATTTTTTGTACCCTTGCATGATTTGTAGGCCTGATAAACGAAGAATTTGACACTTGTGCACTCAAAATTTTTTACTATCATATTTATAAATAGCACTGTTAGTGATTAAAGAGGTCCTAGTCAATAAGTTTTAGTTGATTAATATACTGTATTTATATTTTGAAAAAGGTGTATATGACTAAAAGCAATAATTCTGAGGTAACAGATGCATATGCAAAAGATAGTACCTGGATGTCTTTTAGTAAATATAATCTAACAATTGATATTTTCTTCTCTGCGTGAGAAAATTGATAAATATCTGCCATCCCTGTTTTTTGTTAGTGCTTGTATTAAAAGGAATGTCTGTAAATGGTCAAATATTTATTTTTAATCTTCTACAAATAATGGCACATTTAGAACTAATCAAATATGTTTCTGAAAATCAGTTAAATCTAATAATATTGATAAAATTATTGTGTTCATGGAGTGAATGGGAAAAATATTTCCACCCTCACTAGCAATTAATACTTAAAAGTTGGAGTTAACCAATGAAGCTGATTTGGGATAGGTTCAAGGATGAATGCAGTGAACTAGTTCTTCACCAAATTTATCGTGAACTTGTGGAATTCACAAGGTTTGTTGGTAACTGATAGATTTTATAAAAGAGTTATACAGAATTCTTAGACATTTTGCAGAAGGTACACCCGTATTTTATTCCTAGTTGAGGCATTTAAGTGGAGCCTCTGTACATGCTAGCTGTAAAGAGCTAGAGACAAATGAAATCACCACTACATTCATGCTGTGCTAGCATGACTGAGAGCAACGCAAGGAAAGCTGTGTCTCATACAGTGCGGGACTCCAGCCAGTATAGTTGGAGGCGATGGGAATGAACATCTAAGGAAACAGAGGTTTCCCACCCCCAGGTTAAAGGAATGAGAATATGGCTAGCTGTGTTGAAAACATAATTATGGACTAGCTGCACCTTGTTAGATCTTGCAAAGGCAAGCCTGTAATTTTCTTACAGATGTTGAAATACATTGTCAGTAATGCTACAGCTGTGTTGGATAATCCCATCTGAAATATTTGATTTATTCACTCTAATCTTGTTTTAAGGTTAGTCTAATTTTGGTCCATGCAATAGGTCAGATGACATTCTTTGAAAGATTGTATTCGTTTTTCAAAATGCAATAAAATATTTTGGGTAAATTTAAAAATTAGAGTTAAGATGCTAACCCACACTCCTTGTTTTGAACAGGCACAGAAATTCTTGGCAAATCAATTCGTATTATATTCTCTACATTAGGAGTTTGCATATTTTTTGCAATTGGCTACATGTTGCTGCCACTATTTGCTTACTTCATCAGAGACTGGCGGATGCTGCTACTGGCTCTTACTGCACCTGGGGTGTGCTGCGTTCCGCTGTGGTGGTGAGTTTAACTGTTCTGAAAGGCGTTCAGCTTCAGAGAAGTCTCCTCTGTAGCTGATAACCTTCCACTTGCCTTGTTTATATAACCAGCTGGAAATTCTACAGCCCTTGGTTGCTGTGGATAGACATTCCCCCCCCCTCACCGAATAGCGTTTTGCTTGTGAAGAACAGAGAATTGTCTTGAATGTCAAACATCTTAAACGAATTATTTTTCATCCTAAGCACAACTGACTCTAGTATTTTGGTTGAGCACATCCTGTGCTAGCTCATAATGTTCTTTAGAAAATCTTTCTGGGTTATCTTATCCTTTTACCTCCAACTTTTAAAAAAATTGCTTTCCTTTGCTGGAGTCTCAGCCAGTGCTCTGTGAGATTTCTGTAGACCTTTCCCTTTCTTAACCTTCTTCAATCTCCATTTCCTTTCTGGATGCAGCTACAATTTTTCTTGACAGGTCAAACATACAGTGCAGAGTGTGCACTTTAAAAAAAAAGAAGCAAACATAGAAAAGCAGTTGTGATTAAAATCTGCCTGATGCTCTTCGTCTGGTTCAGATTACACTATTTCAGTTGTACATCTGCTATATCTTGGATATGTAGAGGATCTGCATAACAGTGTTATTGACAGATTTGGTGGCTCTACGCACATATAGGAATATTGTAGGACATTGTAATTTTTTTTCTGTAGGAATAGATCTGCAGTAAAACTATTGAATGATCTAATGATTTCTGTTAAAGAAACAGACTTAATACTGTATAAATAAAATCAGGAAATCACTGAAGAAACATAACACTTCTTTTCTTCTTAAAATAGGAGTTTTATTTCACTGCTAGGTCCTTCTCTGTTTGGACTCAGTTGGATATCTGATTCTGAGTTTCTCCAGATTGGCCTTTTAAAATAACGCTGGCACTATAGTCTCATTTGCGTGTTACGTACATGCTAGGCATGAAGCATGAGTGATTAGGGCTTTCGAGGAGGAAGGTGAGTTTTGTAATGCTCCACTGCATTTTTGGAAGTTATTTTGGACTGAAATAATTATTCAGAGTGGACCAGAATATAAAGATATTTAATAAATCATACTGAATGAGGCTGTGCCCTAAAAATCCTTGACAAACCACCTGCCGCACCTTATGAACTGAATGGATTCCTGTTAAAATATTTTTTTCTTGCAGAAATAGATATATTTTATTAATATGAATATATCTTTCTCAGTGTATATGGGAGCTACATATTTTAGAATGTTTTTAGAAATTATTGTCCAGTTATAAATGTAAATTATTCCTTCTGCCTCAGCAATATAATATTTTAGTCTACTGAAAATTTATGCATTGCATTCACTTCTCCACCCCTCTTCTTTAAACCTCTATCATTTCCTTACTTTGGTATCTCAAAAAAAAAATAGAATTTATGTTTGATTCTCATGCGTGTTTTGTACTCTGCCTGCCTGTCACTTTTCCAGAATATTATAAGATGTCACATTGGAGATAACTGATATCAGAAATGTGCCATGGGCTGACTTGACCTGGTGAAATGCCACAGAGTTTTAGCCTTTATAGATAAAATATTATCTCTATAGAATAAATATAACTGATAATTCAAACCAAAACCCTGACAGTTACCACATGCACTTTTTTCATTTACTTATCCCTTCTTATTTTCTGCCTCTTCATTCTTTTAAACCCTGAGTGGCTGAGTTTATAGCAAACCTTTGTCCATATAATTCAGCAGTTACAAACTAAGGGAACACCTTTTTTGCAAAGGTTGTTACATGTATTTTAGCAAGGTACATTTTTATTTCCTTGTTCTGGGACCAAATAATGTAAAATTTAAGGAAGTGGGTAACAATAAATTGACACCCAGCTCTGGTACTGAAGCTATTTTGTGGATCAGAAGAGAAATACTCATCCCATTACAGAGTGGTTATTTAATTGGGAGGGTGTCACCTGATGGAGAGGTGATTGTTTGTTTGTGTTAATAACAAGGTAGAAGACATCAGTGATTTACCAGTAGGCTTTGACTTTTTGTGGCCATATTATTAGTGCAGGCAGGACAAAGTACTTCCCATCCTCATTTTGTTCTCTGCTTTCGCTGTACTAATCCCTCGTGTTCTCCTATTCCTATTCCTAATTCTGTCCCATTTTGTACTTGTCCAACCCTTATTAACTCCCACATGAATGTGCACCCCGTCCCCCACCTTTCTATCTCAACCACTCTTGGTACTTTATTTCTTCTGCCCTACAGTTGCACAAAGTTTCTTTATGTCTTTCAAATATTAATACAAATTTAGGTTACAGTATTTAAATTGTCATTTAACTCACTTCTGGCTGGTTATGTGGTTTCTGTATGCAAAGAGAACAAAATGTGTACAATATTAAAAATATGCTAGTGTGTTCCATGACTTGGTGAAGTAGCATAAAGGGGTGAAGACCTATTACACTTATCTTGTTCAGAGGATCACCAACTCTGTGCAGTAAATTATTCCTGACCCTACAGTGTGCCCATGTCTTTTCATACAGAGCTGAATTCTCTAGATACTGAGATGGAAAAGTCTTTTAAAATCTGATTTATAGTCTTTAAATAATATTTTTTAATTTTTGAATATTATAGTTTTAAACTTTAATTGGCTTGTTTTTAATTAATTTTGGATTTTCAATATTTTTTGTACGCTGCTTTGGGTTACCACCTAATAGAAAAGGGCAGGACAAAATTAAACAAATGATCTCTAACAAAGTAGCTTCCCTTTTAATGGTAAAATGCTCAAGGAATTTTTTTAAAGCTCTAGGGAATTTTAATTATTAATAAAATGCCCCATTCTTGCTATTTTGTGGCTTTTTTCTTTTCTGTTAGATAAATAAAACCTGGCCCATGTTTTGTCTGTGGGGGCAAGAGAGCTCGCTAAGAAATGTCCACCTGAGTACTTTTGAGGGGTGAATGCTGAGCACTCCAGGCTATTATAGGAAACAAGATGGTACTGGGAACCCCTTATGCCTCTGCTCAGTATCATTTCTTTTGTTCAGTTAATGAACCCAAACAGATGCTCCTTGGAAGAGCAAATATTGGGGTGCTGAATGGGGGCCTGCTGCTTTACTTGTGGCACACATGTGGGCATACATGCTAAGGGTGGGTTGGATAAACAGGGCTAGTATACCGTGGGATGGTCTCAGTGTCCTGAACAGGAAAAGATCTGTCCCATGGAATAAAGCTCCAGTGCACTTTTATGGGCTGTCTTATTGGAAAATTAATGCTATTTGAAATACAATCTGTATCTAAATATTAAAATACTTAATCAACTGATCAACTAACCAAGATTGCAACTGCAGATTTCTCTTTCTTCAGACAGAAATGTCATCATACTTCTTCTGCAAACACATATACACTTGCTGGGAATTAGTCTCCCAGAGCTCAGTGGGAGATGTCCGGGAGGCAGTGGAAGACAGGAGGGCCTGGCGTGCTCTGGTCCATGGGGTCACGAAGAGTCAGACATGACTTAACGACTAAACAACAAACATATGTCCAATGCTATGTGTAATAATGCTGCTTTGAATATTTGCTTTTAACTAATGTTTATGTAGTAGTTGTTAGCTGCCTTGGAGGCCATTTTGATTGAAGGGTGGCCTTTAACTTAAGAAAGAATGGAAACTTTGGTTCGTCTATATTTCACCTTGAAATATGGCAGTGAGAAGGTACTGTATTCGACAAAAGCCATTGATCTGAAGAACAGACTAAAGTGTACTTGTGGGGAATTGTATTTTGCTTTAACAATAATGGGGGAATACGTCCTGCTTTTAAAAGTATGCTAATGAAATATTCTCATAGCAGTAGAAAGAAAAGAATTGCACCACAGCTGTTATTAATCCAAGTCTTCGGCACCCACTTCCAGACTCTGGATGAGGAACAGGCCAGGTTAAAAGTTCCTGTGCTTGGCGGGTGAATATTTAGTATAAAAGATTGGTGGTACAGTCTTCTGTCCCTCAGGCAATTAATGGCCCTTGGAGTATCAGGTAAGGTGCAAGCCCTACCTTGGTGCAGATACATCCTTTGTGTAGCAGAGCCCTGCCATAAAAGGAAAAGTGTGAAAGGCTAATCAAGCAGTGCTGATGATGACTGTTATAATACAAGTTAGATTCAGGTTACAGTGTTGTCCTAGCATGAAGGAGATGAACTGGCTGTTGTACCAGCATGATGATATTAGTGGTCCAAGTAGTCCTAATGAAGCATCTCTAAATATTCCAGCTGTATGTAACCAACATTATTGGAGTGAAAATTATACCCTTTTGTTGCCAAAACCTTCAGTAAACTAAGTCAAAATGAAATCCTGACACGTTGCCATGGACATTCTATATTCTTAATCTTTGTCATAAAGGAATTAACACTTAATTGAATTCTTACTATTGAAACAAAAGTTATTTATTACAGAATAGGTATTTCTTTGAAGACGAGGTTGTATAATTTCCTGATGCTTTTACAGTACAACCATTTCTCCTGATGAAGAAAACAAAACCACCTCTTAAAATGAAAAGTTTTAAAAATTGCAATAAAGAATGAGAGACATGTACTAGTGTGAATCCTAAATGGAGGGGAGGCACTTGGATTCTGCCTGTTAACCAGTCATGTCTACAAGATAGCACAGAAGATATTTGCCCCTAATGTAACTCAGAGCCTATCCAGATGGGTATATAGCTTGCTGTTTGGTTCCCTTTTCTTGTGGTTTGGTTTGAATCAAATTGAAGTGTCCCCGTGTGTTTTGACTCCATCCCTCCTCTTTTTTGGAACTGCCGCACTCCTTTTGGCCCAGCCCTAGGACTTCTGCACAATTTAGCATACTCCTAAGCCATTATGTAGCCTTTGTATATAGTTATTTCACACCCACATTGAGCTATGGGCAGTGTTACCTGAAATAACAACCCTGTGACTTAACAAGTGGGTTGTGATGTTTTAATGGACAGCGAGAAATCCTGTATTTTCATTTCTCTACCCCTTTATTTTTTAAAATATTTCCCTATTATTGCCTCACTATACTAGATAATTGGGATTCATTGGTGATGTTATGTGTACAACGCTAGGTAGATGCATTGCTGTTTTGCTATCTCACTTTATATAACAAAATAAAAAGTTAATAGCCCTGCTGAATGACAGCCATGTGAAAAGGCAGGGAAGGGGCTACGTTAGCCCTCATTCTCCCTCCCCCCCATTCATCAACAGATGACAGCATCTCTCCCCCCCCTTTTTTTCGGTTTAGTAGTTGCTTGAGGGGGGAAGGAGATGTGTGAAAAGTACATAAAAGCATCTGGATTGGAGGCTGACTTCCCTCACATAGACCCTTTCCTGAAGAGTCACCTACGCAGGCTTTTAGAGCTCACTGGTGTGACTCCTGCCAATTCCTCACTGCCTGGGATCCACCCACACCAGGCAGTGCAGCCCCAGCAGAATCCCGGCTGAGGAGAAAGACAGGAAAAGGGGGGGGGGAAGGGCACCACCACGAGTTTGCCATGCTGCTGCTTCTGCTGGTGCCGCCTCCTAACTTATGCATAAATTGGCTAAATTATACATGCGAGTAAATCAGGAATCCAAACCCTTCTCATGAGAGAATAGGTATCTACGGTATGAACAGAAGGATAATTCAAATGAGAGATAAGATCCATCACACTGAAGCTAAGAGCACTTTAAGCATGAACCAGACCGCTCCAAATTCTCCATCTGGACACGCCCTCAGTCATTTATCCCATTAGATTGTGCTTAGCTGGCAGTTTTCAGAATTTGCCTAAGTACTGGGAGTACTGCAATGCTTTTAGGTCATCTTTCTTTTTTTAAGTCTGAAATAGTTCCTGTTTTGGATTTTGGAAATAGTTCCTCAGTTTTGGAAATAGTTCCTCAGATTTGCAAGGCTCATTAAGCAGTATAAAATGTCAAAACAATCTCTTTCTCTAAACTGCTGGAAAAGTAAGTTTATCCACCAATTTATAAGCAGCATTGGTGTAAGCATTGTGCCTGAAGTGTTTTTTGAAAAGTTGCTTTATGATGTTAAGGAGGCTTGAAGTTCTATTGCATTTATAGATGCTTCTAATGCTGGATCAGAGCCATCACTACATTAGATTGTAGATGTGCACAGCCTTAGCTATGGCTGATGGTACATTAAACTTGCTGGAAACCTAAGCATACTTACTTGGAACTACATTTCACTGAAAAATTATTGACATCCAGGCAAATGTAAGTTCCATTTTAGATATTTAACTCTCCCTTGTTGATGTATTCAATTTACATCTAAAGCCTTGATGTATTCTATATATCTGCAGAAGAATGGTTTCATCATTGTTGTTTTGCTTCAATAATAAACAAGGAACATATTTGTTTATTTGCCAAGATCCTATTGCAGAGTTTTCTTGAACACAGCTCAAGGTTGGGCCTGAGGCACTTGTGCTACAACAAGGTGAAGGTGCTGTCCTTGAAGTAGTTCTGTTAATCACATTGTACAACTGGTTATGCTGGGGACGCACAGCTGGTTGTGCAACTCCTTGTTGCCAGGTGTAATGCCTAGAATATTTACGCAAGCATTAATCTTATATTGCACCAGCATGAACAGGGTATTTGGCCATTATTTTATTAAGATTTTTGATCCATTTAACCTATTATTAGAAAGAAAAGTATATATAGCCCATCTACCTGGGTTTAGAGGATTTGCACACATGAATAAATATCAAACAATTTCTTTTTCATCAGACATCAAATATTGCTACCTCAAGGCCAGACTAGCTCATATAGCAACATGTATTTATTCAGATTTGCCACATTTTCACAGAAAATGGAGAAAGTATAGTTTTCATAAAGAGTATAAGTAATATCACTGAAACATTCCCCTTCCTCACTGTATTTTGTTGCTTTGCTCTGAGATTGTTTCCAATCTCTGGAGAAGAAAGTACCTGAAGCAGCAGTAGAGAACAGTGAAGTAGAGAAAGTCTGACTCCCGTAACATCATGCTGCTTTTCATATCAGAAGCATACCACTTGCCCCTGCTTTATAGGCAAACAGGGCAAACATATAATAAGCACATGACTTTACAAGTCTTATTTTTAGGGATCCTTGGATTCTAAGGCAGTAGTGATCAAAGAACTTTAAATCCAGCATAGTCAGAGCTCTGACCGCTTCTGGTCAAAAATAGTCTGATTGTCTTGACATTTTAATTGGTCTTTGATTTTACCTATATCTCATGTGTATCCATGATTCTGAATTGTGCAACACTCTGATACAGTAAAATGCTGTGAAAATGTCAACTACAGTATTTCAATTTGTTACAGGCTCATTCCTGAATCTCCTCGATGGTTGATCTCACAAGGAAGATTCAAAGAAGCTGAAACAATTATTCGGAAGGCTGCTGAAAGAAATGGCATCCAAGCCCCAGCAGTATTGTTTGATCCCACAGAGGTAAATTCCACTGATTGTGTGTTGGTGTTTTTGTTTGGGTTAAATAATAGTTTGAAAGTCACATTTAAGAGTAATTAACATGTCGAAGGATAATGCTCTGTTTCCCAAAGTATTACCCTACCATGGTTCAGTTATGGATGGCTTTAGCATGTCATGGCACGTATTCTTCTTTAAAATGACTTTCTCTGTATTAAGCAGATCCCAATCTGGACTATTAGTAAGTATTATATACTTAGAACTTGCAGCTAATGTAAAGTAGACATTGGCTCATGTATATCATTGTTGATGTGAGAGTTAATTATTAACATAAAAACCAAGAACTATTAATTTAACAAGAGACTGGCATCTCTCAGAGACTGATTCTTCTATTCCTGGTGACATCTTTGGGAGCATTGATTAAGCAAAATTATTTAAGTGGCTTAGAGAATGTTACCTCAAGTGCAAAAGTCCAGTAAAATTCTGTCCACTGTACAGTATATGGATACAATAGATCATCCTCTGCCTCTTGAAGCCCAGTCTACTGTCAGCAGAATATAGGAGCAACCAGGATGCCAATTCCTAAACAATGATTTAGGTATACCCAAGATATCCAGTGATTTAAAAATAGTAAAATGTGTCTTCCAAAATCCCCATATGACTTTCAATGGCTACCAACTTTATCCTGTACAACTTTAGAACTTTATCTATGATTTGTGGAGTCTTTTAATTTCCTTGACTCTGCATTCTCAGTTGTCCTTCCCAACTGTACAGGACAACCACAGCTGAGTGTAGGCCTTTCTAATGTTATTATAAAAGGATGGCATTATCCTGGGAGAAATAACACTTCTCCCTATTTGAGTTGACAAGTAGTTAACCATTCTGGCCCTGTTGTGGTAATAGATATGTGTGTGCATTTGTTCTACTGCTTTGTTATGGTATTGAGTAAAATATGTGACAGTCTGGCTGAAATCCTGCTGCATAGGATTTACTCCATGTAATGTGGAGTTATAGCTAGACAGCCATTGACATTACCTGGCAACAAATTGGATTCCAGACACTATTTCATCCCCTAACACTGTAGAACCTATAGTCCTTTAACAATAGAAAAGACGAAGAGTGATTTTTTTCAGCCTAGATTTCATGGTTCAGTGTTCATCAGAGAGCTGGGGTTAGTTCCTTTGTGTACAGCTGGCCTTGGCTCTTTAACTCGTACCATCAGCCTCATCCCTAGCATTTATAAAGCTCCTAGAACATATTCTATTCCTCAATTTGAGAAGATTTAAATGTACAATAGATTAACTTCCTTTTATAAGTTGTTATGTTCAAGAGCTACAGTCCTTGAAGGCCCACTGTAACCAGTTTGGTGTACAGTCTGCTGGTGAAACCTGCTATGGCAACACTGGCTGGGAGTGATACACACTTTTAGAAGGTTCCTCTGTCTTTCAGATAAATGTAGGCACTTGGCCTTGTCAAGCAAGGACCATCCAACTTCAGGTGCCTGTGTCAGGACATATTTTAGATCTGCTTTAATTACGTATTTAAATACATTTCTATCTCACCTTTCTTCTCCTATGAAGTTCCAGGAAGTTTCCCAATCCAACCCAACCGAAGGAGAAAATTATTACTGGGATTAGGAGTGTATTGCAACTTGTTGGCATGAACAGATCATTAGCAGAACAAGGAGGACTTATATTGTCTGTAGGTGTTGAGGGCCAGATTGTAATGTTCTTCCCTTGTAGACTGATGAAGGCAGATGGCTTTCTAAGGTCTCTGGGGAATTTTCTTATGCATTTAATTGGCACTTCTGCCAAGACTTTAATATTCCCTTAGAATGAGGGGATGACATGGACTAACAGTATGATCCATTTACAAAAGTCCTTGACTGACTTGCAGAGCCACATTGGCTCCTTGGTATTCTAATAGTGAGGTTGGTGAATTGAAAGATTGATTATTATAATGGAAGCAGTGGAAGACTCATAATAACAAGTACTAGTAATCACATATAAGAATCAATCTTCACGCCTACTCTGAGGGGGGCGATAGCACAAAGAACCAGTAATTAGTGCTGTAGGTCCAGGTAAACATGGTCAAAGCAGAAACATAATGGTGGTGGAGCACTCTGGTTATTTGGAGAGTTTCGTGGGGCCAATCAATAGCTGTTCCATCAGATTGATCAAAACAGTTTCCCATGTTTTAACTTGATTATTGATATTCAGACCTTTGAGTATGTTTGTGTGCTTCTAATGTTTCCCCCCTCCTCTTCCATGTTCCTTCCTAAGATAGAGGATTTGAAGGCCAAATCAACGCAGGGCATTATTCTGGACTTGTTCCGAAACAGAAACATTGCAGTAATAACAGTTGCGTCTCTTCTCTTATGGTAAGTAAATGTGAGATCTTAAAGCATGTTGTGAAGAAAAGAATATCTGTATTCTCAACAGCTCAGAAAACTCACAACAACCAAAAGAATATCTGTTTGAGGCCCAGTAACAGCAGCATACACCACAGTGTAATCCCTTCTTCTAGGATACATATATTACTACATTCTAATAGGATTTCTTTCTGGTCCACATATGAACTGAGTTGCTTGAATTCCTCCACAGTATGTAATACCATGTTGTAAATTATAATATATATTGTCAACTCATCGATGTCAATAGGAACATTTATGTGATTACTTTCTGATATTGATGGTGAGTGGTGGGACTATATCCTCTCATATTCAAAAACATCCCAGCAACAAAAGTTCCTCTAGGTGTTTGCCAGCTTTCCTTCCTTGACATCTTAACAGATTTAAACAGAGGGCTAAATTCAGTTGCCACTCCCCATTATAACAAATCCATTAAACTGATGAGATTTACCTAAGTGTCCACTTAGCAAGTGCCATTCATTTAGTGGGTCTGTTCTACTTGGGACTAACAATTGGATTTGACCCAATTCACAGAACTGGACTGCAAAAAAAATAAATAGCAGTGACAAAAAATAGCTACCCCCTCCCAAAAGGAACAGCCCACTAAAAATTCTTCCACCCTGAGGTTCAGATATGAATAGCTTTGAGCAGGGGGAGGGGGCTGGACCACCTAAACTAGAAACTTCCATCATCTCATATTTACCTCCCCTCTCCTCAAGCCATATTCTCATCAGAAGGCAATCTCAGTCCATTAACTGAGGAGTGGGTTCTTAGTAACATCCTCAGAGATATTATATACTTGAAGATATTGTCTATCCACCTCCTCCTTCAGCTTCCTCGGCTACCTTGGCTTCAAGGGGGCATGCTTGTTCCACAAAGACCAGGAGCTCTAAGCACACATCCACAACCCCTGTCCAGCTAGCCGATAGCCATGCAAGTGATACTCCTACTACATTCTATTACACCCCTGTAGGTTTTCTAAATAAACTGTTTTGATAACTGGGAGCTGATATAAACAAAGGCTACCCCTTATGTGGGGTCATGTCAAGCACTGGACCTGCACTGAAAAGACAGTGAATTTGGGTAAACAAAAGATTGAGACGACTTTGCAACTAGTAAGCACCATTTTTTTGAGGTAAAGTCTCCACGGTTAAACAGCAGATATGCAGAAAAATACAAGAAACTGATGGTGGCTTCTCAGATCATAAAAGTTTCTAAAAGATCACATATAATTTGATTGATTGATTGATTGATTGATTGATTTATTTATTTATTTATTTATTTATTTATTTATTTATTTATTTATTTATTTATTTATTTGATTTATACCCCGCCCATCTGGCCTATAAGACCACTCTAATGTAAGTGAGAAATGAGAAGCTTCTTATGTGTGTGAAGTTGCAGAATTGAAGCCTAGCATTGGAGCTGGCTAGATCGCTGAATGAAGTGGAGGGTCAGGAGTTTATGCCTGAAGAGCTAGCCTGTTTAGCTTTGGGCAAGCTACACAGTTCCAGAGTGCCCCCAGAAAAAGGGGACTGATAAATCACTTCTGATTGCTTTGCCTAGGAAACCCTAGCAGAGGGCACCAAAAGTGAGATGGTACACCATTCTTATTTATGCATATATTGGGTATCTGTATAGTAATATTATAGAATAGGGGACTGCTATAAACATTTAATATTAAAAGCATTGTTAATGTACTGTACTATCTTCTTCAACTATGATAAATGTAGTCTTTTAGTGTGCTACTGAATAACAGGAGGATAGCTCTGAGTTATAAACAAGCAGAAAAAAAGATGACTCCAAATGGTGCTGAGATAAATACAAATATTAGTTAAAACTACTCAGTACCTGTTGTCCATCACAGTAAATCTTGTCAGTATTGTCACTGAGAACACTAACAAGTGGTACTTATCTACATAATAGCCTAATTAGTAGCTTCTTGCTGACATCTGGCTGAATTGGAAATCTGAGTGTATCAGCAAGGTAATCACTAAGTACTTGAAGAAAAGTTGCTATTATATTTTATCAGATGAGTGCACTTTAGTAGAAGATTGTGCACATGCAGTAGTAGGATACAAAATAAGTAACCTAAGTTTGTTATATCTGTATATGTATTACAGATTTGTTTAAATAATACTGTGCATGCCAAGGCCTTTTATATTTGCTTCTCTTTCTCTTTTTTTCTCTCTTTCAGGATGTTTACATCTATTGGTTACTTTGGCCTGTCACTTAATACCCCAAATCTGCATGGGAATATCTACATCAATTGTTTCCTGTCAGCAGTAATTGAAGTTCCAGCCTATGTGATTGCTTGGCTTCTCCTCCGGATCTTGCCCCGATGTTACTCAATATCTAGCACCCTCTGCCTGGGAGGAGGAGTTGTTCTTTTTATTCAGCTGGTACCTCCAAGTATGAGCATACACAAGTACTATGCATATATTGACATTTGACAATGTTGAACAAGGGATTTACTGAAAAATCAGATATTGGAAAATAGAAAATTTTAACGGAACATGTGAGTGGGCAAGCCAGTTCCAGGGGCCGGACTCAACGTTAGGTGCACCTAAGATGGGGATATTCATAATTAGATTAGAGATGGGGATATTCATAATTAATTAATTTAATTAATTTTTACTAGTCAGAAGACTTGCAGTAGTGATGGGCTGGAAACCGGACCCAAGTCCACTGCCATTGGCTATTGGAACAGTTAAATTTGGTGCTGTGTAGCTCCTACACTTGTCTTATGCCAATGTTTCTTAAGTTGTTCATATCTTCCAAAAGTACATTAACTTGCTTTAATATATATATATTTTTTAAAGTATGGAAAATGTGCAAATGTGGTTACTAAAGAGCATAGAGATCTTAATACTCCTTTTTCCTGTTTCTGCAGACCTTCATATTCTGTCTGTCACCTTAGTGATGCTGGGAAAATTTGGGATCACATCAGCCTTCTCCATGCTCTATGTCTATACTGCAGAGCTCTACCCAACCATAGTGAGAAATATGGCAGTGGGTGCCACCTCCATGTCGTCTCGGGTGGGCAGCGTCATTGCTCCTTACTTTGTTTACCTTGGTAAGAAATATCCTGTTATTGCTTTTACAACAAATAGTCGTCAAAAGAAAATGCTTCATGGTTTGAATATTCTTCTGAACATGTGCAGAATCTCCTGGCAGACGTTCCTCTGATTTCTTGGTTTCCCAACATTCTTGTGCTTATTGCATGTGGTTGAGTCAGTCCTCCCTTCAAAACATGCATTTCAAACTTGCAGCATGAAATATTGCTTTACGTGTGTACAAATGTACCTACTAAGTACAATTAAAAAATAATATTCAGCTCAGACCCCATGCAGGATTATGGCTACTGTTAGTGACTTGAAGTAGTATTACTAGAATATTTAGTAGCATAGTAGAATAGTATTCAATGTGGATGCAGTAGTCCTACAAATCATTTGTTAATTGTGAAGCTCATGAACCAGTTCATATGTTTTCTCACCCCTGAAACAGTGAGTATATTTTCAATAAGGCTCTCTCATGGGATCATTGTGAAAGATGAAATAGATAAAACCATGCACACTTTTGTATCAAAAAATGACCAGTGAAAAGTTTAATACTCTCCACGAAATTATACATTTTATTTAGCTTGCCAGTCCTTGACTGAGGGGCTTCTGAAGACAGGAGAGTTAAGTTTTTTTATATTAAAATTTCTTCAGAATAAGAAGTACAGGTAAAGGATATTGCCAAGAATATCATTCCTACACCAAGTGGTATAAGTCCTTACACACATGGCTATAATAGGCCTCCTAATGTGTGGTCTCCTGAAATTTAAAAAGCCTCAAGGGTGAGGCATGATGCTTGGAGAGAGATTACACCCCTTGCTTTCTGGCCATTAAGTTTTAAGGTCAGTCAGCTTCACCTAAAGTGACCATAATGGGATCATATTAAATAGTCATCTGATGATCTTAATTATTACTTCCTGATTTAAACAAAGACCACATATTTCGGTGAGGTTCTGTTCAATCCACGTACCAACTCCAAGTCCTTAGATTAGAATCTAGAAGTCATAACAGTTTTTACTTTCATTTCCCCAAAATGGTTAGCTCAAGCCAGCACAATAACGAAAAACATATTCTCTCGTTTCCTCTGTACTGGGCTTTCTAGCATCTTAAACTTGTCGGCATTGGAAAAATCACTGCCAGTTGGTGACTTTCCTCCTGTCTGTGTCAGTGATTAAGGTTCCAACTGAGTCTTTAGACAAAGCAGCAACTGAAGTAGGTAAGATTGGATCCAGAAGGCATTTAATTGAAATAATATCAGCTGTACGTCTGATGGCCATTTTTAGAGTGTATATTTTAATTGCATTTCAATTATTTTGCCTCTTTTTTTGTATTTTAAATGTTGTAAGCTGCCCAGAGACCTTCGGGTAGTGTAGGCGGCATCTAAGTTAAATAAATAAGATTGATAAATATTGTTCCAATAAAAATGGTAAACAAAGGCTGCTTGATCTTGAAGTTGCTGGAGAGAAAGGATGAGATTAAAATAGAATGTTTTAATTATACTCAGTCTTCATGTAACTGTGTAGTAAAAGCTTGTCACTTTCTGTTTTTTCACCAGGTGCCTATGATAAATTTCTACCATATATCCTTATGGGCAGCCTAACTGTATTTGTAGGGATTCTCACCCTTTTCCTTCCAGAAAGTTATGGCAACCCTCTGCCAGAGACACTTGAAGAGATGCTACACATTAAAGGGTAAGCAGGATTCACTGAAATACAGATGTCCTTTGATACACCATCAGCTAATGAACTTCAGACCAAGGAACAAAAAGATAAATTGACACAGAATTTTTCAAGTACTAGCAGCACAGGAGCTGTACAAAGCCGTAAGGGAAAGCATATTTCTTTAAAGTCCATACATACTGAACGTTTGCATTTGCACAGTGGAGAGGAGGTTTGCATACTTTGTGGGGGGAAACGTAGATGTTTTTATATGCTTAACTCTTCTAGAATAAATGAAAAGCTGTTTAAAGCCTCATTTCTTCTCTATTCTGGACTAATATTCTAGTACTTTGCTTTAAGAAATAAATGTAAATGTTTTCTAAATGTAAACTATCTTGGCTTCAAACTTACATGTGTTTCCTTATTCTGCTGCTCATGTGTGTACAGGTAGGTTGTCATAAGCTGAGGCGTTGGAGGGAAACAGAGGATGCGGTAGCTCTTACCTTACACTCTCTGTATTGTATGAACATACTTCCAGTCTAGAATACCTTACTTCCTTGTAGCTAGAATTGGACAGATTATTTGTACAGGGAATAGCTAGCATTTCTAGTGTGCATGCATTGTTTGCTGGAAAAAGAGAATGTAAATTCTTCTTTGTGCTATTATCCAGGCCTTGCAGGGCATGTGAGCAGAGCTGATCTACTCACTTTAAACTCCAGTAGAACTGATCTTTTTACTCTGGTCATAATCTTCAGTCATTTCATTTTACCTGTTGAAACTGCCTTGGAATATAACCTACAAGTAGTACCACTAATTCTATTCTTCTGTATCTGGTAGGCATTTTTAAAGTCCTCTGGTAGTATCAGTGTTGTTCACAGGGAGATCTTCTGTTCTGTTTTTAATCAGATGCTTTTTTTAAAAAGTACTCCTGAATGAACTATGGATTTTTCTTTCCTGGCACAAACCTTCCCATTTATTTTAAAATCCTCTCTCCCCCTCCCCCATATATAACTATGAGGAATGTGGGGGTAAAGTTGCCTTCGTAACCTTTGCCTATTACATGGTTCAGTCTGCTAAATTAAAGTGATAAAGCAAACTTCCGTATGTGGAAAAAGATCGTTATCATGAAATTTCAAATTATTTGATCAGCTGTTAAAATACTAGTTTCTAAATCAAATTAAATAATTTGGTGTGTGACCAGGATTGGCAAATTTTCTTGTTCTCTATGATTTTCCAAATCTCCCCATGCCAAGGATCGCCACTAGCATTTCCCCCTTAATTTCCAAGAAATCCCACAAGATTTAGCATGGGAGGAAAAAACTGGCACAGATCGATGTTGCTGTGATTGGCTTCTTTACAAGAGTGAAAGACTACGAGGTTCATATCTCTACTCAGGGGATTTTGTTACAAGCCTAATGGTATTTTAAATATCTCATCCATTTTTATTTTGTGCTCAGAAAAAAAGTGGACTTATTTTTTATTTTTTTGTAAGCTCCGTGGTAATATTTTTATCTTTTGTCTTTGGAATGCTCTGAGCATTGAGTTATCAATGATGTCCAAGCAATCCTAGAGCTCAATACGCTCATGTTTGTTGTTTAGTCGTGTCCAGACACTTCATGACCCCATGGACCAGAGCATGACAGGCCACTGCCTCCCGGAGTTGGGTCAAATTCATGTTGGTTGCTTCGATGACACTGTCCAGCCATCTCGTCCTCTGTCGTCCCCTTCTCCTCCTGCCTTCGCACTTTCCCAACATCAGGGTTTTTTCCAGGGAGTCTTCTCTTCCCATGAGATGGCCAGAGTACTGGAGTCTCAGCTTCAGGATCTGTCCTTCCAGTGAGCACTCAGGATTGATTTCCGTTAGAATGGATAGGTTTGTTCTCTTTGCAGTCCAGGGGACTCTCAAGAGTCTCCTCCAGCACCACAATTCAAAAGCATCCATTCTTCGGCGGTCAGCCTTCTTTATGGTCCAGCTCTCACTTTGTTGGCAAGGTGATGTCTCTGCTTTTTAAAATGCTGTCTTGGTTTGTCATCGCTTTCCTCCCAAGAAACATGGCTGGTGTCACCATCTGCAGTGATCATAGAGGCCAAGAAGGTAAAGTCTGTCACTGCCTCCATATCTTCCCTTTCTATTTGCTAGGAGGTGATTGGGCCAGTGACCATGATCTTAGTTTTATTGATGTTGAGCTTCAGACCATTTTTGTGCTCTCTTCTTTCACCCTCATTAAGAGGTTCTTTAATTCCTCCTCACTTTCTGCCATCAGAGTGCTATCATCTGCATATCTGAGGTTGTTGATATTTCAATCTTAATTCCAGTTTGGGATTCATCCAGTCCTGCCTTTTGCATGATGTATTCTGCATATAAGTTAAATAAGCAGGGAGACAATATAGAGCCTTGTCGTACTCCTTTACCAATTTTGAACCAATCAATTGTTCCACTTCCTGTTCTAACTGTTGCTTCCTGTCCCACATATAGATTTCTCAGGAGGTAGATAAGGTGGTCAGGCACTCCCATTTCTTTAAGAATTTGCCATAGTTTGCCTTGATCCACACAGTCAAAGTGTTTTGCATAGTCAATGAATCAGAAGTAGATGTTTTTCTGGAACTCTCTAGCTTTCTCCATAATTCGGCGCATGTTAGCAATTTGGTCTCTAGTTCCTCTGCCCTTTTGGAATCCAGCTTGTACTTCTGGGAATTCTTGGTCCACATACTGCTGAGGCCTACCTTGTATGATTTTGAGCATAATCTTGCTAGCATGTGAGATGAGTGCAATTGTACGGTAGTTGGAGCAATCTTTGGCATAGTTGGTAGCAAAATTACAACTGCCTTGCCTGTTTATCCGGCCTGGCAGGTGGGTGGGCGTATTTGTGTGCATGCTTGGCCCTCGAAAATCTTGAACATATATGTTGTTTTCACTCTGAAAAGTGTGCAGACCCTTGATCTAGGCCAAATTACCTCAGCCATGATGAACATGTTTTTTAATCTGTATAGTCCCAAATAAAAAGAGTCCACTTCAAGAGCACCAATTCAGTATTTCAAATTGTTATATCAGGATGTACAACTTTTTAAATAGAAGGGTGTCCATACAGAGATGTGGCAGAAAATTCAAGATCGGTCAAACCAAATGAAGATGGGAGCTCAAGCCCTAATCTGTGGGCATCCCAGCCTTAATAGTGAGCAAACTTAATCAAATTGTGGCCTTCTTGCTTAGCACTTTGCTGATCAGATCACCTGCTGCTCTTCTGCGCTAGATACATTCTGTGGAGGGTCTTAGGTAGGAGATACCCCAGTCCTTTTTCCACATAATCCCCAGTCAGTCCCAGAGGTTTACTAGAAGGGATAAATACTTCAGACTGGCCATCACCCAGACCAGAAGCCAGGCGATGGAATCCTATAATTGACAACAATTCTCACATTCCAACCCTCCATCTTATGCCTTTGCCATACTAAATACCCAGAAGGAGCACAGCAGAAGATGGACTGCTCATTTACACAAACCAAGCCAAATTATTCCAGAATGTTGCTTTGGCAGTAGTACAACTAAGCCAGAGAAGTTGTTGGTCAGATAAAGAAGAATTTTCCCATTGGAAAGAGCCAGAAAAGGAAACAGGTGTGCAATGTCTTCCCTCCTTTTTGCTTTTTCAGCCTGTGCCGATTTTACCATCCCACTTCTGACAGCCAGTCTTCAGGGGCAATACTATCCTTCCCCACATTACCCAGATGTACAATTAAAGCCATAGGGGGGGAATTAAAAAGAGTAATGCTGTCATGGCTTTCAGATGGGTGTCAGCCTTACTTTTCAATACAAGTTGGCATTACCTGACAGAAAACTGCTGAGCGAGGGCTGGGCTCCAGTAGATGATAATTATAACTCACTATCAAATGCCTGTGGTTGAAATTGGTTGTCTAGAAGCTTGTACTTGTGATAGAGTTTAGGGTGGGGACAAGCATGTTTCTGGATAAGGGCATGAAGTTAAGCTCTCTCCTGCAAAATTTCAGTCCTAAAATGACACTGCTTTTGGTGGATGAGCCTATTCTTGCTTTGTTGTTGTTATGTGCCATCAAATTAGAACTGATCTACAATGACTTTAATAGGAATTCAGGGTAAATGAGATAACTTAAAAAATGGTTTTACCAGTTCCGCATGCCCAGTGAGTTTCTATGCTGGAGTAGGGATTTGAACCCAGGCCTCTTGAATCCTAGTCCATCATTCTGTCCTCTTCACCACACTGGGTATCCTCGTGGTCACTCAAAAGTAAATCCTTTTCTGTTCAATAGGATTTAGTTCCTAGTAAGTAGTATGTTTAGGATTGCCTTGATTAAATTAGAAGTGTTCCTTGTTTACATACTTCAGGCTATATAGGATGATATTTGGCAACAACAGAATTACAGGAAAGTTCCATGAAAAATGTAAAAACTAGTAATTTATCATTCTTCTTTATGGCCTCTGTAAATCACACCCTGGGTAATTCTCGCATCCGCAGAGCCTCATTGGAAGATTCTAGAGCTTCTGCAGTAGCAATAAACACATTAGAATATGCCCCTCCCCACCCGTATAAGTACCTTGGTGCCAAGCATCCCCTTTCAGTTTCTTTCAATCGCTACATTGAGAGCCTCATAATTCTGCTTCTGTGAGTAAAAGGGAAAGAGAGCTTATTCTTGATTCCTTCCTGTTATCAATCTTTTTTCTTTTAAACTATTAGATCAAACTCTTTATCATTAGAGATTTTTCCTTTCCCCTCGCTCGGCCTCCAGCCGCAGCAGCACCCCCCCCCCAATGATCGGTTTTTCTCCTCAATTATTTTCTCCTATTTATGGCCCCTTTGGGCCCATTTAAGCACTGTGTTGTCTGTGATAATAAGATCCCACTTTCCGATGGACACACTAAGTGCCTTTTCTGTTTGGGAGGAGAACATCAAACTTCCTCCTGTACCCATTGCAAAAATGTTAAGCGCGGAGTTCTTCGATCTTGCCTCTTGAGGCTAAAACTCCAACTTTGGGAACCATCCTTACAAGCAGTTCAAACGGCCCAACCTCCCTGTAGGGCCACTTCCCAAATTAAGCTGTTACTGAATCATTGAAACAACGTCCATCGGCTACACCAGCTCATTCCGATTCTCCATCTGTATCATCGAAGACCTCGAAGGCACACAATTCGAATCCCTCGATACTGAAGTCCTTGATTTTGAAAACAACTTATAAACTACTGAAGCTGTTCCAGCTCCGGAGCCTGTTCCTCCTAAACAAGCTAAACAGTCTAAGCCTACAGACATCCCACCACAACCACAACTCTCTGAATCAATTTCGGTCAGATCTCCCTCAGATGATGACAGACCTCCGTCCCATCAGCACTGTTCTTAGTCTCCAGAATGGGATGATAGAGTTGACCAGTTAACATCCTCTCCTCCCAGTCCACAACCTTCCATTCCTTCCAGCAATCCTTCGGTTATTTGGCTACCACATCCACTTCTTCAAACTTCCTCTGACAACACATTTCGTTACTCCTCCGTCACAACCCCTGCAAGAAGAAATAACAAATTTACTTCTCAAAGATGCCATACAACCGTCTATCAAAACAACACTGGGTTTTTCTCTCGCCATTTCACCGTCTCCAAGAAAGACGGGGGATTTTGCCCTATTCTAGATTTAAGATTATTAAACAACTACATTATTACCACAAAATTCTGCATGGTTACTCTAGAATCAGTTCTTCCCTTACTTCGAAAAAATGACTGGTTCGCCGTCATAGACCTAAGAGATGCTTACTTTCATATTGCAGTACATCCTGCACACAGAAAATTCCTTCATTTCCAACTTGGATCACAAGCATATCAATTCAAAAGACTCCCATTCGGCCTTGCAACAGCTCCAAGAGTATTCACGAAGTGCATGGCGCTGGTAGCCACCTACCTCAGACTTCAAAACGTTCTCGTCTTTCCATATATCGACGACTGGCTCCTTGTAGCATACTTTTGTCGCAAAGCTTGACGAGACACCCGTTTCACCATCGCCCTTCTTCGCAATCTCGGTTTAACTATCAACGAACAGAAATCAAAATTAAAACCTACAAGGAGTATACACTACATAGGCACACTCATAGACTCCATACAAGCTTACGTGTTCCTCCCTGCAGAAAAGAGACAAAATCTCTTCACCTTACTTTGCAGCTTCACTCCACATGCCTTGATACCTGCCTTAACGGTGCAATGAGTTCTAGGCACCATGGCCTCTATGACGTCAGTTGTACAGCATATGTGTCTCAAAATGAGATCTCTCCGATCCTGGTTTCTGGCCCTATTTGATCCACTAACAGACTCTCCTCACACTCTCCTAAGAGTCACTCCAGAACTGGCCTCTCAACTTCAGTGGTGGCATTCCCATACCAACCTTTCTCTTGGGCGACCATTCCAACAACTTCACCCGCGAATACAAGTCACTACTGATGCCAGTCGCACCGGCTGGGGGGCTCATTGCAAATCCCTCACAGTCCACGCCAAATGGTTTTACAGAGAAAAACTGCTTCACATAAATGAGTTGGAGCTACTAGCCGTCATAAAGGCCTCCAAGGATTTCAGAAACCTTCTTGTAGGAAAAATGGTACAGCTTGCTACCGACAACACCACGGCGATGTACTACATCTGAAAACAAGGCGGCACCCACTCCCTAGGTCTCCTCTACCTAGCAGTTGACCTCTGGGAGTGGTGTCTGCAACGTCACATCCGTCTCACAGCCTTACACATCGCTGGTCAAGACAACGACCTAGCAGACTTGCTCAGCTGTACAGATGCCCAAGCTCACAAGTGGGAACTAGGTCAATCAGTATTCCGCCAACTATGCTGGAAATGGGGCACACCGACTCTCTATTTCTTTGCCTCCTGAGCGAATTGGAAATGCCAACTGTATTGCTCCTGAGCAGAAATAGGAAAACATTCACAGGGAGACATATTTGTCGGCCATTGGCCCAAGACTCTTACCTACCTTTTCCCACCATTCCCTCTCCTCCACAAAGTTGCCATCCATCTACAACAAGACAAAACCAATGCCATCGTTATAGCCCCTTGGTGGCCGAGACAGACTTGGTTCACAGTTGTCTGCAGTCTCTCATCAGACATCCACCATCTCCCCCGCCTGCCACACCTTCTCACACAGAACAACTCCCAAGTCCTACACCCGGACTTACCTGTTCTACACCTGGCAGCATGGAGGATTCTCCCTCATTAATGAACATTCTTCATCATGTCAAAAAACCATCCACAAGGAGAGCCTGCTTGTACAAATAGAAGAAATTTCAGTCCTTTACCAAATCTTCCTCATCATCCTCCATCAATCTATCACTTTCCACTGTTCTCTGCTTCCTCCTACATCTCAAATCCAAGGGCCTCTCCATCTCATCTTTCAGAGTCTACCTTTCCTCAGTAATATATCAACTTCCAAATTCTCCAGCAGCAAACTTCTTCAAACATCCAACAATGAAACGTTTTCTGAAAGGTCTCTCTCATATTTACCCTGATACTCAACCTCCCTCTCCACTATGGTCACTAACTCTTGTTTTGAAACAGCTTACCAAAGCTCCTTTTGAGCCATTAGCTACAACTGACTGAAGGCTCCTCACCTTTAAAACAGCTTTTCTCATAGCCATCACCTCAGCTCGACGAGCTAGTGAATTGGCAGCTTTACGCTTTGACTACCCTTATCTACAGTTTTTTCCCAATAAGGTGAAGTTATTCATTGACATTTCCTTCCTCCCCAAAATTGTTTGCTTACTATTAAGCGGCGGTTGACACAACTGAAAGGGGGGACGCTTCGCGCCATGGTAGTTATACAGGTGGGGAGGGGCATATTCTAATGTGTTTATTGCTACTGTAGTAGCTCTAGAAACTTCCAATGAGGCTCCGTGCCGGCGTGAATCAAAGAGGTCCACTCGAACTACAATTACAGGTGGGTAAGCTGTCATTACTCTTTCTGATTTACACGATTTCCTGTTCATTTACAGATTCAAGAACAGAAAAAAGACCTACAAAATAGGAAGTACAAAGCAGCATGAATCAAACAGCAGGCATCCGAGAACATCATGTTGATCATGATCATATTGATCATTACATGAAATGGACAATCAGAATTTGTTAAAACATAACTGAAGATAAATGAGAAGTCATAAACACTATTAAGGAGGTTTGATGATTCTGTAATTCACAATACTACTGTGTCAAAATGTGGTTTGTCCCTAAGTTGCTGCCAGTATATGTAAGGCTTCTCAGCATTTTGTTTCTGTGCCTTGGTTTGGAGGTTTGTTTGGTGACATCTTCAACACTTCTGCTCCCTGAAATGTAGGTAGAATGTGTTTTGGGGGGGTGGGGACAGGCCATCAACAAGTGTCAAGAGGAGTAAAATACTGTTGGCACAGAAATTTAAGAACTGGTGACCTACCAACGTCTTTTGAGCCTCAAATCACTTTTAAAAAGCTCTAAGACAAAACAGAATGAGCCTCTATTTGCTGTTGTTTAGGTTTGTTTCTTTTAAAGAAGTAATTGCTGTTCAAGCGAGTGAGGCTTTTATTAAAGGAATAAACTTTAAAGAAGTTTGGCCCTGATAAAATACAAGTATAATGTTTTTTTAAAAAAATTAAACATATATTCTTTGGAATATTTCTTCCATCCATCATGCCAGTTGATAGTTTTTCAAGCAAGACAGCATTATTTGGTAGTACTGCTTCTTTAGGAAGTTTGATAGACTGTAAAGGGGAGAACAATTACTGTAAACAACAGAATATAAAGAGAAAACAATCCACAAATTAAAACTTTCACCTTCTTTCTCCTTCCTTAAATTCTTTGTACCTGTGGGACATACTATACCAAAGATATTCACTGGGTCCAAAGCCACAGCTTTAAAGAAGTAACTTCTTAGGGTCAAGACTAGAGATGGGGATGAATTAAAAATGATTATTCGTTTTGATCCGTTATTCGTCAAGGTTAATGGATCAACAAATATGAAAATATGAATATTAATTGATGAATCAATCCATCAATTTGTCTGCACTTTAAATGGCTATAACACTGGCCCCCGACAACCTAGAGATACTGAATTTGCAGGGAAGCTTCCTCGGAGTCCTTTCTACATCTCCTGAAAGTTTGGTGAACATTGGATCATGGACCCCCAAGTAATATAGTCACAAAGAGGACTCCCCCAAGGAAAGCTCCCCCCAGGTACTTAGAGAATCCAGAATCACAATGGAGCTTCCTATGCCTTTCCGCAACATGCCTGCCAAGTTTGGTGAAGATTGGATATTGGAACTCCGAGTTATTCACCCACAAATTGGGTCCCCCCAGGAGAGTTTACCACACGGCAGAGAAGCCCATGGCATTGAGGGAATTATATTTTGGGGCAATGGGATGACACCCGGACAGGCTTTGGATGGGGCTGAGACAGGCCCTCTTTGGCACGGGGGACGTCCGGACAGGACACAGACAGGCTTTGGGTGGGGCAGAGCCTGGTCTAGGAGACTCACCTGTCCACCAACATCTAATTAGACTTGCTGACAACCTTCAGAGAAACAAAGATGCTTGTCTAGAACTAGAAAGCTGGGAATTGCAACTTGGCTGCTGGCACAAAGCCCCCCCCCCCCCAGTATAATGTAATTAGGAAGGTTCACCTTGATGAACAACAGTCTCTCCACAGTAACGTGGGATCCAAACATGAGCAGCATGGTCGGAGTATGTCTCCAAGATAGGAAGACACACGTGCACTCTGGACTCTGGTGGGGGTGGTGGAAAGGAGGTCTGTGGCCATATTGGACAATTCCGGCCATATGAATAGTTTCCTAGCCCAGTCATAGAGGGGATCTGATTTGTGGAGCTGAGGGGGCTGAGCCAGATATTCCCGCATCATTGTCTCTGCCGAATCCTCAGCCTTTCCTCTGAGGCAAGTGCCAAGGTCACCACAGAGCTCCAGTAATGTTGGTGGTGAATGGAGCCTTCACCAGATGAAGTCCTTCCCTGTGGTTTGGGCAAACCACCCTGCCCCTCGTGGCCTGACATTCCCATCGCCCCACGCAAGCATTGTGTCCCCAACGCCTTGTGGACCTCAGTGGAGAGTTCCGTTCTCCACTCTGCATGCTGCCAGCCCCCCTTGATTCGAGGATCACACAGGCAGGCCACATGGTAAGCTCTGTCACTAGACAGGATGGAGTCGCTTCCGCATGCCTGCCTGCAACCTCTTCACCAAAGCCCTGGTCCGTGGAAGGAGGGAGGATCCTGGTGCCACACAGCAGTCTCCAGGGACTGATTGAGGGCATGAATCATGGATGACCTGCCCCAGGCTTGCCATATAACCACACAAGATGGCTTCCAGGAAGGGCTTGAGCATCTCCACTATCTGGGAGAGGGCCAGCCAATCTGTGGCACTGATGCCCACCTTTCTCCCCCTGGGCAGAATGGGCATGGAGGACATCATGATGTCCTCCAAAACGGCCTTCTGCTCCATCAGGCAGGACACCATGGTGTAGGTGGAGTTCCACCTGGTGGGCAGGTCTAGTCAGAACAACATGGGTCTCCTCACCCAACTCCTGCCTCTCACGCAACTGGCGGGCAGCTTTCAGGCTGCGGGGGAAGTGGCCCACCAGTTGGCGGCATTGCTCCAGGAGTGCCCACGTCTCCCGGGTGCCTATGTCCCACTCGGGCTTGATGTGGCTGCCGAGGCTGAGGGCATCATATGCATGGTGCACAAATAATGCCTTGTGATTTATGATGTGTCGCCAACATGCTCTGCCTAGCATCTGTGATTATGTGGCCATGGGTCACCTCCCCCTCCGGTGCCCACTGCTGCAGCGCAGACTGGAACTCATTACCGATGTTCCTCCCCGTTGCTTCAGCTTCCATGTGCCATGCCTGCAGCAGAACGGACCTGTAGCCTGGGGGCAGGGCAAGGGCCTCCCCCTGCAGCCCTGTCACTAATGCCCTGCCACTACTCAAGTCCTCTTGAGCACGGCTGTGAGCGAGAGTTAGCCGTGCTGACCTCTGCTTCACAGGTCCACTGTGAAGTGCACCTTGTGCCCCTGTAGCCGTGAAAAATGGTCATGGACCACCTCCCTCACAAAGTCATAGAGTGAGGGCAGCACTCTAGAACTGAGTGTTCTCTGTGAGGGGAGGTTGCACCAGGGGGCAAAAAAATATATGCAGCAACCGGCAGAAGGCTTGGGATTCCACCATGGACAGTGGAAGGCTGAGCAGGTTGATCATCTCGGCGATAAGGAAAGTGGCTGCCTGCTGGGCCTTGCCCTTTGACCGCCAGCTAAGGGTCATGGCGGACCCTACGGGTGCCACTTCATGGAGTGTGGCCTGTCTCATGCTCCCAGCCCCAGAAACCCCTGTGGCTGCCCTTTTGAAAGGGGGCGCCTCCTCCTGCCTCCCTTCTGACTCCCCTGGAGCTGCACCTCTAGAAGCTTTGATTCCATGCCTGCCTGCAAGGCCACCGGAGGAGGGACAGTGGCACTGGTTATCGTAGACGTGGTTGTGCATGTGGTGGTCGTGATGACAGTGCTGCTACCTAGCCTGCGTAGCTTCACAGCCTTCTTCCCATTGGATTGGACCTGAAGAAATCCCTTCCATTTTCTACTGCCTGCCTAACAAACGAACTAAACAAATAAAGCAATGGAGACTGAGGAAGGAAACTAATAGAGGGTCAGAGAGTGTGTGTAAACTTAATTTTTAGAATGATGGTGGTGTAATTCTTTTACTAAAATATGACCTGCCTGCCTAAACAAAGCCCCCCCCTCAGTATAATGTAATTAGGAAGGTTCACCCCCCCCAACCCACTGTGGCAGAGAAGCCCAAAAAGCCCAAAAAGAAAAGCGCTGCCAGCTAAGTCTTGGACACACACACACACACACACACACACAAACACACACAAATAAGTTTTAGAAGAAAAAGGAATGATGGATCCAGCCAGCCACCAAATTCCCTGAGAGACACAAGCCTTTCTAAAATGAACTTTTGAAAATTGAATAATCCTCCCACCTAGACATGCACACACAACCAATTTGGGGAAAGAAAAAAATGATTCTCCTAAAATAAACTTTTGAAAACTGAATATAAAGGAAAAGAAATTCCACAGTCACACGACAGTTGCCCCCCCAACCCCAGGATGATACAAACACACACACATAAGCCTCCAGGGGGGAAAAAGGTTTAATTGATTTGATTTGAAATAAAATTAAGCTCTTCCAAAGAAGTAGCCTCAGCTACCTGAAATCCCTCCCCAAATTCCTAGTAAAGTTGATGATGATTGATGAATGATGATGAAAAAGAAAAATATAAGTCTTTGCTGCCGCAAAAGTGAAACCGCAAGAGCACCAACAAGCCAGTGAGCAGCAACTGTTCTCACTCCAGAGAGCACGAACAGAAATCAGGAACGACCAGACAGGGGAAGCCTATATAAGCATCCGTAAAAGAGTAGATACACCTTTCAGCAGCACTACTGGCTGCCAGACATGCCAATCCAGGATCTTTGTCCTGATTGGCCAGAACTTCAAATTGGCGCCAGAAAGCTTAGAGAGGCCCCCAAAAGGGGTAACTAATATAGACGAATATGAACGGATCGACGAATAAAACTGAAGAAATATTTGTCAAGCCATATTCATCCTGAATTAAAATTTTACAAAGAAGGATCAATGAATATATGACGAATCGCCTACATTCGTCAGAAAAACTGATCCGTTTTTATATTTGTCCCCATCTCTAGTCAGGACTAATGCAAAACAGACTATGATATACTTTCATCACCATGCCTGAAGAAATATTTATGTACTTGCAATGTTTTTTTTTATTTCATAGATAGTAAGTTTGTTTTTTTAGGCTAAAGCATTACAACTATTAATAAGGGGGAACATGTACTGTCTAAAACACAATTTGTACATATTTCCTTATGAGATTTTGAACACATTTCTTTGCAGAGAGTTAACAATGCCCCTGAGAGAGTAATTTTGTAGTCAAATATTTGGAGTGGCATTGACATCAGTGTCAAATGAAACTGATGCTATGCATATAGCAATTTAATGCCCACTTGGGGGGTACATTCTTTCCTTTGCAATAACAAATCCCCTTGTTTTATGCCCCAAAGTGGGGGGGGGGGAGAGAGACTTACTTCCCAATAACAACTATGTATGATAAGGAGGACTGATGGGTGTCTTGAAAGCAACAGCACTAGCCACATGGGGAGATGTGCCATGATTGCATCCTGATGCTGCTGTTCTGTCACTGCTGGCCTCGTATAAATCAGACCTACAAAATGCAGCCCAGGTGGAATGATCAAGGAATGGGAGCCTACATCTTTCCTTTTCAGCTCTTAAAGCTGAATATTATCAACATACTAGAAGCATATAGAGCATACTGGCCATGTTTCAATATAGGTAATCCCTTTGTTTCATAACCTCGGCTCTTAGCTGTGGATTGTATGAAGGTTTCAATCGTGATGAGAAATCTTGGGAAAATATTGGCCGATGACATTTTTTTTTCCGTTTTTCCATGAAAATCTGAATAGCCTAAGGGTGTAACATGATTCTCACATGTCTCGTGCTTGTAAGGTTGCCAGTTTCTGGGTCAGAAACTCTCTAGCTATTGCTAGAGCATTTGGGAACAGTGTGTCCTTCTTCTATGTTATGCCAGAATAGCTTATACTGTGTTAAGGAAGGCTCTCAAGGGTGTTTTTTTTGTTTTTTTGCCACAGAATAGGTTGATAGAATCCTCCATCTACACAGTGGTATCTTTCTGATTGGGAGCCTTTAAGTAACTGCCACTTCTTTGTAAAGAGGTGTTGATCCTCATTGCTTTCTCAGTAAACGTTTCATATTTGCACCATATCAGCTTGTTTACAGGATCTGTTCCAATTTGGCACTGTATAACAACAATGCATTTTTGTACCTGTTCCTGTTTTAAAGTGTTGTAAATGCCACTGTTTTCTAAAATGTACACTTTATATACAGTATTGTGGTATTTTTACGGAATACAGTACTTTGTTTTATCACAATTACTTTTTTATTTTATTTTATTTTATTGGATTTATACCCCGCCCATCTAAACCAAAGGTCTACTTAGACCACCTAGGCTTCTCAGTTTTTAACTAGGCATTTTCCAGTTGATTACTTTAGGCTGTACTGGGATCTACTTCAACAGCTACATAGTCAGCTGAAGTCCACCATGTTATTTCTGTATTTGTGTAACACATTCTACAAGAACTGAAAGGTTATAGATTTTTTTACTAAAATCTTTGCAATATTGATTGTAGAAAGAACTGCTTGATTTGGGGAGGAATATATGCAGGTAAAATGTGCATCCTGTACTAATACATTTGTCAACTTTTCTCAGGTATTTGCCAGATAGTACTAGTTCAGAGACTGAAAGTCATGGGGGAAAGGATCCAAATGAGTAGACAATATTATAATTTCCCCCCTTGTCTGTTGTAAATCTTCCAAATGTTCTTAGCTGCAGCCTTGAAATACTATTGGGAGAAGATATATGGTGTCCAACTAGCAGCTCAGCAGACCAGAAAGATGTCAGGCATATAGCTGCCTGCAATAAATGACTAAATTTGAATCGGCAACTCACAAGCTATGCAGGACTGTTTGTGTACAAGCTTTTAAAAGTGCCTATTGGTCAAGTTTTGTGAGTAGGAAAGTTTGAAGGAATAAGAGTTGTTGGAAGTCACCTTTTACTGAAACTCATGTCACTGTTATTTCCATTTCATATTTGAATAATTTATAATATTTATTTAGATCCGCAAATGGCTTGTTTTAGCTTATGACAGTTATCACCATTAAGCTGTTGACATTTTGCTTTTCCTCGCTTACAGTAAAGGAGAAACACATTTAAAAGTTTCCTGTGTTGTGAAATAGTGGTTCCGTGAACTTAATAGTATAAGACAGCTCTTTTGGAAGATACTGATGCAATTCCTGCTGGTTCATAGGAGGATGAAAAATTGGTGCTAGCCGTGTGAAACCACTACCTAATACAAGAGCTGAATACTTGGAGGAGCAGTGGAAATATCTCAGCCTGAAATAGAAGAACTGGTATTAATTTCTCACTGAATAATCTAAATAAATCAGTGGTCTCCATTGGTCCAAATTATGGCACTGTTTTACCATGTTATCAAACGTTTGCATTCTTTCATATTTTACTCAAAAATAAAGCTACATTGATTACATGAGAATTGATACATGTTTTGTCAGGTGCATCTTGAAACCAACTTGGATCCTTTGTTACCAGGATGCACCAGTCTCTGAGCTATGCCCAGTTTCACTAATCTGTAAATAGTTTGCATCACTTGTGCATGATAGATTCTGTTGTGATGAAAAAATTGTGTGTAGTTTCTCAAAACAGTGTTAGAGTACAGCCTGGTTTAATTTTGTTTCTGGATATTGTAATTTTTCCTATTTATAAAACATTCTATATTTTGTATTTTGTTTTTAAATTGTTTTTTCTTGTAATTTTATTTTTACTTAATTTGTTTTTTATTTCTGTTTTTTTTTTTTTTTTTTTTTTTTTGTATTTTTGTTTTCAGTCCCTTTTGCATGGAAATCAGGCTTCTTCAATGCAAGTGATTAAAACTTTTTAAAACCCACACATTTAAAGCTATGGTCTTTATTCACACTGTTTGTGATTTTCTAGACTACAATATTTCCCAAGTTTAGAATATTTCTAAAAATATTTCTCAATGTAGATGTCACTGTATGTATTCCCATAAGACAGTGTCTTTTTTCCCCTGAAACACAAGGCAATTCAGTCCATTCCTTCAGTAGTTTTTCTCTGTTAACCGTCTATTTCAGCAATGTGCAAGACTTCTCATTCCTTGAATTTTGCCAAGGATTTTGCCAATATTGTGTTTTAATTTATGTTTCTATGTCTTTGTTTTTTTTTTTGTTTTTTTTTTTGTTTTTTTTTTTTTTTTTTTTTTTTTTTTTTTGATTTTCCAAACCTTTCTGGGCAAAACAACAAATGGTTAAAATCACAAACTTTTTGTCTAACAAAAGTTTTAATACAGTAGTTCCAAACCTTGGGTCCCTGGACATTCTTGGACTATAACTCTCAGAAATTGTGGCAGCACAGCTAGTGGTGAAGGCTTCTGGGAGTTTTAGTCCAAAAACGTTTGGAGACCCAATGTTGGGAATAATGCTCCCTCTAATTCTCCGCCCCCTATGCACGGAGTTCCAGCTGCAAATGGGCGGATGCACTCGCTCGGCTGTGCACGCCCAATGGAGTGGCGCACACCCATGCGGTTTAAAGAGAACGTTGGTTGGGAACCACTGTTTTAATATATGCCTAAAAGCTGATGGAAGATTCTCATCCTAAAAAATTGGTAATGAAAGGAATGCATCAAAATTCAAGCTGAACACAGTTTTTAAAAAACACCTAGATTACCCTTTTGTAACTGTTCATTTGTAGTAAACTAGAACATAATAAAGTCTGTTGTTACTGGCAGTGAATGACTGCAGTTAGAATCTTGCTGTTTCATGTGTGGAGCATGGGCTTGGCATTGCACAAGCAGTTGAAAACAACTGGTCTTAGACTTGTTGTGAAACCTGCTACCCTGCCCAGGGTGAAGATGAGCTGCCTGGGTCTCTTTGACCATAGGCTCCATGGACTCCAGACTTGTTGCTAATGAAACTTGCTTTTATTAGGGTAGGGAAGTGGGGTATCCTGCTAGGTTGGGCACCTCTACCTCCCTCCTCAACAGTCTCCTTAATTCCCTTCAGTAACCGCCATTGGCCACTGTCCTTGCTTGATTCCCAGTTGTGTTCACTGGGCCACCAGAGTCTCCAGCCTGATACCCACCCAGCTAACACCTTTTGGAGGGGTTTGGTAATTCTGGACCAATGAAGATCGATGGGCCCCAGCAACTCATCTTGCTCCTAGAGGATCTGCCGCAGCCACTGGTTGTGCCTCTTCCTTTTCCAGAGCTTCAGGGTTCAGGTGGATTGGGGGCTTGGCCCAGAATTTGTGGGGACCCGGAAGGGGCAACAATCGGTGCTCCTCTGCATCCTTTACTTGAGGTGAAACAGACCCAATCATCCACCCTGGACCAACATCAGCTGGTGTTTGCAGTGGGTGCAGAATAAAGGAGGGGTCTCCTCTGAGGTCAGCGCCAAGTCTTCTGACTCTCTGTCAAGGGTGACAAGACTCCTCCTTCTATCCCTTTAAACATGGCTCCCACCAACCTGTCCCACTCTAGACTCACCATCCAGGTGTGGTGCATCCACTTACGGCCCTGCTCATCCTTTCCATGCACTCAGGCTGCCCTGATGCCAGGGTCTCCAGGTAATCCATTGGGGGGGGGGATGCACAGGTCTGAGGCAGACAGCCCACAGAGCACAACCAGAGCATTCTTACAGCTCCCTACTGCCTCAGTAGTATGGATGTCCATGGATGATCTTAGGCTTTATGGAGGGGGAGGGTTTTAACTTCACGTGCTTTCATATAATGTACATTTCATTTATTTATTGTTGTGGTCTGTACAATCTTTTTGGTGTTGATCTTTAACAATAATAAATTCAGTTTATTTATGCATTCACTTGCTTTCTCCTTTGCTCCAGCACCTCAGTCTAGTTTCAAAAAACTTTTATTGACAATTCTTGGAAATAATATTACCTGTATATCACAGACACAATAACAAATTTATCTCTATGAATAATTCGAACCATTCCTATGAGTACTACAATTCATTCCAATATAAGCAATATAGGTTAAAAGGCAACAGACCAGTACTCCTGCTGACTTTTCCCAATGTCATCCTCTCCATTTCTGAACCAAAAACCAACAGAGGGAAACGTTAATGAAAATATCTTTTTTTTCGTCCTCTAAGCAGTCTAACACAAGTAAATAATTTTTTTCCATCACTGCTTTTACCTATGTCATATCCAAATATCTTTGAAAAATAAGTGCTTGAGTATTTTTCCAGGCTTGCACAACTTCAGTTCTTGTAGCCCCTGTGATGATCACCATCAGCTTCAACAGATAAATTCTCATTCTCTGAGAACAATGAGAACAATAGCAGTTTCATTAGGGGCTATCTCACTGTATTAACATACTCATCCACTCTGTTACATCATGCCAGAATTATTCAACCTTTGAACAGGAGATCCCTTCGAACCACAATTTCTCCAATACCTATCTGGTATTTCTGGGTAGGTGGGACTCGTTCAGCCCTGGAAGGCAGCCCATCTAGGAGAAAGAAAACTCCGATCTCAAACTCCCACTGAGGCGCCGCCATCGCTGTCCATGCCATGAGGGAACAGGCCGGGTAGGTGGGACTCGTTCAGCCCTGAAAGGCAGCCCATCTGGGAGAAGGAAAACTCTGATTCCAAACCTCCACTGCCTTGTAGCTATATCCACTTATGGAAAAGGCTTCAGGAGTTAACCTTGAGGCAAAATCCGGAGCCCGGAGGCACTTCGTGTCATTCTGTCAACTCCTGTGACGTCGCTGAAACCAGTTGAATTGGCTCCTGCCTTTCCACTGGACTATTTCAGTGACATGGAGAGGGGGGATTTGTCGGTTGGCTAACAGCCTATCCTCCATATTATTTTACCCAGGCTTCGTGCTCTGGAGAGGACACTCCAGCTTCGCATACAGCGTCAAAACACTAGATGCTGTTCCAAGTCCTCCATACAGAGCACGTTACTATAGTCTCTCAAGACTGAAGGATGCTTATGATTTCCTTATTAATTTCATCAAGTTTTATAAGCACACTTGCCATGTATTAACTCTTAAATACAATTTCCTTATACTTGGCTAATTTATAGGGCTATGTAGTCCATGTTTTTGCCTTAAATTATTCTGGCATATTAATATTTAGATTTATTAAGGTGTTCAGCTTCCCTTACTTTCTCCTTTGCACCAGCAGCTCAGTCTGCTTTCAGTTTACTTTCAGTTCCCTCATTCAGCTATTCAAATGGCTAACTCCTTTTAATCTTTTGAATGCCGAATGAGATTCAAAGGGTCTATTGTGGTGTTGCTCTGTCCTGAGGTAAACAGCACCTCCTTGCCCTGGAATATGTTTTTTGAGCACTTTGTCTGAAGACAGAGCATGTGCCTATTCATGGCTCACTGATCGTAACAAAAAAAATATACAAAAGTAATGAATTTTCTTGTATTTTTAAAGACTAAAGCATTATTTTTGGTATTTTAAAAGACTAAATAAGCTTTTGTGGCTTGTAGTCCGCTTCACAGAGGTGCAGTCACAGTTGGCACTTGGCAAGTATTTGTATACATGCTGGGATGTAGAAATAGTGATGATCAGTGGCTATTTAAATTGCAAGGTGGGGTGAGGGAGAGATGGACATGCCTCTTCCCAATGGCTGAGCATGATTATGCTGGCACTTTTTATGCTTTTCTTCCTTTACTCCTTAGCTGCCACCACCCCTTGCTAAATGAAGATAATGGACTGCACAAAAACATGCACTAACTGGAACGGTCTTTAAGATTCTGTTGTTTTTGATGCAACAGACTAACACACCTACTCCACTAAAAAGACTACTGTATGTGGAATTTGTAGCCATGCCTGACAAGTCAATATATCATTTCTTCAAACCAAAGTTCAGTGAAATAGGCTGAATTCTGTTCAGTAAGTACTCCCTGAAATCCTTAAAGTCCAGTGATCTCTCTTGTGAGAAACCTGGATAGTGCTAGATGCATTACTGTATTGACTGCATTGATCTTCATTGTCCATCCACAGAGAAAAAGTGGGATAGATAACACATTTCTGCTATCTGATACTGAGTAGATTAGAGTCCTTCTGCAAGGCCAGTATTTGAAATGAAAATGTCCCTGACATTCTTTTGCACGATCTTCACGTGAAAAGGCCCTATATTGTTTATACTTGAGCTCTTGTTTTGAAAAGCTGAGGAATCTATTTTAATACAGTATCTGTATTGTCTACTGACATACATAAACAACAAAATGTTTTCACAGTTCCCAGTAGAAAAAGTATGTAGCTCCATGTGGTTTCTGTATAATTTCATCCTTCATCTGCAACTACTGCATTTTTACAATGACAATTTGAAGAAATTGAAAAATTGATCCTTAAGAATACGGTTCCTCAGAATGAAAATAAAATACAGGACAATACGTGTCATTTGCTATACTGAATTTAGTCGGTATAAATTAGAAGTTATGATAATTCCTCTCTTTTTCCCCCCTTCAGAAGTGACTTGTAGTTCTAATTAAAATGCCCAGGACATAGAAAAACCTTCACAATTGTTCCAAGATGTATATTGTGTCTACGTGAACAAGGATTCTCTGACTAGATTTGCAGTTTGTTTTATTGCTATATGGAATTGTGTACAGAGTTCACCAAAGATAACAACCATGACATTCTTTAGGAATTCTTTCCTTGAGGAAAAGAGGAGGAACATTTAACCCTTAATCTTGTCAGGGGCATATATTATTATTGTCCTCTGCTACACCTCTTTCAGTCCTGTGAACAAATCTGAGGTCATACTGAGTGTTGAGATAGCTAACCTAGGAAAACTGTGTGCTTAGCCCCCAAGTAGCCATCATGTTGTTGCCCTTCCTTGCTTCTGACCACTTTATCTATTCCTGTATCTTTCTGTTGCATTGCACACATTATGCAGCAAATGGCTTCACTTGGGAGATTTGTTTTAGGACAGGCTTCATACACAAAACTGGAAGGTAGAGGTCACTTGAGTCACACAGTGCTATGGCAGGCAACTAGAATCTTATTGTATGTTACCTAGAAAGTGGAGTAATAAAAGACATGTCAGGTCACAAGTATTCCCCATATTGTAAAGATATTCCAAGTTATCCCTGTCTGGAAAATATTAATCTGCCAATCGGTTCATGAGGTACATAATCAATTCTCTCTACTTTATATTAAGGGAGAACCTATATTGTACTTTGTAATGAAACGTTTACAATTATTTCTGGGAGTATAGCAGGATAGATAGAGGAGAAATAACCTGTGTTGTGTGTTTAGCATTATCCCTGATTTGGAATTCTCATAGAAAATCAGCAGGTCATAACAGTGAAATATTGTACTTTTTATTGGGCCCCAGATGATCCTAGACGTTAGGTGCATATATGTGATGTCAATTTTAGAAGAAGAAGGGCCAAGCTGTGTATGGATCTCTGTTGTCTACCTCTTCCCATTTCTTTTTAACTGAAATTACATATTAGCTGAAGCATAGAACTAAAGGTCCTAGGGATACCCAATGTGGTGTAATTAATAGAGCAACAGAGTACGAATAGGACTCAGGAAGCCTTGGGTTCCAATCCTCACTCAGCCATGAAAGCTCACTGGGAATGTGGAACTGCTAAAACCACTCCTTAAATATCTCACTTACCTGGAAAGCACCATTAGGGTCACTGTAAGTTGGTTCCAACTTGACGACACATATGATGAAGATCCTAAGACCCATGGAATTGGTCTTCATCCCCAGAGTTATTTGTCATCAGCAAGAGGAAAAGCTATATTGAGAAACAGCCAGTGGTAATATAATGGTTAGCTGACCTTCTTCCCCCTCCATTTCCCTGCTAAAACATGCTGGGGAAATGGTAAGGGGAACTGAGACTTGTTTGTACTTTGGACCAAAGTCCAGAAAAACTACACATATACAGTATTTAGTTATATGGATTTTTTTTCCAGTTGAATCTTCAAAACCTCTTGATTAGTTTCTACCTGTCATTTTAAAAGTAAAAAAACAAACATAATAAAATCCAGTCTGTACTATTTTTATTATTCATTTCCTTTTCTTCCTGCTGCTTTATGATAAAATTGTGATTTTATGTGCTATGTATACTGAGAAAAAATGTTAACATAGAGACATTTCTGCCTTACCTTTCATCAAGCAGCTAACAGAAAATAAATGTATTTATTGCTAAGCTTGCAAAACTGCAAGGATTAATTGACATTCTGGAAACCTCTTCCTATGTTAAAATTAATTAAAACTGTTATTTACATTATTTCAAGTAGTAATTTGTGTTTTATCTCCATACAGGTTTAGATACAGTGTCAACAGATCCAATGGGATTTATTAAGTTCTTTTGAAATGTCATATGCTTTTAGGTGGAGGTGTCAGTCACACACAGTAATACTCTGGAGATGGCACTGTCTTCCAGGTGCTTAAAAAGAATGCCATTATAGCATTATATGATACCTTGTAGCCGTTGAGGCAAAGAAGTTAAAACATTCTCAGTGCACTGCCAGTGTAAAAATAAGTGTAATTTTCTTTTGAATTGCATTCAAATGGAAGCAATAAAGCACCAAGAGAAATCATCTGACACTTCAGACTTGATACTACAAATCTCATTCAAGGTCAACATAAGCAAGAGTTTCTAAAATGTAATTTAATATTCTACAGGAATCACTGGCGGATTGACTGTGGCATCCTTGGTGTCTATTCCTACAGTCTTGCAAAAAGGAGTTAATGAAAAGGCAGAGATTAATTCTGAAAGTACAGCATGCAGAGTGGTGAAACTGAACCTTGGTCAGAGACAGTATGGAGAAAGTGAGCTGAAATAATCTCTGTGTGTGTGCGCGCATGTGTGCACGTGCACACCCACATGCCTGTCTGTGTATGTGTGTATGTACACATCCTAATTCCATCAACTCTCTTGACCGAATAGCTGTTTCTAGCTCTCAAAGGTCATTTAACAGTAGCCACTGATAGAGATAGCTGAAATTTGATGAGATGACTTCCGTGACTGGAATACAGCTACTGAAGGATATAAATTGTTAAAAAAGAACAGACTGAATAGAAAGGGTGGTAGAAGAAAGAAATCGGGCCTTCTCGGCGGTGGCTCCTCGCCTCTGGAATAATCTACCCCCTGAGATTCGCGCGGCTCCCTCACTGGGTATCTTTAAAAATCAACTAAAAACATGGATGTTTCGGCAGGCCTTTCCCTCAGTCAATTCCTGATTTCCCCTTTTCTTCCCCCCCTTATTGTTTGTCTTACTTTCTTGTAATGTCTTCTATTATGTAAAAATCAGTTTTATAATATCTTATTATGTATGTTGTAAGCTGCCTAGAGTGGTCTTAATTGATTAGATAGGCGGGATATAAAATAAATAAATAAATAAATAAATAAATAAATAAATAAATAAATAAATAAATAAATAAATAAATAAATAAATAAATAAATAAATAAATTCCCTTCTGTCAGTTCTTCAATTCTATTTCTTTGTTTATCATTTCCCATCTTGAACACACTGTATTATTGATTTAACTGTTTAATGATTATGATGTTTTATTATATTTTATGATTTGATATTTGTAAGCCGCCCCGAATAGATACTGTCTAGGCAGGCAGGGTAAAAAAATCTAATAAATAAATAAATAAAATAAATACATATTCCTGCACAGAAATACAGGATTATGTGTTTGGCTGAGATCATATCTAGATTAATAGGATTGAGGAGAAAAATAAAAAAATAGTTGGAGTCTACTACTGACTGCAATCAAGGAGAAGATGAGGATGAAACCTTGATTTAAAAAGAAGCAAAAGTGAAGGAGAGTGTATGCTGGATTTTAGAAAAACTGATATTAATAAACTTAGAACAATTAACAATAATGTCCCATGGCAGAGATCCTAACAAGAAAAGGAGTCCAAGATTGGTGGGAATTTATTTAAAAAGGAAATTCTAAATGCACAACTATAAACAGTTCCAACAAGAAAGCAAAAAAATAAAAGAAAAAAAGCCCACACAATGTGGCTTCACAAAAAGCTCAGAAAGGACCTGAAAAAAACAAAAAACAAAAAACAAAGGGACACATATCCGAAATGGAAGGAAAACCAGGCCACAAATGAAGAGAACAGACAGGTAGCAAATGATCACTGAGGTGGCATTAGGAGGACAAAAGCCAAGAATGAGCTGGGGTTAGGAAGAGGTGCTTAAAGCAACAAAAAGCATTATTCTGGTATATTTGTAGCAAAAGACAGAGAAAATAAATAGTGGCTCAGATACTCACTGGGGATGGGGAAATGGTAACAGATGACAAAGAAAAGACAGAAATGCTCAGTTCTTACTTTAGCTCAGTCTTCTCCCAAAAAGCAGTCTATGACCATTCAGTCAAAGGCAAAATACAGGTGGAGACAGGATTGCATCTTGACACGGATAAATAGTCAAGGATTGCCTTATTACTTTGAATCAGTTCAAATCTACAGGGTCCAATGAACAGCATCCAAAAGTATTGAAGGAACAGGTTAAGAACTCTCAGTACCACTGCCTATTACAGTATTTTCTTGAAATCATGGAGGATGATTGGAGGATGGCTAATGTGATCCCTGTCTTCAAAAAGAGCAAAAAAAAGGGATATCTGGAAATTACAGAGCTGTCAACATGACATCAATCCCTTTGTAATTCTGGAGCAGATTACAAAGCAGTCACTTTCCAAACACCTTGAAAACAATGCCATAATAACTAGAAGGCAACACAGGTTTGTCAACAAATTCTGCCAAACTAATCTTGTCTCGTTTTTTTAATCTGGTGTTCACTCTAGTAAACAGTTGGAATACTGTAGATGTAATATATCTTGATTTTAGCAAAATCTTTGACAAAATGCTTCATAAGACTGTACTCTGATTCGCAAGCGAAGTGTGGGTTGAATAGAATAATTGTCAGGTGGATACACAATTGGTTATAGAATCATACTCAGAGAGTTCTTATCAATGGCTCCTTCTCAAACTGGAAGGAAGTAACAAGTGGGGTACCACAAGGGCCTGGTACTATTCAACATTTTTATTAATGTTAAAGGGGGTGTAGAGAATGCTTATAAAATTAATAGTTACACAAAATTGGGTGGAATAGCTAATATCCTGAAAGACAGAAACAAAATTCAAAAACATCTTGATAGGCTTGAGCACTGGACTGAAAACAAAGCAAATGAGTGGTCTGGTGGTCCAGATAGGCGGGGTATAAATGAATGAATGAATGAATGAATGAATGAATGAATGAATGAATGAATGAATGATGAATGAATGAATGAATGAATGAATGAATGATGAATGAATGAATGCATGCATGCATGCTATTTTAGGCTGCATTAACAAATGTATAGTCCTCCAATCCCAGGAAGTACTACTCCCCCTCTATTCAGCCCTAGGTAGGCCTCATTTTGAGTACTGTGTCCAGTTCTGGGCCCTGCACTTTAAGAAGGATATCAACAAACTGGACCAATGTATTCGCGAAGGCTTTCACGGCCGGGATCTAATGGTTGTTGTGGGTTTTTCGGGCTTCTTGGCCGTGTTCTGAAAGTGGTTCTTCCTAACGTTTTGCCAGTCTCTGTGGCCGGCATCTACAGTTTGCTGTCCTCTGAAGATGCCGGCCACAGAGACTGGCGAAACGTTAGGAAGAACCACTTTCAGAACACGGCCAAGAAGCCCGAAAAACCCACAACAACCAAACTGGACCAAGTTCAGAGGAGGGCAACGAGGATGATCAGGGGACTGGAAACCAAGCCCTAGGAGAAAACACTAAGAACTGGGCATGTTTAGCCTTGATCACCGCAGATGGAGACAGCAGCCACAAAATTAAAAGACGCCTGCTTCTTGGGAGGAAAGCGATGACAAATCTTGACAGCATCTTAAAAAACAGAGACATTACCTTGCCAACAAAAGTCCGAATAGTCAAAGCTATGGTCTTTCCTGTCGTGATGTATGGAAGTGAGAGCTGGACCATAAAGAAAGCAGACCGCCGAAGAATTGATGCCTTTGAATTGTGGTGCTGGAGGAGACTCTTGAGAATCCCCTGGACTGCAAGGAGAACAAACCTATCAATTCTAAAGGAAATCAACCCTGAGTGCTCCCTGGAAGGGCAGATCCTGAAGCTGAGGCTCCAGTACTTTGGCCATCTCATGAGAAGAAAAGACTCCCTGGAAAAGACCCTGATGTTGGGACAGTGTGAAGGCAAGAGGAGAAGGGGACGACCGAGGATGAGATGGCTGGACAGTGTCTGCGAAGCAACCAACATGAATTTGACACAACTCCGGGTGGCAGTAGAAGATAGGAGGGCCTGGCGTGCTCTGGTCCATGGGGTCACGAAGAGTCGGACACGACTAAACAACTAAACGACGAGCCTTGAGAAAAGAAGACAGAGGGGAGATATGATGGCACTCTTCAAACACTTGAAAGATTGTCATACAGAGGACATGTTCTCAATCATCCCAGAGTGCAGGACACATAACCATAGGCTCAAACTACAGGAAGCCAGATTTCAGCTGAATATCAGGAAAAATGTCCTGTTAAAATAATATGACAGTGGAACCAATAACCCAGGAGATGATGTGCAAAATGAATAAAATAAATTTCTCTGCTGATGTTACACACAAAATTTTATTTCAATTTCAAAAGAAATCAACATGTTTCAGCAAATTAACAAAAGTCTGAACTTTTGTTGATTAAAATCCATTTCTTCAGACACGTTGGCCATGAATCTGAAACACAGATATAAATCTGTTAGTCATTAGGGTGCCACAATAGTTTGTTTTTGTAATCCTGCTACTGCATTGTAACTGCTTTGCTGTTTTTGTTAGATGTTTTCTTTTTTTTATTGATAGTCTCTAACATACAGAAAACCACAAGACACCAAAAAAGAAAAAGAAAACCAAAACGAAGAGAAGAAAAGGAAAAAAAAAGACCATATAGCAAAGAAAAAAAAAAACTAAACTAACCCCCCCCCTTGGAGTCAAAGATTCCAGCCTCATTAGTCCTCTATTCTCCCTATATCTGTTTACAGCATATACTAATAAATTTCTACATATATCCTAAATTTCACCCTAAACTTCAGTCTTCTTCTGGGCCCAGAGATATATTAGTCCCTAGCTTTGTTTTACATAATCTCTTGGCTGTTCCCGCAATGCTTCTGATAGAGTATCCAACTCTGCCATGTCCCATAGTTTCTTTAACAGCTCTTCCATCGTCGGAACCTCTTCTGTTTTCCATTTCTGGGCCCAGAGTAATCTAGCTGCTGTGAGTATATACATAAGACAATGCTTCAATTTATTGTCATTTACACCTGAAATGACATTCAGTAATGCCATTTCAGGTTTCAGCTCTAATCTCTGCTGTATAATTTCTTTTACTAAATCCCATACCTGTGTCCAATAGATTTTGACCTTTTCACATGTCCACCACATATGGTAGTAGGTTCCGACCTTTTTCCTGCATTTCCAATATATGTTACTGTTACCCTCTGACATTTTTGCTAATCTTATGGGTGTATAGTGCCATCGGTAAAACATTTTGAGTACATTTTCTCTTAAATTTGCTGGTTTCAAAATCTTATTGCTTTCTTTCCACATCATTGTCCAGTTATCAAGATCTACATTATACCCAAAATTTTTTGCCCATTTTATCATTGTTTCTTTCACCCTTTCATCCTCTAGTTCATATTCTAATAGATAGGTATACGTTTTCTTAATTATTGCTTCATCCGTATACAACCACAGTCTGTCTACCTGAACTTTGCCCTTAAAAAAACCCACAGCCCTGTCTTTTTTATATCTTGATTCTAATTTTGCCATTGACCACCAGTCCACCGCTATACCCATTTTTTCGAGCTCTTGTTTATCCCTTATCTCCAACTCATTTGTTAGCAGATTTTCATATGTGGTTAACCTCCCTTTCTGGTTCAAGGTTTTAAATGAAAATGCTTCTATTGGTGCTACCCACATTGGGATTTTTTCATCTGTTTTTGTTAGATGTTTTCAAGTCCTCTCTGACTTATGATGATCTTATGAAGCCCTACCCAGCTCTAGTCAACTCAAGCCTGGGGTTTCTTTCAGGGAGTCAATCCATCTCGTAACTGGTCTTCCTCTTTTATTGCTGCATTTCACCTTTCGCAGCAGTGTTGTCCTTTCCAGATAATCACTAAAGTAGGGCAACCTCACTTATGTACAACATTTTGGGCCTCCAGGGATAGTTCAGGTTGATTTGAGTTAGGACCCACATGTTCATTTTTCTGACAATCCAGGAGATCCACAAAGCTCTCCGGCACATTTGAAACAAATCATCATGGATTGTTATTATTATTCTAATTCTTTGCTGTCACATAAATTGACTTATGTCAATTTATGTCAGGGTGGTTTCGAGTTTCTCTTTCTGGTGGAATTCTGGGACTGTGTACCTTGGCCAAGACCAGACAGTCCAGTGGATCTTGGCTGACCCCATGCCTCGAAGGTAGAGTGGGGACTTCATCTCCTGGGCCCTGGCTCCACAATTGGATGCTCGGAGTTGTACCAGCTATCTCCGACTATTAGTCAGGAGGTTAGCATCCAATTTCAAATCTCCAGCCATTGCGATTACCAGAATCATTAAGCAATATCGTTGGGGACCAGTGAATTCATAATGGCACTTATTTCCTGTTGGAGTCTCAACCGTATGTCAAATGTTATAAAGCTGAACTTCCGGCCCACAACCCACAGGCTGAGACTGTTGTGACTACAAGTGTGGTTGTTCCCTATACATCTGGAGGTGCTAAGTAGAAACCTCTATTGAACTGCTTGAGCATTTTCTTCTTAGCTACTACAAGTAAAGTAGCACTTCCAAGTTGGCCAAAGGATAAGGGCAAAGTACAGGACAGCAAATTCCACAATATTTAATTTAGGGCAAGGAAGGGAATGTTTGCAAAGACACTCTGTAGATATTCAAGAGCAGAAAAGCACCCCCCGAGTCAAGGGTCCTAAAAATTGCTCTTGATGATTACGGTACTAGTCTGCAGCATTCAGTCTGAGGTGAAAAAGCCCCCAACTCTGGCTACGTTGTCGGCGCACAGGCTGCGTTTCCCGCCCAGAGGCGTCACGTCACCAGGACGCCGCCAGCTCGGTGGAAGGCGCCGGCAGGCGACTCCCTCCGGCCGCGGGAAGGAGCTGCCGGCTGCGGCGAAGGCTGGCTGGGCCGTTCGCGACTTCCTCGGCCAGGGGGTGGGGGGTGTGCGCGGAAAAGGCGGAGTCCACCAGGGAGAGACGCCACCTCCGGGGGCATGGCAGAGCCCGTCAGGGGGCCGCCCCAGCGGCTGCCGCTCCTTAATACTGGGACGGCGGCGGCGTGCGGGTGGCTGCGCCTCCATCAGCGCTCCTTCGCGCCCGGCGCCGTTGCTATGCGGGACTATGACGACCTGGTGGCCTTTCTGGGCGAGTGGGGCCCCTTCCAGCGCCTCGTCTTCTTCCTGCTCAGCGCCAGCATCATCCCGAACGGCTTCAACGGCATGTCGGTCGTCTTCCTGGCCGACACCCCGGAGCACCGGTGCCGGGTGCCGGCCAGCGCCAACCTGAGCGCCGAGTGGCTCAACGCCAGCATCCCGCTGGAGGTGCGCGACGGGCGGCAGGTGCCCAGCCGCTGCCGCCGCTACCGCCTCGACGCCCTGCGCAACTTCTCGGCCGGCCGGCTGGAGCCCGGCCGCGACGTCGACCTCAGCCAGGTGGAGCAGGAGAAGTGCCTGGACGGCTGGGAGTACAGCCGCGACCCCTTCCTTTCCACCATCGTCAGCGAGGTAGGGAGGTGTGTGCGTGCAGGCGGGGAGGGAGGGAGCTCTCCGCGGTGGGTGGGGAAAAAAAGCAGAGCTCGTCTCTAGGGGCGAGGTGGTAAGGGGGGGGGGTTGCGTTCAGTGAGTCGGCGAGGCGCAGGCAGGAGGTCCAGATCCCCAAATGACACTCGGTCAGGTTCCCCGAGTGACCTTGAGCCACTCGCCGCCTCGCCTAACCTGTGGAGTGGTGGTGTGCGCCCAGTGGGGGAAAGGGCATACAATACCTTCCTTTGACTTACCTGAAGTTACCGGCGGGGCGCTAAAAAATGAATAAATCTCATTGTGGTGTGATTGGAATACTTCCCGGCGTTCATTGTTCATTGCACGAACCTCCTCATTCTCCTTCACTAATTCCTGCTAAATTGCAAACTGCAAGCCTGATCTCCCGTTGCCATGTTCCCTGCTGTCGTCACTCTGGATCGCTTGGTGGTTCTTTTTATTCCCCCGCCCCCCCCCCCTTGGGTTACTCTGCCCAAGTGCCATGCAACTTTTCACTCTACTGTAGTCTCCCTGTCTTCATTTCAATCCTTTTAGGTTACATTTAGTGCTGCTGGCTTCCCAGTGCTTTTTACATCTTTCTTGGCAAACGATTATTTTTCTCACTGTTCCTTTAGTACAAGGGGAGTTGCAAATATGTTTAGTTGTTTCTGTTTAGGACAGGTGCTTTATACTTACAGTCCTAAGAAGGAATATCACTGACTTAATATCCCACTAAACACAGCAAAATTTGATTTTGAGTAAAAAAATTACTCTGTTAGTGGTGGTTGTGGGTTTTTCAGGCTCTTTGGCTGTGTTCTGAAGGTTGTTCTTCCTAACGTTTCGCCAGTCTCTGTGGCCGGCATCTTCAGAGGACAACACTCTGTGTTCTGTTAGTCTGTCTTCTCCTGTATTGCCTCATTTTACTAATGCATTTGCCATCCATAATGTGTTCAATCAGTTTATTATTTACTTTTATAGTAATCAATATTTAGATCTTGTTGTTTCACCAAGTGCAACATGTGAAATAGACTGTTCACATTCTTAACTAGTTCAGATGGTTTTGGGAAATTCCATCACATTTAAACATACAGCCATCCAGGAAAGTTAGTTTCCTTTAACACACTAAGGTTTCTTCACCTCTACAAAGCCTTGCTTCACCTTGCCCCACCTCATATCCATATCCCTGCCTTCAAGTAACATATCCTTTGCCCCAGTTTTTTTAATTTAATTACTTGTTCATAGTTCCAAACTAAATGATAGTTGTAAAAGAAACAATAAAGTAAAAATGGGTAAGAAACCTGTGTCGCAAAATCTGAGTCAGTGCAGGTTAGAAATAACTGATAGAGAGGGCCACTTTCAAACTGTCTGACAAGGCGGTTACACTGTTGATTTGTATCGATCTCAGCATCAATGTATTTTAGATCAATTTGCAGTCATATTTTTGTGTCACTCTGTGTGTTCATTTTGAAAATTACCGTATTTCTCTGATATAAAGTAGGGGTTTATACATGCCTCAGGAAACTACATGTGAGGTTTTAAATCATTTCATTAACCAGTATGTTTGCAGATCATGTTTTCAATGTTGTGTACTATTTCTTAAGTTTTCAGGCATCTTTTCGAAATAATTTTAGACAAACGACTTTGTCCCTACCATCTGAAGCCCAGTATTTGATATGACAGGGATGTTCACACTGCCTGAAGCAATTCATAAAGTATAGATTTCAGAAGTATGTTAAGGTAAAAAGCCCCTGCCAGACTCTTCAAAAAATTCAGTTTATAGTCAAAAAGAAGCTGGCTTCACTTTGTGTTGTGTAGCCAGGATTTTTAAAATTAATTACACAGAACCTGATTCAACAGCAGATCTTATTGTCAGTGTAACCATACCCTCAGCTAGAGCTGGATTTCATGAAAAGCTGATAAGAGACTCAAGTCTGGCCAAGGTTTCGCTGCCTCTTTCCTGACCCTCCAAAGTTGGCTACAGTTGACAGCCAAAAATTTCCTGCATCTGAACACTTCAAAAATGTGTGTGTTTTAGAGCAGTTATGTAACATCTATAGCCTTTCACCTACTTTCCACCTTTCAGGTTTACACTTATTCAGCTTTCTAATCTGCTGCTGTAGCTCTGCCAATTCATCTTCTGCTTGGCTGCCTATTTTATGTTGTTTTGGCAGTTAGCCAGAGTAACCTTTGTCTGACATTTACTCTTAGATGACATCTAGGAAAAATGTTTGACTTGGATGCCGCTTAAATCCCATTATCTATTATTCAGTTTACTGGGGGAATTTTTATGTTCACACCGCCTTATTTGTATGTTTACAGCAGTATGCCCATTCCTTTGGGGGGGGCTTCTTTAATTGACACTTCCAAGAAAAATGATACCCTGCCACAGTCCTATGTTAATATTCAGTGAGAAAAACATTGGTTTTGTGTCATGAATAAAATGCCAGCTTATCTCTTTTTAAACTTTCGTTTGAAGAAAGAAGCTAGTTACAGTCGTTGGCCTCAATTTTCCTAGTTATCTTCCCATGCTATCCAGTATCCATTTCCATTTCATTGTTTGTCACTGTCACATTCCCACCTGTCCTATGGCTGTTTCACCAAGCAAAGAGCACAAGCTACGTGTCATGTCACTGTCGCCAGTTGATTACATCAACATTATGTATTATTAATAACAGAGGTTCCGGCCATGTGTCATTTTTGTTGTTGTTTAGTCATTTAGTCGTGTCTGACTTTTCGTGACCCCATGAACCAGAGCACGCCAGGCCCTCTTGCCTTCCACTGCCTCCCAGAGTTTGGTCAAATTCATGTTGGTTGCTTCGGAGACACTGTCCAACCATCTCATCCTCTGTCGTCCCCTTCTCCTCTTGCCCTCACACTTTCCCAACATCAGGGGCTTTTCCAGGGAGTGTGTCATTTTTAATAGAAACAAATAGGTTGTTTATTAATACAGGTGATGAAGGTACAAACAATGTCTTTAACTCTTAACAAACCATCCTACTTCATCCTCTCTCAACCACCAACCCTGTCTCTCTCCACCCAAACTCCAAAATCACCAATCCTCAAATCTAAAAGTCTCAGTCTCCTCTCTCCACTTTACAATCTAAACCTCCCCCTGCAGAGACTCTTATATCTCATGACTCTTCCTTTCCAGCACTCTCAGTGGTCCATGCAGATAGCACATTAATATTCATGACCTGGGCAGACACCACAGTCACCAATAGCCAGTGTCTGATTAGCAAGTTGCCTCTTACACTGCCTTACAGAGCAACCTTCTGACTGTTCTGCCACCCCAGTGTCCAGGCATGGCCTTCTCCTCGTTGTTATAGATATCCCTTCCATTCCTTTCCTTGCCCCATTATTTCCTTACCTTCACATCAACTGCCTGAGTTAATGTCATAGAATCTCTGTCAGAGAAACATTTACTTAGTAGTGACTTCTGTTCGTTCCTTGCCGTTATAATATTATGCTAGTTTCTTCCAGCTATTCAGCGCCAACTCTAGTTCTTCTTTCACTTCTTGCTTGTGTCACTCTGTGTGTTCACTTTGAAGATTATTACTCTGATATAAATTAGGTGCTTAAAACTGCCTCAGGAAACATGAGGTTTTAAATCTTTCCATTAGCCAGCATGTTTGCAGACCACATTTTCAATGTTGTTTAGTATTTCCTTGGTTTTATAATGCCTTTGACATCGAAAGCTTTCACAGCTAAAGTATTAGGCAAAGGGTTGACTAGAACAATTACCCGTACTCAGCCATTGGGCCTCTCTGGACAGGACCAAGAGTCATCAGGACCAATCCCCTGCCAAAACAGTGCATGCACAGAAATGTAAGAATTTGGAGAATTCTGTGGATTCAACTGTGGAAGGTTTCTCAATTGGCCATTTAAGACAGAGCAAACAAAATATTTTTAAGTGATGCTATGTCTACTATGGTAAAATGGTAAATATATAGATTTTCATTTATATATTCATGGATAAATATATATTCATTTTCCTGTCCCACTCTTAGAAGAACTATTCAAGTTGCTGATATTGTGATGTGGCTTTGTTTATTAAGCCACTTGATATTTGGCACAGTTGTTGCTTGAATCAGGAGATCATTGGAACTCCCTCCCACAGAAGGCCAGGCTGGCTCCATCTTTGCTGTCCTTCAGCAAGCAAACAAAGACCTTTCCCTTCAGGCAGTCTTTCCTTCAAATGACAGGTTGGCCAAGGGAATTTTTTTTAATGGAGCATTTTATTCTGTGTTTTACTTGTGTTTTTAATATTTTTCTTTTATGAGTTTTAATATATTTGTTTAATACTTTTTAAAATATTCTAATCTATTATTTGGCAAAATAAAATACTAGGTGCTGTACTGAAGAGATGCTTAGTTGTGGAACAAATAATTTGCATTCAGAGAGTCGCAGCTTCAGTCCTCCAACTCACCAAACGTGGTATCTCTTAAACCAGATTTTAGGGGGGGGGGGGAAGAACCTTGATGAAAACCATGGAAAGTTGCTGCTAGTCAGAGTTGACGATACTGAGCTTGATAGATCAGTGATAGAGATGGGCAGGAACCACAGTTGTGCGGTTTGACCCAGTTTGTAGTCCCCTTTCCCACCTCCTCAGCACGCTTGCCCATTCCCCAGATGCAGCGTACTTCCTTCCCTCCCTCCTCAGTGCAACTACCCACTCACCAATTGCAGTGAGCACTTCCCTCTGCCGCCTCCTCCAGTTGGCTGCCCACTCGAAGGCGGCCCTGCGGGCTTCCCTGCCCCACCTCTTTGCCCGAGCAGGCGGCTGCCAGAGGAGCTGGAGGAGGGAAGAGTGTGCTGCGATTGGCGAGTGGGCAGTCACACTGAGTCAACAGCCAGGGAAGTCTGCATCACTGAGGGAATAGGCGAGCATGTAGAAGAGGAGTGTGCAGCATCCACAGAACACCTGTGTGGGCATCATCCTGAACTGCTGAACTGTGGTTTGTGCCCATCTCTCATCAGCAATCAGATTCTGTACAAGACAACTTGCTATGCCCCTATGTACCTTATCTCCTCTCCACCATGGTTTTACTCCCAAACCCTAGTAGCTAGCTGGACTATGTTTTTAAAGTCAGGACCTCCAGACTATCCTGAATGTTGTTAACTGATATCAAAAGCCAAGCCCTACAAAATATCCTCCAGGACACTGCCAGAGTGTAAGCAAATTACTGCTTGAGTTAACAATGCCCTTCTCTGCTGTTTCAGCCCACTTTTTGCCTACTTCTTTACCTCTGGCCTACTGGTTCTCACCATTCCACTCCAAAGATCCAGCCCATCTCTGAGCACCTCTGTTGTCTCTGATCCTTTGATCATTCTTAGGCAGGTCCAGCTGTAGCCCAGGTATGGTGTTTCCTCCCTCTGGCACATGGGAGTCCGATTTGCCTGTAGGACAGTCATCCCAAAACTTTTTCGGACTGGGGACCGGTTGGGGCGTGCGGGCTCTGTGTGCGGACCGGTGGGGGGGCGGGGGCACCCCCGCCCTCACGGGTGGGTGTGTCACACTCACAGGTGGGTGTGTTATGCCTGCAGAGGGGCGTGTCAAGATTGCATGCAAGCATGACACGCCCCTTGCGCTCCTGCATGACACACCTACCTCTTGGGCGAGCCCAGCCTTGAGTGGAGGGGAGGCAGCTTTGCCATGATAGCCTGCATGATCCAGGAGGACTTTGAGCTGATGGGCAGTGCACCTGAGCCAGGCTTTCCTGGATGAGGGCTTCCGCACCCTCTTCACCGAGTACGCTGCCCAGGTGGCAGCCCTGGAGTGCCAGCGGGGCATCAAGGCCTGCTTCCTCCTCCTGCCTCCTGACTGGGCTGGTGGCCAGCCCATCACAAGAGTGGCTGCGAGGGCTTACCAGAAAAGATGTCATGTCCTTCAGTCACACTGACTCTACTGTGGCAAAGGGATAGGGCAAGGAGAACAAACCATTTCTCCCTTCCTGGCTCTATCTCCTTTGTTGCTCCTCCAGGGGCCAGAGGCGCCTCCTGGGCCCAGCCCCCCTCTTTGCGTTGCCAAATCAGCACACAGCATCAGCACCAAGAGCAGCAGTGGGGGCAGGAGACCGGGACCCCAGGAGGCGGACTGACAAGCCGGCTGGAGCAGCTCCCTGAGTTAAGAGCTGGCAGCAGTGCCCTGGTGGGAAGCAGCGGCTTCTGCTCCAACTGCTTGTCTTCTCCAAGGCCTGGACAGACTCTCAGCAGCAGTCACGAGCCTGGACTCCTCGCCTTCCCTGCAACCGGCGGCAGCTCAGCTCCATGTGGTTGGGGGCCAGGCAGTGTGGGAGGGAATAGTGGCTGCCGCCAGGCGCCCTCGAGCCACCCCACCAGCTGGTGGGCGCAGAGGCTGAGTCACCGTCAGTTGCAGGGAAGGTGAGGAGTCCAGGCTTGTGACTGCTGCTGCTTCCACCGGATCTCAACATGCCCCTCTGCAAGCACGACACCCCCCCTGGGTGGGCAGGCGGGGGGGCGGAGATCCATGTCCGAGGCCCAGTTCTGGCTAGTCCATGGACCGGCACCGGGCCACAGACCGGAGGTTGATGACCCCTGCTGTAGGAGACCTGGAACCTGTTGCAACCTGTTGCAAAACTCAACTCCCAGGTCTGATAGTCCTTGGCTCCTGCCATCTCTAATTAAAATGACTGAGTCCCTAGTGATAGCTGATGTAAAAGACTGTGAATGTAGGATCCAGAAGATCCTAGGTTCACTGTCTTTCACATGGAGTATCAGTAGTGATTTGGCGACTCCAGAAGAGATGCTGCTAGATGTAGTACTGGCCTACATGAACAAACAGCCTGTGGTGACATAAGGCAGCTTGTTCAGGCAGGCAGGCTAAATTCAGTGGACCTTACTCTGTAGTAAATTCAGGATTAGAATTGGCATCTTCCAGAACAATCCTCTGCTAATGCTGTAGGAGTACCTACACTGGTGCAACAGTAGCGTAGTACACTAGTGGAGGCATATTGCGTAATATATGCTGTCTATTCCCAGCACAGAAATGGAGAGGAGAAATACTATGGGGCAAAAAAGTAGAACAGAATAGAGGAACAGTGTAAATCCAATCTGCAGAAGCTATCCAGCATGGGTTGAAGCTGCAACACCCTCATGTTATATAGCCAAGGAAGCAGCCACTCCATCTGTCACTCAGTATGGTGGAGAAAAGTCCCTGGGACACTTCCATCCCACGGACAGCATCGCAACCTTCCAGGTCCAAGGAGGACAATTGTGCATTATTTGTTGTGAGAGCATTTGTAGCCCAGAGAGGAATGATGCGGCTTCTTGGAGTCCTGGGAAATCCTGTGCTTGGTTGTTTACATCCCGTTTAATTACTGATGCACACAAACTGTTCCTAATTGAACATTTGCACAATAGAAAGACAAAGAAGGAGGCAAAGAGGGCACGGTATCCACAAATAGCTCCTTTCAATGTAAGCCCACACAGAGCTCGTATAGCAATAAGGGTTTGAGACTAACCAGTGGGGGAAAGGAGCCTTTTGTGAGGCAGGGATGGGGAAGAGCCATCATTCACAATGAAGGGAGTCATAGCCACATTCGTATAGAAGCAGTCCCCCACTAGTTTAGCAAGCAGAGGTTGGTGTCTGGACGGAAGATAAGAGCTCAGGCTCTAATCATCTTTTCCAAATGTGGAAACAGTCATCGTGGACAGGCAAAAGAGACATATAACCATTGCCTACATCAGCACCCGTTCCAGCTAGGTATTCAGACAGGCCTACAGCCCATAGTACTTTATCAATCAGAGGTGGAAGGGACCGCTGATGTAGAGCCCTGCTAACAAATAGTTTTCTTGCCCCAGCTTCCCCACAAAGTTTTATTCCAGAGGCTAGTTGGAGCTTGACTGGACTAGAAAATAAAGAAGGAATTTTCTTGAGCCCAACCCCAGCCACAAATATACAGTATGTTTGGCACAGTTACAGGTGTCATTGACAACTGGACCATCTAGAAGTCACTTAATAGCTCCGAAGCAAAGTAGGAAGATCAAAGAATAATCAAGTAAAATGGGGCTACCTAGATGCAAGACAAATGTTCTTATGTGCATGCAATTTGAAAATCTACTAAATGGCAGAGATTGAAGTAGCCTGTTTTTGATCAAAAACAGTCCAATTAACATTTAAATTTGTTTTTAATTTTACCTAAATTTCATATGTGTCTACAATATTAAATTGTGCAATACTCAGATATAAAAAAAGAGGAATGAAATTGATTATATGAGAGAGAGAGAGAGAGAGAGAGAGAGAGAGAGAGTATATATATAACTTGACAAATGACAGAGCTCTGCCAAAGCCACATTTTAACCCTTTAGGAATCAGTCCTTCAGATGATCTGTCAAGGCTCTCTATGGACTCAGAGGGCTCTTGGCTTTCCCACTGAAGCTGAAGAAACGTCCAAGTCTTCAACATCTAAGAAAAGACTGTATCTGTCTGACCAACCAGCCAACAGATTCAGTGCTAGATCTGAGAAGGAAAACAGCTCAGAATGTCTACCAAAATCTCGAAGGAAGCCTAAGAGCTCCACACAACCAAGTACTGTACTCAAAACCATGAGATTAATTCTATTAATAACTGCCCAGAAGTCTAATTCATTATACCTGGAAGTCAAACAGTATTGGAAGCGTCCCAGCTGATTCTCTTCGAACAGCTTAATCTCTATTAGCAGCCAGCCTGAACAACTAAAAAACCAGAAAATAGTGATGGTTGATAAAAACATTTGAACCCTCCACCGGATCTAGTGTGGCTCAGCAAGCAGCTGCCAACTCAAACGGTGCACTGTGTGCAGACCTTTCACTCGATCAAATCACTCAAGATACTTTAATGGAGCAAGCTGATCATTCTGGCTCCTTCTGACAACAGAGAGCCCCAGGGAATTAATTCAGATGTGTCTGTGGGAACATTTCTGGTTGGTCCAACAAAATACCTGGCAGCTTATTCAGAATGTATCTTAAATCCTTTGATGTCATATTCCTGCATGACTCGTGGTGTGCTGGGGATGTCATTCTAAATGACTGTAAAACTTTTGCAGTCCCTGCAAATTCTTCTAGAGGTCAAAGGTGACCCAGGGGGACTATCCTGCTGCATAGTGACCTCGCTGAAAGCTAGTTGATTAGTAACTTACAACCCTGGTCTGTGGCAAAATATTTAAAATTAAACCTTTCATTCTATGTTGTGTTTAATGTGTATATTTCACCTTGGAATTCAAACTATTTTTGTGGTAACGCCTGGGATAAACTATCAGATTATTTACTTGATTTGAAGATCCAGTTCCCCAAAGCACATGTAATTATGATGGGTGACTTTAATGCCTCTATTGGTCCAAACTGGAAATCTTTCCAAAAAACCGTACATCTCAGTTTAGAAGAATTCCTCCAAATGAAAGATAGACATTCCAAGGACCATGCTATAAATAGTCCAGGGACGCTCTTTAGACAAATGATTTTGCAGGTTTATCTCTACATTTTGAATGCCTCCCGGAAGGAAGACCAAATGGTGGAGTTCATTTTCATCAACCACCTAGGTGCCAGTGTGGTTGATTGCATTGCAATCTCCTCATCCATGGTTATGTTAATTGCCAGCTTCAGAGTAGATTCCTATCCAGTTAGTGATCGGCAGCCTCTAATCCTTCAAAGAGATTACCTACCTGGTGGGCAAGCTTCAGAAGAGAGTACGAACTCTGAGTCCAAACACACAACAATCCACATTTCGCTGTAACTGGGCAAAAGTGAATTTTAGGGATTTAAAATGTTTATGGCAATCTGAAAGTATGTATGTCTTGAGAGATACACTGGTCTCCTCAAAGGACACCAAAGGAACAGACTGCGATGCCTAGATTATAAAAGGCTTCCAACCTTTGTTCTTCAGGGAAGCTAGACCAAGGCATCCGGGGTGTAGAGTGGGCAACTCCTGGCTTGATTATGACTGTAGGTAATCTTAAAAGGAAATAAAAACACAACATGAGTTCCTGAAGAAAAATGATATACGTAGTCCCTTTACCGCAGCACTATTTGATGCTGCAGAAACAGTATAAAAAGTTAATTTGTGAAAAGAACCTTGAGTGTACCACACAGCAGTGGGCTGAATTGGCACAGGGTCTCAAAAGTAATGACAGGTCAAAATTTTGGCAATTTACTGCAGCTACAGGGTGCACTGACAAACCCCGTACTGTCCCAACAATCTCCACATGTGAATAGGAGCTACACTACCACTCCCTAGTTTTTCATGAGAAAGTCTGTAGATCTTTGCAACCAGATGATCAAGCACTACCTTGCTGGTCTCCAGTTATCTGTGAGGAAGTAGTAATGCTGATTAAAAAAAACTAAAGGGGGAGGGCAAGGCCCCAGGAAGGAATGGCATGCCGCCTGACGTCCTGACTGATTGTTCACAGTGTTGGATCCCAGAGCTAGCTGCCTTATTTACTTTTATAGGTAGGTCTGGGGAATCCCCTTTAGAATGGGCTGAAGCCGTTGTAGTACCTATCTCTAAGAAAGGTGCTCTATCACAGTGGTCCCCAACCTTAGACCTCCAGATGCTTTTGGACTTTAGCTCTGTGATTGGGTTCTTTTCCTGAAGAGGGCGGACCAAGGGTTTCGGCGGGAATAATGGCAGGAGTCGATGTAACAGTCAAAAACGGATTGGTTTTATTAACTTTAACATCAGATAACTCTGGACCGAATGGGTCCGGCAACTCTTCATCAGTTAACAAGTTATACTTCTTGGGTTTAGTCCCAGGCATAACATCTTTACTTTTTACTGTTTCTTCACCCCAAAACGAGTGATCGCGTTCGGGCTCGCGACCGACGCAGTCAGAACTGAGCAGGTAGTCCTGCAACAGGGATGGACCACGGTCGACCCCTCTAGTCTGGGGAGGAAAGGGCTGACACCACCAGGGGTTGCCTTGTCCATCGTAGGGCGAGAAGCCATACCCCCTCCCGGTTTCCATCCCTCTTTGGACTCACGAACTCCCTTTTGGCTCAACTCTTTCGGCAGAGGTAGCAAGCCGTCTCCTCTCATCAGGTTTGGGAAGTTCTTAACCAGAGTCGCGATTCTTTCTCTCTCTACTCCTGTCTCTCTCGTTTGGGTGCCTTTCTCTTCCTTTTCTCCATCTACCCCCCTCTCTCCTCTCTCCTCCTTTATAACCTCATCCCATCTCCAATCTCCCGACTCCTCCCCCCAATCTCTCGTCCTTTCCGCTAGGAACACCTCTATAGCTTTATTAGCGCCCCCTTCTTCATCATCTAGCTTTATTAATTCTCCCACAGCACATTCTCCGCCTCCTTCTTCTTTAGGCGCCTGCGAGGACGGCTCACTTTCCTTCCTTCGCTCACAAGCTCCCAGAAATCCTGGCCAGCAGAGGTGGTGGTGAAGGCTTCTGGAAGTTGTAGTCCAAGAACATCTGGAGGCCAAAGGTTGGGGACCACTTCAGACCCTGGGAATTATCAGCCTATAAGACTCCTAGATGTAGTCAGCAAATTGTATGCTAGCCATTTTTTGGATAAGCTCAAAAACTGGGTGTCCTCAGAGAACATCTTGGCAGAGAAACAAGCAAGTCGACAGTTAACTAGTGCTTTTTACTGCAATATATAATCAGGAAATTTCTATCTCCATCGCCACCACCATTCCCTTGTTGTGGCTTTTGCAGACTTTAAAGTAGTTTTAACTCCATGTCCCAACCTTGCCTCTGGAGCAAACTGAAATCCTTGAATATAGATGGTAGGTTGCTCAGGAGAATCCAAGGACTGTATGAGACTACCATCCTACAAGTAAGAGTCAGCTCTGATGACAATCTTTCACACCCAATCTCTGTAAATAAAAGAGTACATCAGGGGCTTTTAGTAGCCCCCCCAATTCAATTTATATCTAAACAATATAGTATCCTCCCGATGCAGCCCCCAATTTTTCCCACCTCATCTAAAGGGCAGGGATATATCCGTACTTTTGTATGCAGATGATACAATTCCCCTGTCCTACACCCAAGTGGGGATGTAAAGACTATTAAGGGCCTTAGGTGCTTATTGTGTCAAGGAGTATCTCCAGGTAAATGATACCAAAAGCAAAATTTTAGTTTGGGGGAAAAGGAAAAAGAATTACAGATGGCAGCTGAACAGGAAACTGCTTGAACAGACCAACTTGTACAGCTAACTTGGAATAACATTTAAAAGTTCAGGAACATGGTCGGCCACTTAGAATCTGTAGCTCTGGCAGCAGAGGCACCCACCAATGCTATTTATTGTTTTTCTTCCAGACCAGGTGAAAAATGGTGGCACCACTAATACAACTGTATAAAGATAAACTCTTTCCCCACTATGGCAGTGGTCCCCAACGTTTTTGGAACCGTGGACTGGTTGGGTGGGTTGGGTCACCTCTGCACTCGCAGGTGGGTGTTGCATATTCATTGGTGGGTGTGGCATGTTCGTGCACATGCACGGGTGAGTGGGGTGCACATGCACATAAGCACACCACACCTACCCACGAGCATGCCATGCTCATCCTTGAATGTGCCACTCACCCACGCATGCATGTGATCGCACCACACACACCCATGAGCATGCCACGCCCATCCGCGAATGAGCCGCTCACTGTGCAGGGGGCCGGAGATCTGTCTCTGCGGCCCAGTCCTGCGAAGCCCATGGACTGGGGGGTTGGGGACCACTGCTCTATGGAACTTCAGTATGAGCTTTTTCAAATATCACAAGATTTGACTGTGTAGCAGAAATGTTTTTAATCAAAGTGCTAGGAGTACCAAGATCAACTCCCATGGCCACAGTCCCCTATGAGACATTGTGCTACTTCCTGGGTACTCTTGTTAAGAAAGCAGGTGTGTTGTTTTGGCTCAAGATAGCGTGCCATATGGCCTCATCTCTGGTCTTACTGGCCTATGAAGAAATGGGAAGGGACTCTAAGAGACCCACAATTATAGCAAATGTGGATTACTTCCCTAGCCTACCGCCAGAGGAGGGGATGTGAGGCTGCCCGAGAATATATCATTAAAGAGAATATGATATTGATCTCCAGACTACCATGGCATCTGTAGCCTGTTGGCACTCCAGTAGGATATACAGAGTCTTTTCCTTGCATTTTGAAAAGTTGTCCCTCATTTGTCCTTTAACAGCTCACATGAGCTGAGACAACTGCTAACTAGGTGCAGACTGAGCTTGTTATAACTGAAAGAGATTCAGGGACATTACATGGACCAACAGGGTACAGTCAGACATTGCCCAGCAGGATGCTGTAAAATAGAGGACATAGCATCCTTTCTGGCAGAATGTCCTCAGATCTGAGGGACCAATATCTAAAGCCTTTAACAGCTGGGATTAAGAACTCTTCCTCTCTATGCACGGTCCTATTCCTGCTAGCTGGCACAAACTACTACAGTGGAACCTCAACTTCCTAACGTCCCTGCCTACAAACATTTCGACTTACGAACGGCTCCATTTGCAAAAATTTGCATTGACTTGCGAATGGAGCCTTGACCTACGAACAAAAAAAGGGGGAAAGGGTGGGAAATTTAAATTTCATCTGCCTTTTTTTCGTTCCATTCAAACCGTTGGTGGTGAAGAGGCTGCTCTTTCGCTCCAATGGTTAGGAAAAAGGACCCCTGGGAGGTCTCTGATGGCGGTGGGGGACCCCGGGAGGTCTCCCAGGACTTCCCCGCCCCCATCACAGACCTCCTGGGGGGTCTCTCACCACCGCGATCGGCGCCTTCAGAGGTCTCTGGAGGCCCCCTGGGGGTCCGATCGCGGTGGTGGTGGACCCCCAGGGGGTCTCGAATGGCAGAGGGGAAGTCCTGGGAGACCTCCTGGGAGTCCAATCGCGTCGGCAGAAAAGGGTGGGAAATTTAAAATTGCTCCCCTGCGATTGGACCCCCAGGAGATCTCAGATGGCGGCGGGAAAATCCTAGGAGACGTCTTGGGGTTCCCCCACCGCCGCGATCAGAGGCAGTGGTCACCCAGCGCCGGGAGGCTTGAGCTGGCCGGGTTTCCTCGGCTGCTTCCCTCCCAGCTCGCCTCCCACTCGCTCCTCGCTGCCCTCCGCCATTTGAATTTGCCGCCATGTTTGTATGTATTTGCATGAGATGCCAAATACCATTTTATGATTGGTTTAATCTGTGTTCTTGTGTATCATCTGATTGGCTACAAAGCAATAAGTTATTCATTAAATATGTATATGAGTACTGTAGAAGGAAGCCTTAACTGATATTTGCAGTGGTTTATCTTTGTAAGAGTTGTAGAATGGAAATGTTTCTTAGACCAAAGTTATGTTCTCTTATGCCAGAATTGTCAGCTCTGTAATCTGAGAAGTAGGTCTGCTCTGTGAGAATCCCTGCATGTCACACCACTAATGTGACGTACTGTGTCTGTAACTTTCCAGTCCAAGTAAATGTGATGCATCCCACTCTGGTATTTTGTACAGTGAGATAAATTTGACCATAGCCTCTGTGGAAAACCTGCTGTTGTATAACTGGAGTTGCAAGCTGTGTATTAATTTCTGGAACATTCTGTGGAGACTTGATCTATATTAATTCTCAGTTTGCAAACGAAATTTCTATTAGCTTTACAGCTTTTGAGTGTCATACAATGATGGCTTAGCCTTGTAACATGAAAATTATGTTTGCCCATGTTACTGTTCTGTCTTATTTTAGAAAAGTACATGCAGTGTAGTCTAAGATACTAATGCATAGAGTATTAGAGCAGGAATAGCCAGCTTAAACACCAGTAGCCACATTGGACACATGCTGTGAGCCACTGATACCAGAGGGTACTTCATATTTTTAGGCTACATTCTTATACCCATTATCCTAGGAGTAAGCTTTGTTTAAATCAGTGGGACTTATGTATGACTCGTTAATATGGTTTCCTTTTTTCTTTTGTAGAGAATGTGCTTCCTACCAGCTTCTAAAAGTCACCTGGAGCAAAAAACAAAAAAACAAAATACAGTATCTCCATAGAATCAAATGTACTTAGTCTTATGACTTTATTTTCAAGTTTATGTAATATGTTGGTATAAAAATGCTGCATTTACTTCTCTGTTCTGCATTTGTGAATCTTGCATATGAAAACCTGATTAAATTGTCAGTGTTGATGGAGTATTCTTTGCTTATATGCATAGAAAGCAATTGTTTCATTCTCTTTGTAATCTAATCAAGAGAGTTACTTGGGCATCGTGATAATTGTATTCCTAAATTGCAATGTTGTAGGTGCTTTTCCATTAAAAAGGAATAGATTTTTCCCTCCCTATGGAAGGAGATTTGAAGGGTGTGCAATTCCTTGCCAGTGGATTCCAGGAATAAACTTTATATACCACATGGTTGTTCTGGGTTTTTCGGGCTCTTTGGCCGTGTTTATATACCACACTTCGTTGATAAGCCATTGCTATGCATTGCAATCAACTCTGTCATATTATTGCTAGTCTTTTGAGTTTCTGCAGTATCTGGCCTGAGATGAGAAGTACTGTAGAAGCTCAGAAGACTATCAGGTTACAATTAGCCTTTGACAGTTCTGTGTGGGTTCCATCAACGGAATTCTCATGCTAGCAGGGACGAGTGTGCAGCCTCTGAAACTATTTTCTTCATGTTGGCAGGAAAGTGGGAACTGCAGTCGGGTTTTCTTTTCCTGATGTTCCCAACATCTTAAATGTTCAGTGAACATTTGAACAGTATTGAACAGTAATGAACTGTAGTGGATTTAGCATTATATGAGACAAGGGCAACTTGTAACCAGGATAGACTCCCCAAATATTGGGCTAAAGCACCTCCTGTCCTGGTCTACACGCCATCCTTAGTATGATGCCTTCAGTCTAGCCCCATGAACTTCAGTAACCTCTCTTAGAAGATACTGGAGAATGAAAATAGTTCTTGCTTGAGATGATTTGTTATATTCATATCCTGAATGAATACCAAGCGACTTGGCCAGGATAGGCTAGAATTCTCACTGCTGCTAATTTAAACAGATGATACTGGCATAACCTTAACTTGTGCAAACATAAATTTCAGTGATGTAAAGAAGCATTTACACAAGACAGAGTCAATATAGGCAAGTCTGTTTGTGTTTGTGCGATGGAAACCCTATCCAATCTGCTTAGTAACATGGAAAACAAGGTTGGGTGGTGCATGTGGCCAGCCTATCTGGAAGAGCCCAAAGGAGGAAGGGAGCTGGTGGGCTGCAGGGAGAGAGAACAAAAAGTGTAACAGATGAAGAAGGGTGTGTTTTGGGTGGTTGGGTTATAACAGATGGGCATCCAGCCTATGATTAAAAATCTCTAGTGAAGAAGAGTCCATCACCTTCTGGGGTAGTTCATTCCATCGCCAAACATCTCTTACTGTCAGGAAAATCTTACCCCTTGGAGCCACAGAAAACAAGGTTGCTCTATCTTCCATGTGACAGCCCTTCAAATATTTGTATATGGGCATTGCACTAGTTCTTAAGTCTTCTCCAAAAGTCTGAACTTTCCCATATCCATCCACAGTTCTTTGCAGGACTCAGCTTCCACTTCTTTTACCATTTTGTTCACCCTCCTCTGGACATGTTCCAGCTTCTTGGTATCCTCCTTAAGTTTGATGCTTGAAACTAGACAGAAAATCTTCCAAAACTTAAACTGCTTGATAGCTCATTTGTTTAGATATCTGGCTGTGGAACCAGAGATTGAGAATCCAGTTCCCCATTTTCCTTCTTGATAGGGGGCTGGACTCAGTGATCCATAGGGTCCCTACAAACTATGCAGTTCTAGGATTATATTATTAAATAGTATAAACAATATAGTACGTATTGGTGTGTATATACATTTGATATATACAGGTATATCAAAACCAGACTTGCCTTGTTGAGCAGATGTTCCAAACATGCTGACAAAGGCTCCTAAGTAGTTGTCTGACAGAACAGTTTAAGGCAAGACATATTTGCCTTTTAGAAACCTCCTTGTTTCTTTTGAGTATCAGTCTTTATCAAGTTACAGTGGTGCCTCGCTTGATGACGATAATCCGTTCCAGCAAAATCGCTGTAGAACGAAATCGTCATCAAGCAAAAGTAAAAAGCCCATTGAAATGCATTGAAAACAGTTCAGTGCGTTCCACCATCCAGCAAAGAGCCTCCATAGGATGGCCATTTTCTGGTGCCTGTATAGTGAGGAATCCGTCCTTAACACAATGGGGAGCCATTTTACACAGCAGGGAGCCATTTTGAGAGCCGCCGATCAGCTGTTTTTAGATCATCGTTTAGCGAAAAATCGGTTCCCGAAGCAGGAAACCGATTGTCGTCAAGCGAATTTTCCCCATTTAAACATAGTTTTGCAATCGCAAAAAAACTCATCAAGCGGTTTAATCATGGAGCAGGGTAATCGTTAAGCGGGGCACCATTGTATTCCTTTTTGGTCAATAGTAAAGCTAGTCTGGAACTTCTTAAAAGTACAGCTACTCTAGATATAGACACAAGTGTTATTTGCACCCACTCACTTTTATTTTGCAATTTAATTTTGGGGGGAATTTAAAAAATAATTTTGATTTGTAGATAACTATTCTTTTCTAAGTATCAGAAATAATTGTCTATTATTATCATTATTATTACTGATTGGTTCTTTGAGAAAAGAGGCTGTTTTGTAACATGGAAGTTAGAAATGCTTAAACTCTGTTTTTTTCTTTCAGTGGGACCTTGTCTGTGACAATGACTGGAAAACACCATTAACTACCTCTATGTTTTTTTTGGGTGTGCTGTTTGGATCCTTTTTATCTGGACAACTCTCAGACAAGTAAAGTGCATACATTAAATTTCTGTTTGTTTATATATATATAGGTCTTATAGTTCATTAAACTGTAATTTGATTTGGCTTGCAGTAGATTAACTTTTCAACTGTGAGGAATATGTGGTCTCTAATTTGGTAACATTAATGCTTCTGTTGTGACTGCAACTTTTAAGGAAGAATGGGAATGAAACAGAGATTTTCTGTGGTTACAGAATATATGTAGCAATTGCTTGAAAATACCAAATCGTTCTGATGTTGACAGTGCAGTGCATTGTTGGGGGCGCAATACAGTGGTGCCTCACAAGACGATTGCCTCGCAGGGCGAAAAACCCAAAAGACGATTAGTTTTTGCGATCCCTATGGTGCTTCGCAAGACGTTTTTTTTCTATGACCATGCTTCGCAAGACTTTTTTTTTCCGAGACCGATGCTTCACAAGACGAATAAATTCCATTAGTCTTGCAAGGTTCCCATAGGAACGATGATTTTTTCAGAACAAATTAAAATCGTCTTACGAGGCACTACTGTACTTGTCTCTTCCATATTCTGTCTGGTTAGAAAATATGCTGGAAAGTTGGGTTTTCTTTTTTGGTTGTGTTTGCTCCATTGCTTTTGTTCCTTGCATGTGTTTACCACAGTGATGCATGATGAACAGTGTATCTATCAAGCATGAATGTTTTTTCCTTGGGTGCCTGCTAGCCACTTTAAAAAAATCTAAAAACAGCAACAGTCAAAGTGAGTTTCAGCTGCTTCTCTTTGACAAGACAAAAATAAAAACAAGAAATGAAAAACAAAACCAAAACCACAAAACAGAAAGCTAACAGAAGTATTGTGGCACTTTGAAAACTTACTCTTATATTTCAGTTTGAACTTTTGTGGATGCATCCAGTGGTAGCAGGATAGCAGCAGGAGCTAGCTGGAGATGCAGCGGGCCCCCTTCTGCACCCTGGCTGAGCCCAGTGGGAAGTAGGCGAGGAGAAGCTGGAGGAATGTGGGGAAAGGAAGGATGATGACAGAGGACGAGGATGCCTCCGGGGCACTCCTACTAGGAATGGAGGGAAGAGGAGGAGGGGGCACGGGTCTGTGGGTCAGGGGGCGCAATACTTGTCCCGGGTGCTGGCAAGCCACACTACACCACTGAATGCATCCACAAAGAATGTCTAAAGAAGTGGAAGCATTCATGAAAGCCAACACTGAAATATAGGAGTCTTTAAGGTGCCACAACATTTCGTTGGTTATTTTTTGTTTTAGATTTGTCTGGATTTATTTTTAAAATACAGTCTCAGGTAGCATAAAGCTAAAACCTTTTGTGGTAGGTTATGCTGAGAGACAGTGACTTGGTGAAATCAGCCTGTTAATGGCGTTAACCCTAAGTCTTATTTTCTGTAACCATCTGTGAAGTCACACAAATGGATCTTGTGCCTGCACAGAGCCTCATCTGGAATCTCTTAGATATGAGTTGGCAAGAACCCTGCCCTTCCTCCTATTATTGCATGTTCAGGCATGGTCCAGCAACTTCCCTTCAGTTCCTTTTTATTCCACCATGCTAGCAATATCAAAAGGAATGTCCTGGAACATTTTTGTTATTTATTAGCGGTTTCCTCTATATTAATTATTTTTCTTTTACTATTTTTGTTTGTCTTTATTAACAAAACAAACTAAAAGGTCTAGAGTTAGGGCTTAATTTCTTTTGTTTGTGGTTTCTTTGGCCCTTTTCAAAAAGCATGTTGCCAGTGAGGCAAAAGTTACTCCTCAGAAGGACACGATGTGCTTATTTTGCCTCAGCAGGGAGTGGTTTTATGGAACATTTTCACCATCTGCAGAGGCTTAACAATGGTCATCCTCTGAACCAGAGAATCAAAACGGTTTCTTTGAGAAAAGTCTCGTCTGCCTGCAGATAGGGCGGCACAAAAAGAACACATTGGTTCTTCAACCAATGTGTAGGTCTTGGTCAAAGGCAGTAACCATGGATGCACTGAATTCTGTGGTCCCTATTAAGAAGACTAATTTTTTTGGTCTTCATCCGTATAGTTGATGGCCTCAGTGTTGATGTTTTGATATCAGTGCTAACTGTGAAAGGCCTGTTGCCCTCTAAATGCAAGAGATCTAGTGCCAACGCTAAAGAATAACAGAAACCAAAGAACAGAAGAAGAAAGACCGGGGGGGGGGGGAAGCATTCATTGAAGCTGAAATTTCTACTTGCCCCACTTTGACTCAACATTTTTCTCTGACACAGCTCCACATCTCTTTTGTTCCACCCTAAGAAGCACCAGTGATGTTAGCTTCATAGTTGCTTGCACTTTTGACTCAAGACTCATCCCAGACTTTAATTTCAATAATTAGGTCAGAAGAGGGACATACGTCACCTGCTGATGAGTTGGTCTTGCATATCTTCCTATTCTGAGGATGAACATCACAGTTCATCATGTACAGTACTTTCATTTCCCCTCCTTGACACCAAAGAGATACTCATCAATTATCAAACCTGAGAAGAAAATTCGTGAAGATCTGAGCACTAGGAGGTTCCAACTCAGTACCATCAAAGACAATCCCAGTCACAGTCTCCTCATGAGCATTATTTCTGTCTCCTCATGAACATTATTATTATTGTTGTTGTTGTTGTTGTTTGATTGATTGATTGATTGATTGATTGATTGATTGATTGATTGATTGATTGATATCCCGCCTATATGGACGAATAGACCATTCTAGGCGGCTTACAGTATAAAATTTCAGGCCACTGTAGTTTGATCCACCATACTATTGGAGGTATGCAGATTCTTCTCATGTTCAGAACAGCTCTTTAACACCACTTCATCTGCCATTCGGGTCAGATATTTCCGGTCCCACAAAGTAGCTGTGGCTTAAGCCATCTAACAATAGCTCCCATTTCCTGTGGAATAGATAAACTTTGTAAGTTTTAAGAATAAGATACAGCATTCATGTTTCACCAACCAGTCTCAAACTCCATCATTGTTGAAGCAATCCAAACTAAAGGAAAAGAAAAATAACATTCAGCTTCTGCCAATAAGGGAGATAGAAAATCAACTGCTCATATTCTCTGTGACACAGACATATGGCTGTAGCACAATATCTGCAATTACCAAGCTGCCAAACGTATCACCAGTTCACCTGGGAAGAGTTACAACCTCTTCTTGCTCTGTCTCAGAAGACATAGAACTATGGTCCTTTTATTCCAGTGCAACACATGTATGTCATCATCCCAATGCATTCACTTCACTAGGCATGTGGCAGATTGCATCTCAAAGGTAATGTCGCCTACCATAGCTTTGCAGTATCATTTGTGGCTAAGATCCAGAGGTATGACACGAAGACACAGATCAAAGACATACCTTTTGATGGCGATGGCCCCTTTCATGCTTGCACAGGCTGAGCAACAGACCACATAAAACATACACAACTACCAAGAAAATGGGAATTGATGGAAAGCAGCAGCAGTCAAAACCACTGAAGTCTGGTTGGTAGTAAACCTCTTTGTATGCCAAATCTAAATCCCCTTGCAGACAGTCCCACTTGTTGAGTCACTCTTCAACCCCCCATACCAGAAACAGCAGTGTTGACTAAGTATCAATTTTCAAAAATCCTCCAGTTTATGAATGTGATATATTGTGCTTCTGTGTCCACAATTCAGAACACCAGGAAATAGCCTGAAATGGCAAAATATAGTAGCCAAATTGCCAACAGGAAAAAAGAATGCCAAGCTTTACATAACAAAGGACAGTGAATATTGACAAAACCAATGGCAGCAGTCAAGATGGTCTATAGCAGTGATGGCGAACCTATGGCATGCGGAGCTCTTTCTTCTGGCATGCTAGCCATTGGTCGCTACTCCACCCACCCACCCCTGTGCAGCCAAACCTCATGAGGTGGCTGCACCCAGATTTCTCCCTTTCACCACCACTTCCGGGCCCTCCGGGTCCGTCACCATGATTCCCCCTTAAACCACCACTTCCAGTTCTGGGTCCTCTGGGTTTGTCACCATGATTCCCCCTTAAACTTCCGGTTCCGGGTCCATCGCTGTGATTCCCCCTTTAACTTCTGGTTCCGGTCCGTCACCATGATTCCCCCTTAAACTTCTGGTTCCGGATCCTCCGGGTCCGTTGCCAAGACCCCCTTAAACTTCCCGTTTCGGGTCCTCTGGGTCCGTCGCCATGATTCCCCCTTAAACCGCCACTTCTGGGTCTGTCGCTGCTGCTATCGCGGCGGTGGCTGTCCCCCCCCCCCCCATTTTGGGCACGTGAGCCCAAACAGGTTCACCACCACTGCTCTATACAATACCCACTTGTTTTTACTCCCATTCACAAAGTAGGACCAAACTGACCATTTTTCATCAGATAACCACATCTCCCCTAAAGACAAAGCAATTGTCATTGCTATTTTTCAGCAAGTTTGAATGAGCAGAAGAGAGTATCCTTTAGACCTAATTGGGTCCTTATTGAAAAGTCATAAATTCAGAATGCCCCAGACCTAGAGCTGATTTTCCTCTTGAAAACTAGTATCAGGATCCTGGTCTCAAAAATCCGGAGAGAATGTGTAGTGAAAGCATCCAGGACTGGGACAAACACAACCGCTCTGTGCTTTTGTAATGCAGAAATACTTTGAATATGAAAAAGGTTCCATCAGAACCCTTCGAAGATTCTGAATGAGGTTCTGCAGAGGCAAAAGGCTTACTTATTCACAGATGACCACCTGAAGATCCATAGTAACAAGCTGCCTGTCCTTCCTACATATAACCCAACACTATTTTTTAATACCTCTATACTCTTACACTTTGTTTTTAATGTGCCATCATGTTTATTATAGACTTTAGGCCTACAGGAAGTGACCATGTCTGTTTTATTTGTCGTCAAAGAGTGTGGTTGACAAAAATCCTAGACCCTTTCCTTGTCTCTCAGGAGCACACAAATAGGGGTAGGTTAAGGACTGTGCTGGCCAGTAAAATTCCCTGGTAAAAGGGACGAGTGGGCAGATGAAAGCCTTGATGAAACTTGGAGTGGCTGAAAGCAAACAAGTGGCATGTCACTCCTCGTTTCTCTATAGCACAGCAAAGCAAACTCTACAGAATTCTAATGCTTCCAGGGCCATTATTGGAATTGGGAAATCTGCATACATTTTCTTCAGCCCCGTTCTTCCATTTCTCATGGCTCAATTTAAAACACTCGAGCTCTGAGCTTACATTATGTACACTAAACAAGGCTCACTTCTTTCCCAGTTACTCCCTTCTTCTTTCCGTTCCTTTCATTATAGAACCAGAGCATTGTGTACTTGGGACTGAAGGGAGTAAAGGCAGGTTTTTATGGTCCTCCTGTGAATGTGACCTGTCCCACCCTCTGGGGCCAACCAAAGACACTGTTGAAGAAGTCCTGTGCTGTGTCTGAAGAATACTAGGCATGCAGCACAGGTCGCCAGAGAGTTAGTTTTGCAACCAATCAAGGAAACTACAGGTGTGAGGAAAACAGTAATCTTGTGTTTCTGAATTTACCCTTTTCTCACTTTCTTTAGCTGAATGTAGTGCTATTGTTATTATGAACAGCCATTTAATCTATGTGGAAATAAATAATAGTGAGACAAAACAAGGATGGAAAATGTTGTGCTGGAAATTGGACCAGAAACAAAAGGAGCCCTGTGAAAACTAATCCCCACAATATTAAACCCACAAATATGGGTCATGGATTCTTCCCGTTGAAGAAGTGGGGGATACTTGATTATGGTCTCTTCTTTCCATATCTAAAGTAGATATGTTGTTTGATGTATCTGAAAGTGTAACTTTGTGTGGAAAACATTTATTGGTGCATATTTTGTGTTTTAGTATTAAATTGTTCAATACCACCTTATCTGCTTGTCTATCTTTGTCTCATGGTAGGTTTGGTCGAAAAAATATTCTGTTTATAACCATGGGAGTCCAGACTGGTTTTGGCTTCCTCCAGGTCTTCTCAACAAGCTGGGAAATGTTTTCCGTTCTCTTTCTCATAGTTGGAATGGGACAAATCTCTAACTATGTAGCAGCATTTGTACTTGGTAAGTGACTGTATTAAGTACAAGTGATCATCTTGATGCCGCTATTTGCTTTTTTATGGAGTGGAGCTTGCTTTATGTTCACTCCAGATAGGATCACCAACACGGCTATGCAGAACATCACTTAAAATTTTACAAATAATTTCCTCTAATGAAAGTAATGTGAAAGTATACTTACCATGCATGTTCCATTGTTATGTTTGCATTCTACTTGTATTTTATATAGAAAGTTGAAATATCCTTTTTAACATGGTTATATGCTAAGGCCAACAATTGCATTTGTCATACATGCTAGGATCACCATAGGATGTGTACGGCTCAAGAGTACTCTAAATTCTTCCATGGCCTTTATTAGAATTGGGAATTCTGCATACTCTTTCTTCGTCCCTTTTCTGCCCTTTCTCTTTGCTCTGTTTAAAGCATTCAAGCTCTGAGCTTGAACCATGTACACTAAACAAGGCTCAAAACAAGGATGGCTTTGGAATAAGCACAGACTTCCCAACAGTCTCCCTAATAGTCCAGTTTATGCACAAAAAGGGTTGGAGAAAACAGGATCTACTGAGCCTGTAAATGTGATTGATATGTGGCCTAGGGTTACCGTCTTCCACAAAGATTGTTTACATTCAGTTGAACTATATGTGATTTAAACCAATTAACAGCTGTACAAAACATGATGTACGATATGTATGAAAGTATTTATGACATTTTTATTATAGCAGAAGTACCCAACTTTGTATGAGTTGTCATATCCCATAATTTAGTATGTCATAGGCTCAAAGCAAAATTACCCAGCTGTTGGAGTTGGACTCATTGTGCCCATTTTATCTGAGTAAAGCCACAACCACAGACCTCCTAAGTACGTCTGCTCTCATTGTGCACTCTTACACTGTGGCAGACAGCTCTCTCAAAAGACTATATCAGTAGAGGAGGGGACAGTCTTATAATGTCTGTCTCTTGGACTGTTTCTCCCAAGTATTGAAAAAAATATGCTATCTTCAAGCCTCTTCACTGGTTAGGGAAGTCTGTTAACTAGTGCCTGAAAACACAAGGATATACCAAAATGAATTAAAATTCCTAAAATCTCATACTTCCTATGGACATATCCTTAAGGTTCCCTTAGTACTTCAGAAGTTTGTTTTCTGATCTTAGAACTGTGTTTTTTATATAATTTTTGAGGGAGAAAAATATATATTCTTTATTGTAAACAGCCAAGATATAATGGCAACACAAGTGGAGCAGTATAGAATTGGAAATAAATAAATAAATAAATAAATATTACTATTTTTGTTGCGTGTTTTTGGGTTGTTTGGCCATACTCTGGAGGTTTTTCTTCCTAATGTTTTTCCAGTCTCTATGGCTGGCATCTTCAGAGGACAGGAGATAGAATTCTGTCTGTGTTCTGGTGTAGTGTGTAGAATTGTTGAGTATTTGTAGCTGTAGGATCACGGTTTTCAGGAGATTGGGTGTTTCCTGTGATCAGGGTGTGTTTTTTTTAATGGGTGTTTCAAAGGGGTCACGGACTGCATGGGGAAACTTTTGAAAAAACACAACCTACAAACACTATTCAGGCCCACCACAAAAATACAACAAATGTTATGGTCAGCAAAGGACAAAAAGGATCCCCTCACCACTGCAGCAGTATACCGGATACCTTGCAGTTGTGGCCAGGTATATATTGGGACGACATAATGTAGCATCCAGACCAGAATCGAGGAGCATGAGAGACACTGAGACTCAAACAACTGAAAAATTGGCTGTAGCTGAACACACCCTGAAACAAGCTGGACATGAAATCCTAGTTCAAGACATAGAAGTACTGGACAGCACCACCAATCATTATGTTAGACTATACAGGGAAGCCATTGAAATCCACAAACACAAAAATGCAGCCTGCAAAAAGGTCAACGAACTCTACCCAGCCACAAGGACTGGTGATCACTGCACACAAAAGACTAGCTAACAACACCCATCAATCACAATGACAGATCCTCTCCCCCCTTATCACAACAAAACACCCATAACAAAGAGCACCCTGATCACAGGAAACTCCCAATCTCCTGAAAAGAACAAAACCCTGATCCCACAGCTACAAATACTCAACAGTCCCACACACTACACAAGAACACAGACAGAATTCTATCTCCTGTCCTCTGAAGATGCTGGCCACAGAGACTGGCAAAATGTTAGAAAGAAAAACCGCCAGAGCACGTCCGAACAGCCTGAAAAGCCCGCAACAATCATCGGCTTCCAGCCATGAAAGCCTTCAAGAACACATATATTAATATCCCCCCCCCGAAACATGTCACTCATTTTCTAATCATATCTGATTTGCTTTGAACTGTGCAAATTATCCACAATTATTAGCTCTAATTTTTTTCTTTATCAGTTAATCACTTTATTGGATGGTCATAACCGAGTTTTCCAGTATCCCATGTGAAGACTTGGCTGCCGTTATGAATTATGTTCACATATGCCCCATCCTCCTACCTCAAAGTATTATTTATTATTATAGGGACCAAGAGATTATTTAGCACTAAGAAATCACCATTGCTGTCAAAGACTGTAAAGTCCTTGTCCTAATAATTTCACTCAAGTATAAAAACCTTCAATCTTCCCGTTAATGTAGGATCAGGTATAGAAATGAATAACTCTTATATTCATATGTAGAGGGAGGATTTTGGTTACATTTTACATTTTTTCTATAACCTACACTTGAACCCATAAGCAAGTTCAAACATGTTTATGAGTAATCTGATGTTTCTCACCAGATTACTCATAAACATGTTCAAATTCACCCATAAGCTCAACCATAGGTTCCAGAAAAACTATGACATGTCATAGAAATCCTTCCCCTATTGCTAATAATATGGGAAGTGGGGTGGGTGTGTGTGTGTGTGTGTGTGTGTGTGTGTGTGTGTGTGTGTGTGTGTGTGTGTGTGTGTGTGTGTGTGTGTGTGTGTGTGTGTGTGTGTGTGTGTGTGTGTGTGTGTAAATCTGGAAGAGTCATATAGTTGGTGAAACAACTATGTTTCTAAAAGTTAAAGTGCTAATTAACATTTATTTGTTTTGAACAGGCACAGAAATTCTTGGCAAATCAGTCCGCATTATATACTGCACGTTAGGCGTTTGCCTATTTTATGCGTTTGGCTACATGTTGCTGCCCCTGTCTGCTTACTTCATAAGAGACTGGCGGAAACTGCTACTGACCCTTTCTTTGCCTGGGTTGCTATACATTCCACTGTGGTGGTGAGTGTACCTTATAGTAAAGGTGTTTACATTTTGACAGCCGTACCAAAAGTATTACCCGCTAATGCCCTTGGCAAAGGAACTGCAAATGGCTTAATGAGGATTGTAACTCCTGCTCACAATTATTAGCTCTGATTTTTTTTTCTTTATCAGTTAATCACTGATAAAGAAGAATATTTTACACCAGGAATGGGTGCCTTCCAGAGGAAGAGGACCATACACGCTCATCCCTGGATCTTGGAAGGGTACCTCTGCTTATACAACCTCTGTCGTCTGAACATTTTCTGACAGTAATTGGTGATCTTCCCCATAAAGCTCTCTTATACCCTCTAGTGGAAAAAAAAAGATTGTTTTAAACATTGAAGGTAGAAGAAGCAAGGGCACCGGGACCTATCAAAACATGACCGGTTTGCCTCCCATGCCCCCCAGAGGCACAGGCAGGTTTTCTGGGTTAAGGACTAGAGATGGATTCAGACCAAACTATGAAATGGAAAAAAACGAAAAATGAACTGGGTTGATTTGCTGTTTGGTTTGTGGTGCAGGTGTGCAACCTGTTTTGCTGAAACAAAATAAAGCACTGAATTTTTTTTCTGCTTAGCACCTTGTTTTGCTTCGGCAAAAGAGATTCTCTCGGCCCCCCCCCCCCTTCCTGTTGCCCTGTCACCTCCTGTCCTGGTCCCTGCTGCCTCCTTCTCTTCCTCTGTCGCCGTCTCCAGAGACAGCAGCCTGGCTTCCCTTCCTCCTCCTTTGCAAAATGCAGTTTAAAAAAAATTTAGAAGAAAAGTGTCTATATAATCACAAGTCAGTTATTTTGTTCCCCTGTGGATATCGGCTACAATCCTGCACTTCAGTTAAATACCGAAGACTCACTGAATTTCCCTAAACAAACAAAATGCTATTCCACAAGGTGGTGCTACCGTGCCCTTGTAAAAATAGTGGAGCATGCTTAAGATGCTTTCAGTCCCGTTCCCCCCCCCCCCCGGTTTCTAAATTCTGTGACTTGATCAGTTTATATTTATTTTAGTCCTGGAATATATTTTTTTAATGTGCATCCATCTTGTTTAGGGTGCATGATTTCTGATCACTGCACCATCTCAGCATAATCAGTAATTAATTCAGGCATGCATTGGCTGTCATGAAGACTGTATTTAGTAAATATATGTTTATGTTCATTATCTAGCGACATAGGAGCTGGTGGAAGGGGGCTTACATGTGTCAGTCAGCTCTAGCACATGCTGTTGGAATGTGCTGCTTGTGGAGGTATGCATGTAGGCCTCTACCTCACTGTGTGTAGACTTTTTCCAGATTACCAACTACTGTACGTGAATGGACCAGTAATAGCTAATATAACTGTGACCTCCTTGTTTTTCCTTGTTTTTTCCCCCTTTCCTTCCTTCCTCCTTTAATTCTGCATCCATCTTCTTCAGAAGGCATTCATAAATATTCCCCCAAATCCCAAAGACAACATTTTTTCTTTGATTCCTATTCCTTACCATCTGACTGAGGCTAGAGTGCAGATCCCTATACTTTTGTGGTTACTGCACTCGGGAGTTTGAAATAACTAAAGCCTGATGCGAGCTGGAACACTGAAACCTGATGTACATTGTACCATTGATATCCATCACCAAGTGATACTGGGATTTGCCTCTAGTTCATCCCCTGAAGAGGCATGGCGTAGTTCCCCCACCTGTACTATACTATAACAGCCTTTGTTGATGTTTTCTCATGACACTGTGGCTTTAATTCATTAAATGTTGGCTTTTAGACTTTGCACAGAACAAATCAGAATTGTAATCTAACTCCTGGAGACCTTTGATCAGTAGCTCCCTTGATGGGCAGTGTGAGACTTTGCTTTATGATTTGGTGGTGGTTTATGGGACAACACCTTGACTGTTACTCTGCATTGTAACCCTGCAGGTTCATTCCAGAATCCCCTCGGTGGCTGCTCTCTCAAGGAAAGCTTCAGGAGGCAGAAGCCATCATTCGAAAGGCTGCACAAATGAATGGTGTTACTGCTCCAGAAGTTATATTTGACCCTGCTGAGGTAAACCTGCATATGGATTGCTTCTCTTGGCAGATTCTTTCCACACTCCTGTATTTGGATATGGTCACAGCAATTAAAATACTTTGTAATAAAGCCCACCAACTCCAGTTACACAGAATGGTTGACTATCCAGTTCCTTCCATCCCTAATAATGTTACAGCCATATGAAAGGCACACTGCCTTTGGTAAAAGCTTGACTATGCACTCAGATGCCTTAAAATGCAACACTTATATTATTCCTCAGATTTGGTTGGTGTACAATGTTAGGGTCCTTTTTATATATATCACAACGGGCTTCGAGATCTTGCTGCCTGATTATGTTAGAGACATCCCCCAGTTACTGAGATACTGTATTTTCCATCTTAAAGATCTAATAATTCTACTTCTTGGAAAATACCATTCTTTCCTACTATGAAACTATTGTGATTTCATATACGGACTGAAATGAGGTTATCCAAGTGTCTCAGAAACTTAATGGATATTGCCCATTATATTATTGAGTAACACAGTTCTATTGTATGCATGTCATATTTACAGTCCAAATTCAGACTCCCTGCAAAGTTGAAATTAAGAGGAAGTTCTCCACACTTTACCTTCAAACTGAATGAATACTTCCTCTAATTTTCAGCACTACTGGGCAGGACTCTGACCCTTTGTTGTGTGACTCTCCTCCCCCTGCACCTAACTCCACCCACACCCACGCAGGATTCTATCACAAAGGGAAGGGAAACAATTGCTGTGGTGAGTGGAGGAGGTGGAGCCCTGCTCGGAGGTGGTAGATTTGCGCGTGCTCACACAGCTGCGCACCTTAGAAGTAACCTTGAACTGGACAGTTTTGGTATCTTCCAGATGTAAACATATTGCAGGTTGAATGTTTCCTCCTTTGTGCCGGTGTGTACAAACATAGATTTTTTTAAAAAAAAGGCTTACTGACACCATGGAGCTGTCCACATTCATAAGCTCATACAGCACCAAGAATGCATTTTTCATTTTTTATTACTGTCCATGGAACATTTTGTTACCACATTTGAACTGAGAAACACACGGTTTGAACAGAACACGAGGACACTTCCCAAACATCAAGTCATTATTGATGACTTGAGGAAAATATTAGGTGACCTGTCTGGTACAGCCATTCACATTTCATATAATCTCTTTCCCCAGAAATCCAGAAAACATATTTTTCATCTGATATTTCTAATTTAATTAGAATAGTGGCAAATTTCTAAGAACTATCATTTAAATTAAAAAATCATTTTTTCCTACACTGACTGCTGTTGATCCTAAATATTTCTTAATGGTATGAGGCTTTCATATCTTTTGGACAACAGGTCCCAGAATTCACCAGGAGTTCCCACACCTAGAATTCTGGAAACCGTTGCCAAAAAATCTAAAGTATTTACAAGAGTTTTCCATCAGCTACATTTGGTACCTGTCTTAGAGCCACGAGGTTGCTGTGAAGACAAGGGAAGTTTTGCTGGGATGGACTAAGATCTAGAAGAACTAATTGTAAGGCACTATGGCCTGTTTGAATACATGCAGGATACTACTCAAGACACTTTCAGTCCCATAGAGCCTTGCAGATCCTCTGAAGATTAGCCCCTCCTTCCAGCGTCCCTCATTCTCAGAGCAACATCATGGCTCTGAGGAAGTACCAAACAAAACTGATTGGAAATCCCTGTAAGCATCTAAGACTTTTGGCAACAGTTCCCAGAATTTTGACTGGGAGAATTCTTAGTAAATTCTGGGACCAGTATTTGTTTGTTTGTTTGTTTGTTTGTTTATTGCATTTATTCCATTTATATGCCGCTCATCTAGACATCGTCTAGTTAGTAGTCAAAAAGATATGAAAGTCCCATGCATATTTTTAATACAACTATATTGCGTTAGGAAAATTCATTGTAGCAACATATGATAGTACTGATTTTTCTCCTGTTGTGTGATTGCTTTGTCTGTAGCTACAAAATTTGAGTTCTCATGACCAGCAGATATACAGCATTTTGGATCTAGTGAGGACCCAGAACATCCGATGTATCACCATCATGTCTGTAATTTTATGGTAAGCAAATGGTTTTTTAAAAAGTAACTCCTAGAATTTACACACATGTCCAAGGCCTGAGAATTATATTTAAAGATCTGAACCTCCAATTTCACACAATTTATCTAGAGATAAGTGTACATCACACTTTGCAGAATAGCATATCCAGATGTCCTTGATCTAGTTTATATCACAAAGGATTCATTGTTCCAGCTAGCGTTGCCAACTTTCTTGAACTCTAGTTAAATCATGAGAGAAGGGCTTCTATGTGTGGATGTGTTTGGTATAACACAGTAATCTTGCTGTATCTTAGAATTCGAAGTTACATGATCAGCACCCTTCATGATTTATCTATTGACAGATTGCTTACAGGGGTTGATTAAATTGTTTAGCTACAGGATCCCTTCACACACAAAGAATATTAGATACTCTCAAGGAATCACATTCTCATCATGTTAAATAGGAATGTACTGAGTACTGTTCATTCCCCCCTCTGCAGTGGTATAGTTCAGTAATGTATGAGGTTGTTGATCATATGTCTGCACTCTAGGAACCATCATAGTTCTAATATCTTCCTACAAAGGTAATCTTTACATAGCACTTTACATAGGGGAAGTGCTATCAATCTGTACCCACAACAGCAGCAGCAGCAGCAACAACTGCAAACAACAATAATTGTGTGCCATAAAGTCAATCTTGACTGATGGCGATACTTTCCAGGATTTTCTAGGTAGAGAATACACAGAAGGGGTTTACCATCCCCTTCTTCCGGTTTGTGTGTGTGTGGCCTGGGACTGTGCAGCTTGCTCATGACTACGCAGGCTGGTTCTTCTCCCAGGAGGCACAGAGGAGAATTGAACTCCCAACCTCTGGCTCGGCAGCTAGATACCTAAGTCACTGAGCTATCAAGCTAGCACACACTGTCCTAAAGTATTTCTTCAGATGAATGGTTTGTACAGAAGACCCAAACGCATAGTGTTCCAGTCCATGCAAGTCTTCTTTTTCAGTAAAGGAGGAAAGGACTCCATGATCAGGATGCCACAGGTCCAATCATGTGTTGTGTCCACTTTGCCCATTACTTTAGGTGTATGGTGGACAAGGGGGGGAAGTATTCTCTGCATGAATGAACTTTCTACATTAACGGAATGCTGCCCTAATAAAGTGTCTGAGCAAGGCTGAGTTTCCTCTCTGAGTACTCTTCAGACTAGACAACAGTGCAGAAAGCAAAAGCAGGGTCCATTAAATTTCAGGAGCACCTGCTGCTGTATGTTTTGCCCTATAGATAATGTACGGTAGACTCCCCATATCCGCGGAGCCAGTATCTGCAGATCTAGCTGTCTGTGGTCGCCACTGCTACAGCCAAGCCCACAGTGCGCACACATGTGCACTTACCTCCTCTTCTCATCCTCACTCCTGCCTCTCCCTGCCTGCAACCCCCACTGCTGTGATCCAGCCCACAATGTGCTTTCTTTAATGAGTTAACTACGATTTGCAGTTTCACACATCTGCAGGGGGGGGGGCTTCAAATTTTCTACCCTGGATATGAGGTGGGGGTGGGGTTCTAGTGAGCAATTCTAGTGCAACACAATACTGTTTCAAGGCCCTGACCAATTTGTTATAATAGAGCTGTATCTTTCAGGATGGTCATTTCCATAGGCTACTTTGGCCTCTCTCTGGACACTCCTAACTTGCATGGGGACATCTATCTCAATTGCTTCCTTTCGGCGGTAATCGAAGTCCCAGCTTATACCATCTCTTGGCTACTCCTCCAGTATCTGCCCCGGCGATATTCCATGGCTGGAGTCTTGTTTTTAGGAGGCGGTGTCCTTCTCTTCATTCAGTTGGTGCCTACATGTAAGAATAAGTTGCTTAATACCTTCCTTCTCCCCCCCCCCCACCTTCCTTTCTTAGTGGTAATAAACAGGGATGGCCAGCTTGAACTCTGGTTGAAAGGACCATAATCAGTGAGCTAGTGGAACTTAATGGCACTGGAAGCACACAGGGACATGAAAACCTGTTCTGTTTTAACAGATAAAACCCTAAAAGAGAAAAGTTCACAGTGAAGGTAAACATATGATAAAATAGGCTATGGCTTGTAAAGGGTTAGTCTTGGAAGTGTCACAAGCCTTTTGGGTTTTTTGTTGAAACAGATGAACATGGCGAGCCTGATAAAACTTCCTAGAAAGGCCATCTGTTGACATAGCACTGAAGGCCTGGAATCCCTTCATTTGTGAGGAAGGTGGGATATAAGTAAAGTAGACAATAAAAGGTACCCTCGAATTTACAAGGGAAAAGTCACAAATACTAGATTACAGTGAAAACAGCAGGAGAGGCAGGAGGGTGATAAATATTTTATTGAAATGACAGTGTCTTGCCTGTCACATACATAGCTTGGCTCTTTCTTATAGATCTCAGCATTCTGTCCATTATCCTGGTAATGACTGGAAAGTTTGGGATCACAGCCTCCTTCTCAATGGTGTATGTGTACACAGCTGAACTCTACCCAACCGTTGTGAGGAACATGGGAGTTGGTGCCAGCTCAATGGCCTCCAGACTTGGCAGCATCCTTTCACCTTATTTTGTATATCTTGGTAAGTTACCCGCCTTCTTGTTCCACTGGGTCAAGTGCCATTGCCCTGCTACCTATTTTTCAGTGAGCTCTCCCATTAATCAGAGCCACTTTCTGATACTCAGTACCTTGTTGACTTTGAGAAGTCCCATTTAGAGATGGACATAAATTAAAAAACGAATCACCAAATTTGTTTTAAAAATAGTTTGTCGATGAATGAGCCAGTGTCCCAATGAATCAACAAATTTCTAGCAATTTTTGACTTGCCAATTTGTTTGGCTATGAAACAGCCCCCAAGGCACCTAGAGACACCAAATTTGCAGGGAAGCTTCTCTCTACTCTCTACAATGCCTCCAAATTCGGTGAAGATTGGGTTTCAGATGTCTAAGTTACACTCACAAACCCGCTCCCCCAAGAAAGTTCCCCCAGGCACCTAGAGACACCAAATTCAGAGAAGCTTCCCGTGATGCTCCTCTACAATCCCAGATTTGGTGAAGATTGGATTTCAGACATTCATGTTATAAACCCACAAAGTGGGTCACCCCAGGAAAGTGTCCTTTAGCAGGTCTAGGTGTCTCTGGGTGTTGCGGGGGGCATTTTATAGGGTTCTAAAGTAAAAAACCAAATTGATTAATCAGAAAAATTCATCGACCTTAAGGAATCAGTATGGATCACCATTTTTCTGATTCGTGCCCATTTCTAATCCCGTCTGTTCTAGTCTAGGGGAGGATCATTAAGTTGTTTAATGAGCATTCTGCTCAAAAGATTGCAATTAGCTTTCCCTGGAACAGCAGGGGTCCTCAGAACCCAGTTTGTAAATGATTGGTGTACTGTATATAATAATACATTTTGTCATTATGTGCTGTGTGCTTTCTAACAGGTGCCTATGATAGATTTCTTCCCTACATTTTAATGGGAAGTTTGACCGTGCTTACAGGAATTCTGACCCTCTTTCTTCCAGAAAGCTATGGTGCACCTCTTCCAGACACCATTGAGCAGATGCTAAGAGTTAAAGGGTATGTCTGATTAATTTGTTATGTAGTAAAATTACACAGAGACAGCAGGAAAGATTTACAGGTGGTGTTGTAAAGACATTAGAAAATCAGTAAGACTGTACTAGAAATTTGGTAAATATTAGGTAAGCAACCTATTCTTTTCCCATAAAAGCCCATATGGATGTACAGATCTGCTGCGGGGGCTGTTCTTACAGTCTCATCATCACTTTCAGAGGCTGTTTTTGGTAGGAGACTCAAGAGAGTCCAAAAAAGAGTTGTTCAAAGCTCTGGAGCTCCTTGCCAATTGATGTTAGATTTGCCCCCTCATTGCAGTCCCTTCACTGGCAGGCAAGGACCTTTTTGTTCAGCCAGGCCCTTCGACAATTAAGAGCCTCAAATTCTAAAATTTTAGTCTGTTGCGTTGGTTTTCTTTTCTTCTTAAGGCAAACTAGTATTAGTGTTTTAACCAAGTGATTTTAAAGTGTTGTAATTTTAATTATATTTTAATAACACATTTAATTCTCACTTCGTGTTCATACTTTTCAGTGTATTGTAATTTTATATTTTTAATTGTTTGTAAGTTGCCTTGGGTCCTGATTCTGGGAGAAAGGGAGCATATAAATAAAATAAAAATCTGCCTATTGAATTCATGCTGAAACATTTCTCTTGATACGGAGATGAAATAAACCTCATAATTTTGAAGCATTTTCTTTTAACATTTTTACAATTTACCTTTCCTTCTGTTCATTTCTTTGCAGAATTAAATACAGAAATACAAATAAAAGCCAAAAGAAATCAGAGGATAAAGAAGAAAATTCAGAGATTCTGAAAAGCACATCTTTATGATGGAAATCTATTGTATACTATATTATGAACTGAAGAATACCTAAACACTTCCTTTAATTTACTTCTAGATAGGATTAATGGAAACCTCTTTTTTCCTATAAAGATAAACCTATTTATTAAACACACATTCATTTTTGTGAATGCAAATATACTGTATAATCTCCCTATGGGATCTCTAGCAGCAGTATGCAAGGTTTTGTGGGAAATGATTGGGTGATTGGGGTCCGCTTGCCTTTAGGACTGCTGGCAAATAACCCTTCTTGTACTGTCATGGTTTTTAAGAGATGATTGAAGATGGAGATTGATGAATTGATTTTAGTATTTAGTTAGCACTGGTAAAAGGCAGATATGTTCTGGACCTGCAGGTTTGTCAAATGGGATTAACAGTCATGAAATAATTGCTACCAAGATAAAATAAAATTTAACAAAGTTAATGCAGAATGCTTTAATCAGTGTTTTACACAGAAATGGAAAGAGTTTTTGAATTGGCAGTCTGGTTTTGCATGCAACACTACTTTGTGTTTTTCAGATATAGTTTAATAATAACTACTGGATATAATTTTTTACATCTGGGAATTACTGTATGTATATGCCTTATTTAGGCATATATACATTTTTTAAAAAACACTGAGTAGCCTAAGTCTGAAAGGCAGTGGAGCTAAGAAATGTCTGCATTTCCAATAATCTTTTTCCATCTGTGCCTGAAATATTTTGAATTACATACTGTTTATGTAATAAAGCTACTTGAGAAGCCTGAATGTCCTAACTATTGCCTTTTAAATAAATGCAGAGTTCATTTTTAATGTTGTTGTTTAGTTGTTAAGTCATGTCCGACTCTTTGTGACCCCATGGACCAGAGCACACCAGACCCTCCTGTCTTCCACTGCCTCCTGGCGTTTGGTCAAATTCATGTTGGTCGCTTCGATGACACTGTCCAACCATCTCGTCCTCTGTCGTCCCCTTCTCCTGCCTTCACACTTTCCCAACATTAGGGTCTTTTCCAGGGAGTCTTCTCTTCCCATCAGATGGCCAAAGTATTGGAGTCTCAGCTTCAGGATCTGTCCTTCCAGTGAGCACTCAGGGTTGATTGCCTTCAGAATGAATAGCTTTGTTCTCCTTGCAGTCCAGGGGACTCTCAAGAGTCTCCTCCAGCACCACAATTCAAAAGCATCCATTCTCCGGCTGTTAGCCTTCTTTATGGTCCACCTCTCACTTCCCTACATCACTACTAGAAAAACCATAGCTTTGACTATGCGGACTTTTGTCGGCAAGGTGAGGTCTCTGCTATTTAAAATGCTATCTAGGTTTCTCATTATTTTCCTCCCAAGAAGCAGGTGCCTTTTACCGTCTGCTGTCACCATCTGCAGTGATCATGGAGCCCAAGAGAGTAAAATCTGTCACTGCCTCCATATCTTCCCCATCTATTTGCCAGGATGTGATGGGACCAGTGGCCTCAGCTTTTTTGATGTTGAACTTCAGACCACTTTTTTGCACTTTCCTCTTTCATCCTCATTAAGAGGTTCTTTAATTCCTCCTCACTTTCTGCAATTAGAGTGGAATCATCTGCATATCTGAGGTTATTGATATTTCTCCAGCAAACTTAATTCCGGCTTGGGATTCATCCAGTCCAGCCTTTTGCATGATGTATTCTGCATACAAGTTGAATAACCAGGGGAACAATATACAGCCTTGTCATATTCCTTTCCTAATTCTGAACCTATCAGTTGTTGCATATCCAGTTCTAACTGTTGCTTCCTGTCCCACATACAGATTTTTCAGGAGGTAGATAAGGTGGTCAGGCACTCCCATATCTTTAAGAACCTGCCATAGTTTGCTGTGGTCCACACAGTCAAAGGCTTTTGAATAGTTAATGAAGCAGAAGTAGATGTTTTTCAGGAACTCTCTGGCTTTCTCCATTATCCAGCCCCTTCGACATCTAGCTTGTACTTCTGTGAGTTCTCGGCCCACATACTGCTGAAACCTAACTTGTATGATTTTGAGCATAACCTTGCTAGCATGTGAAATGAGTGCAATTGTACGGTAACTGGAGCATTCTTTGCAACAGCCCTTCTTTGGGATTGGGATGTAGACTGATCTTTTCCAATCCTCTGGCCACTCCTGAGTTTTCCAAACTTGCTGGCATATTGAATGTAGCACCTTGACAGCATCATCTTTTAAGATTTGAAATAGTTCAGCTGGAATGCCATCACCTCCACTGGCCTTGTTGTTAGCCAGGCTTTCTAAGCCACTCAGAGTGGTTACTTAGACCAGATGGGCGGGATATAAATCAAACAAACAAACAAATAAACAAACAAACAAACAAATAAATAAATAAATTCTCCAGGATGTCTGGCTAAAAGTTAGCAACCACACTATCTGGGTTGTCCGGGACATCCAGATCTTTCTGGTATAATTTCTCTGTGTATTCTTGCCACCTCTTCTTGATGTCTTCTACTTTTGTAAGGTCCCTCCCATTTTTGTCCTTTATCATGTCCATCTTTGCACAACATGTTCCTTTATTATCTCCAATTTTCTTGAACAGATCTCTGGTTTTTCCCTTTTCTATGATTTTCCTTTATTTCTTTGCACTGTTCATTTAAGAAGGCCCTCTTCTCTCTCTTTGCTATTATTTGGAAGTCAGCATTCAATTTTCTGTAACTTTCCCTATCTCCCTTGCATTTTGCTTCCCTCCTCTTATTTGCTATTTGTAAGGCCTCGTTGGACAGCCATTTTGCTTTCTTGCACTTCCTTTGCGATGTTTTTTGTTGCTGCCTCCTGTACAGTGTTACAAGCCTCCATCCATTGTTCTTCCAGCACTCTGTCCACCAAATTGAGTTCCTTAAATCTGTTATTCACTTCTATTGGATATTCATAAGAGATTTGGTTTAGATTAGACCTGATGAGCCAGGTGGTTTCTTCTACTTTCTTCTGTTTAAGCTTGAGTTTTGCTATAAGAAGCTGATGATCAGAGTCACAATCAGCTCCAGGTCTTCTTTTTCCTGGCTGTATAGAGCTTCTCCATCTTTGGCTGCAGAGAACATAATCAGTCTGATTTCGGTATTGCCCATCCTGTGATTTCCATGTGTAGAGTCGCCTATTGTGTTGTTGGAAAAGAGTGTTTGTGATGACCAGCTTGTTTTCGTGACAAAACTCTATTAGCCTTTGCCCTGCTTCGTTCTGAACTCCAAGGCCAAACTTCCCTGTTGTTCCTTTTATCTCTTGACTCCCTACTTTAGCATTCCAATCCCTTATAATGAGAAGAACATCTTTCTTTGGTGTCAGTTCTAGAAGGTGTTGTAAGTCTTCATAGAATTTGTCGATTTCAGCCTCTTCAGCATCAGTGGTTGGTGCATAAACTTGGGTTACTGTGATGTTGAAAGGTCTGCCTTGGATTCGTATTGAAATCATTCTATCATTTTTGACATTGTATTCCAGTACAGCTTTTCCCACTCTTTTGTTGACTATGAGGGCTACTCCATTTCTTCTACTGGATTCTTGCCCATAATAGTAGATCTGATAATAGTCTGAATGGAATGCACCCATTCCCATCCATTTTAGTTCACTGATGCCCAGGATATCAGTGTTTTTTCTTGCCATCTCCTGTTTGACCACATCCAGCTTGCCAAGGTTTATAGATCTTACCTTCCAGGTTCCTATGCAGTATTTTTCATTGCAGCATCAGACTTTCCTTTCACTTCCACACTCATGTGCAGCTCAGCATCCTTTCCGCTTTGGCCCAAATACTTCATTAGCTCTGGAGCTACTTTTACTTGTCCTTCATTCTTCTTCAGTCGCATGTTGGATGCCTTCTGACCTGAGGGTCCCATCTTCCAGCACCATACCTTTTAGCCTTTTGTTTCTGTCCATGGGGTTTTCTTGGCAAAGATACTGGAGTGGCTTGCTAGTTCCTGCTCCAGGTGAATCGCATTCACCTGACCTGTTGTGCAAAGAACTTTCCACTATGAGCTGTCTGTGGGTTGTCTATGGGCTATGCCTACATGCCATAAGCCCATAGCTGCTCTGAATTATTCAAGCCCATTCGCCACGACAAGGCAGCAATCCGTGAAGGGGATTTTTTTATGAGTATCATGAAATTATAAAGACAATTTTATGCCAAAATCTTGTTATGTCAAATCTACCAACAAACTGTAGCCATTGACAATGGGTGGTATGAGAAGTGCACTTGTTATGGTTTTCTTAAAACTGCTATTCTAATTTGCACATGGTACGGTTAAATGATTTATTTTGGGGTACATTTTAGACTGTGTAATAAAAGTCACACCAGATTATATTCTTTTAGTAAATTCCCTTGAAGGTTTTTGATGAATGGAACATGATAGATAAAACCAAATTATGTCAGGAGTTGCTAGAAACCCCTTCTGTTGATACAGTTATTTGAAGATGTTTTATATATCACAGTATTTAACTTAAAATCATCTTTATATAAATGTAGCAATTCTTTCCATTTCTTTGCTGAATGCAGGGGTCCCCTGATTATTATAATCCCATATTATATACTGTCGTTGCCCACAGTGGCAGAGGATGTCAGCTCAGTAAATGTCTATGACAGCACTTTTGGTCGAAAGTCAAAGTACACATTTTTTTTTAATTGAACTGCAGGGGTGAGCAGGATTATAGGCCTCCCAGTGTCAAGGCTTCTAAATCCAATTCATTAGGAACTATGTTGTCACTTGTATTAAAGGGACCTCTTCGGTGGTGCCTGTGGCATCATCGCAAAGCTTGTTGGATCAGAAGTCCTTCATTTATATGCACTATTTTGAATGCCTTACAATGCAGAAGTAGCATCCACTGTGTTCAGTGGATGCAGTGCCAAGGAAGTGTGTGTGTAAGATTGTGGCCTTAATGTTCTACCCTCCCCTCAACGTTGTTACTCCCTCTGACTAACATGTTTCCTACAATATTTGTAAAATGTGAAATACTCTGTATGCAGAATTATTTTCTATAATCAGTGGAGCTTTAAGAGAAGATCACAAAGGAGACTCTTGTAGCCTTTTTTGTAAGAAATAGAGGAAGGGAAGTAAAGAACATAATTTCTAGGAAATATCTGTTTTACCATGTACAAAAAAATTTCCTTGTGATGGTGACCTTTGTGTACAGATATTGTGTTGAAATTGGAGATTTCTGTTTGACCCATGTTTATTTTTGAAATAAATATATCCATGCAATATGTGAATATTAATGTATTCATGCAGTGTGTTAATAGATTGTCTGATAATAAAGACAAAATGTTCCTTTTTTTAAAAAATGTGGTGGTCCTTTGAAAACCATTTTAATTAATCTATATAGTATATATTATTTGTAGCATGCTTTAAAGCATTCCAGCCTTATTTCTCTTTCCAGATTATAGGTAGGCAGGCAACAGGTAAGTCCCATATTTTTCCATGTCAGTTTATTTTTGGGGACCTATTGTGGGAAGGAAGACTCAAAGGCCCCATCCAGTGTGAACTGCACAAATACACATCTCAGGTTGCTCCCATTCCCAGCAATCTCCTCTGTTCACCAGCTGGAAAACAGAACATTTGGAAACCAAGACATTCTGTATCTGCACCCAAACCTTGCTCATTGATTCCCAAATGAAATGTTCTTAGCTACAGAAGCCCTAGGTCAGTGGTCGGGAAACGGGTAAATTACCCCAAATGGGGTAAAAGTGAAAATCTTGGGGGTAATGAGCAGAGTGCTACCCCATCCCACCCACACCCACCCTCTGCAGCCAAACCTCAAATTGTAAGCCACTTCTCCCTGTTACTTCCTTGGTTGCAGCAGGGCACTTGTAAATCCTCTGTTCTTTTAGAGATCAGAGATAAGCCTGCTTGACTGGTTACAGCTGTGGAATAGCCCCGGGCAATCAATCAATTTGGGGGGGAGGGGGGTTGTGAATGACTGCTTCCACTGGAAATGACTGCAAGCAAGCAGGAGGAGGGAAAGGATCCAGTTAACAAGGGAAGGAGGGAAGGAAGGTGCACACCACACATAAAATGATTAAAGTGGTAGGGAAAGCCCCCCCCCCCCTCAATTCTGCATCGGCTGTCTCTAGCAAGCATGTCATTGCTAGCACCACTCTGGCAGCCACTGATGATGATTAAATCCTCTGCAAGCTAGCAAAAATTTAATGCAACTTGCTAGGCACATTGGACACCTTATTACTCCCTATACCACACCATGGCTGGAGTGCAATGTGTTCCAGCAAAAATAGTGCACATCTTTATCAAATTTGGTGCATCCTGCTAGTTCGGTACACAGCCTGTGTAGATTCAATAATATTTTTAATATTTTAATGCAAATAATGTATGATTTCCTTCCTTTTGAATCAAGGGGGGGGGGTAATGTCAGCGTATATAAATTTTTTGGGGGGGGGTAAAAGGTTCCCTGACCCCTGTTCGAGGCAGCACAGCTAGTAGCCAGTTTGCTTCTGCAGTCTTAATTACATTTGGGATGCTAAGTTTGGGAATCCCTTCTTAGACAATTAAGGGCACCATCAGCTGGGCTGCAGTGGAAAGTGGTGGGATTCTACTAGCTTTGAGAGTCACACAGGGAGCTACTGGATGCCTCCTAAGCACTCCAAATATGTGTTTTTCTAATGATCACGGTGTAGTTTTTTTCATAATCACCATGCAGTTCCCTTTCCCATATGTAGGAATTCTCAACTTATCTCAATGTTTTGTTTAATAACACACCCATGTTTTTAATTCCTGTGGGCTCATTAGTATTGTCTTCATTGTGATGTTATGTGCCATTGCCCAGTTTCAGTGGGAAGAAATGCAGAATGCAGCTTCTATCCAGCTCTTTTCTTCTGATTGCAGAAAGGCCAGCACTTAATTCCACACTTGCTCTAATTTTGTCTGTGGGAGGAGAAATTGTGGCTTCAGCTATGACTTATTTTGCAGGCATTTGCTTCTCAGTTGAAGTGCTGCTTCAAGTGACCCTAGCTATAATAGACTGGATAAGGTTCAGGGAATTCTACTTTATAAAAGGATAATGTGATGCATGCTTAATTTTGAGTTCACAGAAGCTTACAGTGGTAAATAGGAAGCAGCTGTACATAGGACTATGTTCTTTATTCTCTGTCCTGCAGTGTTTTGATGGATGGGTAGGGGCTGGCCTACACAGTACACTGGGAAAAGGAAATAGCGATATTTTGGCTGCCATAGTACAGGCCTTAATGTATAGGCAGTCAACATCTGACCCTCAAAGAATTGCAACTTCCATTACCCCATGCCATTGTTTTTGGTGCCTGTATATCAGTGGAAGTTGCAATTCAACATCTGGATGACCACCAGTTGCCCAGCCCCAGCCTTAGGCGGTAGTCCTTTCCTGACTTCATAACCACACTGAATCAGGTCAATACCCTATCCACACTTCCATAATAGCCTACCAGATCCCTATGGGAATCCCACAAGTATCAGATGAAGGCCCTTGCTCTTTTCCACCCTGATAATCCTCTGCACAGAGTTAGCAGTCATACAGAGCTCTGTTAGCAAGCTCAGCACCACGGGGGGTGGGGGGGTGGAGGCATCAAACTCTCCCACCACCAGACAAGGGGTAGTGAAGTGCTGCCCAGCTCATTGTGCTGCAGCAGGGGATATCTACCACACACACCATCTGCACAAGTGTCAGCAGTGCCACCACCAGGGAAGAAGGAAGCACCATTAGACTCCCCTGGTCAAAGGAAGAGGAGTTAGCATCCCCAGCCCGCCCTCCAACTAGCTCTGCCCAAAGATGATTTTTTTTTCCCTAATGCCTGATTCTGAATGGACCTTAGGAAGCATCATGGGAAGGGTGGCCAAGAATATAATTTGCGCCACAGTGTTTTAGCTCTAAGGACATCTGTGACCCAGACATTCAAGAAGCAACTTGCTCTGGAGAGAGCAGGCCTTCCTACACACAGCAGAGGTGAGCAATCTTGTGAAATTGTCACTTCTGATATTTCACTTCCTGAAATGACTGCTTTGCTCCATCTCATAGTAGGACTTGTCCTCAGCCCAGTTTGTTTTCCCAATTCCTAGTCTGCTTCTCTTTTGCCCCTTCTGTCAACTATGGCTCAGGCTTCAGACGTAACAAGCAAGAGTATATAAGCAAATCGCAAACCATAGCATCAAACTATGGCCTTTGGCTGGATTGTTTCCTAGGACAGTTTCAGATGCAATAAAAATAATAATTTAACAACTCTGCAACCTAACTTAGCATTCCATGCAAGCCTGACTACTATTTTAATTCTAGTAATATATCAAGAGTCTAGATATTTTAAATTTTAGTTTTTTCCCTTTCTTTTCTTGTTAAATTCTCAATTTTTGAAGTTTTGGGGAGACTTCTGTACAGTATTCTGGGTTGAGCTAACAGAAGGCCAGGAGAAAAGCCACCAAATGGCCAGCGTTCAGTTTTCAGAAGAAGCCGGTAGGGTGTTTCTGCTAAGCTCTCAAACTGCCGATGAAGATAACAGTCTGTTAACCTTACCTTTGTCCAGCATGTAAGTACTCAGCATGTCTCTACATTGGAAAACTCCAATCAGCTATTGTGATTAACAGCCATTGATAGACGTACCATGCATACATCTGTTTGTAAGAACAATTGTACGCAATGGCATAGTGCCAACTTTTGAGGCGCAAGCACTCATTAGGAGAGCCTGCTATGGCCAGGTCTCTAAGGAGACTCCAAATATGCGGGCCAGCAATATTCTACCAAATGAGCAAACCAGAACTAGCAGTTTTCATTGGAGCAGGTCTTTTGTAAAGCTAATGGGTCTTAACTAACCATTTGAGAACCATGCTAATTCAAAACACTTTGCATTACAACAGACAGAACTTACAATATCTTGCTGTTCAGAAAATTACACTCCCACTCCTGCCATTACAGCTAAGAAGGGAGCAAATGACATGATGCCATTGTTCCTACTAATCAAATGGTCCTGGCATTTTGTCCTTGTGAGTCCTGGCTCTGTTACGTTACTGATCATGGACAACATCAGTGTCTAATTGATTTGTCTAATATTTGCATCCAAGAGACTGTGCAGAAACCATAGACAGTCAATCTGTACAGCTGAACTTATTTCCTTGGCTGCAAGGAAAAAACATTCTGCGTCAGCATTTTTATCTCTATTTAACACTAGGAACACAGGAAGCTGCCTCCACCAGAAGTTTGACTGCTTGTCCACCTGGTCCGGTATTGTCTACACTGGCTGTATCACAGGCAACAGTATCTGCGCTGCAAATCTCCAGCATTTCACACAGAAGGACTTCCTGTTACTATCTGGCAATGTTAAGGGTGGAATTGGGAAGTTACACCTTCTTGTTACATACCTGCCCTGTCAAGGATGAGGCAAAAGGAGAAGCATTTGTCTTCTCCCGAAATTCCTAATCAACTGCCCCTGTGATTGATTTTAACATAAGGAAATTAGTGCGCTTTGGTCTTTCCTCGCTAATCAGTCAGAGGCCTGGAGAGGCTTTCAGGAGGGAAGCCCCTTCTTGGTCTGTGACACGGCGGACAGAGTTGCCCAGGCTACCCCCACCCCGCTCCCGTGGCATCTACTGGCAAGCCACGCGAGCCACAGTTATTGACACCCGCACATGGCCCGCTCGAGTGGAGAGGGGCTGGCAGGGAGGGCCACATTGTGGAAGGAAGGCTCAGTTGACGGGGCATCAGGGTGGAGAGCCCAAAAAGAGAGGGGCCGCCCACCAGGCTTGAGGGGTATGTGGAAGTGTTGGGAGTGATACATAATAGACACGTGAAGGGGTCAGGAGAGGGGGAGGAGCTCGAGGAGGGGGAGCTGAGGATATAAATGACAGGAAGACCCTGGGGGAGGGGAGGAAGACAGTGGTGTTGAGAGGCGTTCCGGGAGATGGGGAGGTTGAACTGGGCATACCGGATGAGGCCTTGTAGGAAGTGGACTGTGTCTTTGCTGATATCCCCTGGTATCGGGCCCCACAGCCAGTACTGGATTACGTTTGAGCCATTGCCCAGGAGGAGGACTGACCCACCCTGGTGCAGAAAAGGTGCTGGAGGTGTCAGTGCTAGGTCTGGTGACTCTGAAGATTGACCGGTGTGTGGAAGAATCGTGTGGACCCAGCCCTCCGGGGTGTGGACACCCATGAAAAGGACTGAGCATGGCCCTGGAAGAAGGAGCGGAACCACTTGTGGGCCGAACCACCATGACTGGGAAGGGCCCAGGACAGGGCAGTGGGCGCAGCTGGGTCAGGAAGTGGTAAAACATGGGTCTTAATAAAGGAATAAGGGGAGATCCCATCATTTGTCCGTTCTATATGTCACTTCCCCAAAGGCCATTTGATCTCCTCCTCACAGAGGACCACATAGAATAATATTAGTGTTTTTTTGGGGGGGGGGGTTTCCCTTGATGTACGTTGCTCCATTCTGTTGTGGGTTTTCCACACTGTTTGGCCATGTTCTTAAGGTTTTAATTCCTAACGTTTTGCCAGTCTCTGTGGCTGGCATCTTCAGGAGTCAGAACAACCATCAGATCCCAGCCAGGAAAAGTAGTAGAAGGGGGTAAAGCCTTCGAGAATACATTGCTCCATACTGCCTGGACAATGTTGGAAAATTGAAACTGGATGGGAAATTAAAAACAGCAAACTCCACTTTTGTTCAATCCCAGCGATCGCACACAATAGAAACGAACCAAAATGAAGGAATCTTGTTTGCACCTAAAAACCAGTAGTGCCTGACAGCCAGAATGGTGAGGGGCACTTCTGCTGTCTGGTCACCAGCAAAAGGAGCAACCAGCCCATCCCCACTGTGGACCAAACACACAAAACAGCTAGACAAATGCCCATCTAGTTACTCCTTTTGTTACAGATTCTGTAGCATATGGTAGTGAATAATGCAATAAACTGCTCCTATAGAGATGCAGCCCACTCCCCTATGGCCCTCACTATTCCTTTTTTTGTGGACGTGTTGGGGCAAGGATAGGTGTCAAAAAGATGAAGACTGCCCAGAATCAACCTAATGACTGATTACCATTGCTGGGCCCACAGGAGGAGTGAATTACTGTACAGGGATCAAGTTATTCAGGCAAAATCCAAAGAAAAAAAATAAAACAAAAAGGACAAAAACATGTGGCACCTTAAAGACTATTTAATGTGAGCTTTCATGGACAAGATCAGTTTGTTTCCCCTGCCTGTCCTTTAGCATTAAATGTAAATTCTAAAGTCCAGATTCTGGGTCCAGATTCAAATTGCAGCATAGACACTTCTGTTTTATCAAACAACTTCTTTCTTTCTCCCTTCCCAGATCTGCATATCCTTTTCTCTCTCTCTCTCTCTCTCTCTCTCTCTCTCAAGACTGATAGGAAGCCATGCTGAAAGAAAAGTGAAAGCAATTGTGATCTGCTTTTTGTTTTGATCTAGCAATCTGAGGACTGCAGTTGGGCGTTTGACATGGAGGAAGAAAGCAGAATACACACAAGGGATTTTCTTTTCAGCCTTTAGAAATAAAACCAGTCCATTCTGCTTGGATTGGAGAGGATCTTCCACCTGCTCTCCCCACCCCCTTTTTTTCGGTTTTTTTTTTTTTTTTTTTTTTTTTGGCCTCTACAGTTCTTGATCAGCTGCTAAAGAATCTTTAAGGACTGCTGAAGTCAAGAAAATAGTACTCAATCTAGTAAACGTTTCATGTGGCACTGAGAAACCAAAAGTGCCCAAGGAATATTCTGGATTTCTAAGCCATTTCTCAAGGCATGTCAGAACAACAGAAGATCAGGAAAGGTAAGCTTGTAATAGGTCGAGAATTACAGGGAGTGGAGAGCAGGGCTGGGCAAAGTAGAGGGGGCAGGGGTGGAGCTGAGGGCTTCAAGGCCTTGGGGTCCTAACTAGAGTCCGAACCCTATCACTTTTTAAAAGTGTCCCTTTTGACAGAGTTGATAGTGTGCCAGGGGGCGCCAACGCCTCTTTCCCTGTTTGGACTAAGTCTGACAAAGAGTCTGGTGAAATTCCAAAGCTTGCTCATTTTTTGTCAGTGTCAGTTGGCTTTAACGCTGATCCTCTGAATCTTTCCTCTCAGATTCTTTCTTTCTATGAGTTAATGCTAGATCAACAAGGAAAGAGGGAATCTGCTGCCCAGTCTGGCCAGAATGGCCTCGCTGTATCCTGGGTCCCATGACAGGGTTAAGGCTGTGAATTAATCTGGGGCGTTTTGTTTCTTTTCTTCTTTACAGCCACTTTCTCTTCTTCAGAACCTGAGCAGTTTGGACATTTATTCGAAGTGTATTAGTTTGCCCTTGGCTCTGGTTGGTTTTATCTTTGGTGGGGGCAGCATGTGTGTGTGAGTGTGCGCACACATGCCTGTGTGTTGGGGCAGAGCCCAGTTGTCCTTTCGTTAAGCTTTTGGCATCTGTTCCTGGGTATTCCCCCGATGTAGGTAGACAGCACTGGTGGCCTCTGTAGACTCATTGGAGCAACTCACCTGCTAAAGCAACATAAGGGTGGTATTATTTGTAAAGTCCATGGGCACTAGAGATGGTCTGGCCATGCCTAGTCCTCCTCCTGCTTCCATCTGGTTTGTCACCGGAGTGGAGACCTTGCTCTGGCACCCAAAATCTGTGTAGAAATCCTGAAATTTGGGGGGGGGGGGAGGAACCCTCCCACTGAGTTGCAGCTTGCCGTTTGCAAGGGCAAGCAATTAACCAAAGCCCATTTGGATAAAAATGAAGGTGGAGGAAAGTGCCAAGGCTTGCACCATCACAGCCCACCATCAGAAAATGTAGATTAAGAGAAGTAATCATCCTCTTCTCTACTTTTGTGCATAAATCTAAAAACGCCCCCTTGTGAGGTTGCTTTTTAAGACAACTAAATCTGTCCCACTGTGTTGTGTGCATTATGTGAGATGCATTTGTTGCTGAGAGACATTAAACACTGCTGTCCCAGACTTTCTGCGGTTGTTGTGATCAGTGTTTTCAGCCAGCATTTTTTACACACACACACACACACACACACACACACACACACACACACACACACACACACACACACACACACACACACACACACACACACACACACACACACACACACACACACACACACACACACAGCTTAGCTGAAGCCTCCAGTTAGAACACTTTTCTGTTTTTCCAAGTGCTGAAATTGCTTGTGTACTCTAAAATAAACAGGAATAGACTTGAAGTATACATTGTTAATGTTCTCATGCCCAGGGAATCCACAGCATAATAGGATTCAACACTGCTGCATGCAAGGTGACTTGCTACACAGTTATCACCTCCTCTTTCTATTAACATTGAGTGTTACGATCAACATAACATATTTGTTCCAATGCATGCAGGTGGAGAAAGGAGCTATGGCTTGTGGTTTTCCTGCAACTCGTCTTGTGGCTAAAGACACACACAAAATCATGAAAGCAATGTTCTTGTATAGGGGTGTATTAGAAAATTATATTTTAAATTCCTTTCTTATTGTGCAGGAAAGAATACTGTGGCTCTTAATGATCAAGGAAAAAGGCTTTATTGCATAGCCAGATTAGCCCCTTTTACTGTTGAGGGAGCGCATGCAATCTATTCTTGCCCATAAAACAGACTGGTTTGGGTTCAGAGAAGACTGGGGACAGTGGTGGCGGTCAACACATGGAAAATTTACTTTCCTGGACTACAACTTCCATAATTCCCATAGGTATTGTGACTGTGGCTAAGGGATTATGGAGGCTATAGTATTATAAAGTAACTTCCTTAAGCTCCTATTGGAGATTGGAGTTGTCTGAGCAGAAGCGGATAAAAGATAAAGCAATGCCCTCTGCTCTAAAGGCGGGGGGATCTCTTACTAGATACTGTTCTTGTTAACTCCTTTCCCCCTGATGTGATGCTAAGGCCACCAAAGTTCCAAGTAGCTCTAAGCTCTCTTCTTGCTCCAACTTCAGCAGAAATTAGTTGGTTTTCCTGCTGTCTCATCTCACGGACTTGGTCACTCTCAGTGTGAGAGGTTACGGTTGGCACTTTTCGCAGATGCCTCTGTGAATAAATGGTTGTCTGTGTTTTATTTGATAATAATGTACATGGGGTGAAATGTTTCAGGGCACCAAGTAGTCACCCAGGGTTCAGTTTCCATGGAGAGAGAGGTCAGTGGAGGGACATGCCATTTCTATGATGGGGTTATTTGCACGTGTATCCAAAAGTTGCAGGCTTGAGCATAAGAGGAAAACTCAGAGCATTAACATGCAAACAGATTTCTGTATCCGAAATAGATTTTCAAGGGAAGGTTTATGACTTGAGTTTTCTGCCTCCTCTTCAATCTGATGTTTTTTGGGGCGTCCTCCTACCCTTAAAATAGAAAGTGAATAAATGTGAAGATGCTAAATTGTTTATTGGACATCTGAAACCATGATTCCTGGAGCCCTGTGGAGCTTTAAAAGGTCGCCTATGGCATTGTAGTTAGTCTTTATTTTGCTTTGTATTTCTTTACTTTCTGGCCACGTCAAATTGAAATGAAAGGGACTGGGAGCCGTCCTATTTTAGCTATGCATGCTTTGAACCAACAGGTGGCAGCATCCCCCCAGAAATCCCGGGGCTTCTACATCTTCCTGCCCCCAGACTGTACAGTATAGTTGTCCCCTATAACTCATAGCCTCTTTTTGCCACCATAAGCAAATTACAGTATTGGCCACACATCTCATTGCCTGCAGCCTGGCTGCATTCCAAGGGAGTTTCCCTCTATCTGCTCTCTAGCTGCCTTCTTAATCACTTCACCACCATCCGCTCTTCTGTAAACCAATGTGAGGGCCAGGCTCTTCAATAAAGAAGAACAGCGGGTGACCCGGACTTCGTCAGGAGCGCCAGCCAGCTCAGCCAAGCCTCAATAGACAAACTGACTGCTTCCAACAGACAATAGAGGGGGGAAATGCAGAGCATAAAGGCAGGTTAGCGCAGAAAAGTCCCAACCAGCATGCAAAGCTGCAAAAACTCCAACATTAAGTGACCTCAGTTCCACTTGTAGCTGGTTTTACTTCCATCAGAGGGCAATAGTTCTCCCTCTTTCATACTAATGACACTATCAAAGAATCTGAGTTCTTTCACAATGGAAATGAAATGCCCACTTTTGGCAAGAAGGACATGCATATGTTCACTGGCATTCTGTCACAGTGGCATTGGGTTTAGCGCTTACACGAAGGACACAAACACTGGAGCAATATAATCACAGTAGTAAACAAGCAAACAGGAACAACAGTCTGATAAATACAGTAGATAACATTACTGAGCATAAACTTCGTTGCTATGGATATGAAAAAAAACTCAGAAGAAAAAAATTGCCCAACTCACTTGCAAATAGAACTGGGTATTAAATAATCTGAATTTTTAGTAATTGCTACCACCTTACTTCAGTGCCCCACTTGTGGTAGGGCTGAGAACGGCTATCATAAAGAGTGAGAGTGCTCAGGAGAACAACCTCCTTCAAAAGCATGTAATTAATAAAGTCTGGCAGACATATTCTGGTGGATTAAAAAAGAGTGTAAAACACTAAATTGATTAGCAAGGCCTCCAATTAACAGGCAGAACTGTTTCAAGTTGTCCTCGGACTGACAAACAGACACAGGCAGACATTACAACCCAGTATGGAGAACTGCAACCAACTGGCAACCCATTTCAGATCCAAGACTGAATGCATCCATCACTCCTTATTTAGCCCAGTAGAGTGCATTAAGATGTCCGATGCACCATCTAATCGGGGTTTATTGGGTCAGTTTCCATTAGTAAGGCCTGAGGTTGTGAACAAGGTATCTGTAAACTGTAAAGCTACTACCCCCTTTTTTTTAGATCCCTTGCCCATTTTGGTTGTCTAAGATCTGCCAAGGATGCAGTGGTAGAAAGGGCCACCCATGTCATCAGTGCTCCTCTTCAGGAAGGCCATGTGCCTTCAAATTTAAATGAAGCTATAGGAAGCCCCATTTTTAAGAAAACTAATTTGGTGACAGATGATCCAAACAAATGCAGACCTCTCGCCGATCGGTTGCAGGTGTTCTTGGAAGAAATGGATAGTTTGGGTCTATTTCAGTCTGGGTTTAGGCTGCATCACAGTATTGAAACAGCACCGATTGCTCTGCAAACCATCTCCTAAAGGAGGCTGGTGAGGGAGTATGACCTTCTTGGTGCTCCTAGATCTTTCTGTGGTCTTTGAAAGCGCCAACCACAGTATCCTTCTGGAAAGATGATCAAGTTTAGAGCTCAGTGGCCCCATTCTCCATTGGTTCCAGTCCTCCCAGATGGTACAGCTTAGGGATGCCAACTCCACCCCTTGAGACCTGTGCTATGGGGTCCCCACAAGAGACAACCATCTCCCCAATGTTCCCTACATGAAGCTCCTGGGAGGAAATGCAGAGATTTGAGGTTCGCTGCCACCAGTACACAGATTGAAGCACAATTCTGTCTTTCCTTTTCCCTATCATCAGCAATCAAGGACCAATAAACTGAAACTTAATCTAGAGAAGATGGAGATCCTATTGCTAGGAGGATGGTCAGACTGGTTAGAGGAAGAGCTACCTGGCCTTGATGGGGTTAGCAACCCTCTTGGACCTCTGAACTAAACAGTGGGAAATGGATATTAAGCAGGAGCAAGAGAGGTGCAATGCTAGCCAACTTTCCATCACATGCAGTAGCAGTGAAGAAGTCTGGTAAGCACTGGGGGAGAGGTCACAGAGAGCAGGGAGAAGCTAGCCATGTTCATAGCGCTCCAAATAGCAGTGCCAGCAGTTATATTCTAGAGTCCAAGTTCCTCATCCCTCTAACAAGAGGCCAAACTTTCTTGGACACTGTCTTGACAATCTTAGCAGAGGTCTATCCTCCAGGGACACTGCCCCCAGAGGAAGGACATGACAGAGACAGAGGGAGAGGTGTGCCTGCGGAAGCCATCAGAGCCCAAAGAGCCCAACCTCTTGTTTTACTGGGCTGAGAAGGAGCCTATTTGAGTGGGTCTGGCCACGGTGGCAGTGGGGTTGCTGTCTTGCCCACAAACTGGCGTGCTCAAGAGAATATTCTCTCAGGCAGGAGACATTGCCACTCCACACTGCTCACGTCTGGAACCTGGATCTGTAGAAAAGCTTGTTTTCCTTAAGGTCTACCTACGATTGCTAGGCTTCCCTGAAGTCCCCTGCAAGTAAGAGAGAATGGCAGACCCTGCTCCCAGCACTAAGTGTTCCAGTGTTTCTGCCGCCCTCTCCTTCTGCCTCTTTCATTCTTCCAACTGCTCCTCCAAGATTGTACTTGCTCGTTCATGCCGTTGGCGCAGTTCCGACCCACCACAGGCTATCTGCTGCTCCAGTCTGCCTGCCAGGTTGACTGCTCCTCAGGGCAACCTGTCCTCTGTTTCCCCAATGCTGCTGGCATTTCCTGCTGGCATTCTCACTGTTCAGCATTCAATTTGTAGGGCCATTACAGTCAATTCCTAATTAATACCTAGACATGGATGGCTATCGGTGTGCCCTCTTCTTGTTTTGCACAGTCTCAGGGAAGGTGTCAGAGGACACAGCAAAATTCTTTATAAAGTTTTGCCTGTTTGTGTGTGTTTTTTAAAGAGGGGAATAGTGGCTATACAGTATTCATATTGTCTGTAGTGGAGTTCCAGCTATCCGGAAATTCTGAATGTTTAAAATTCCAAATGCCAAATCCAAAGCACTGCAATTTGAAACTTCAAATCCAAATTCTGAATCCAAATCTCGGTGCTAGGGCACATTCCAAGTAAGTACTTTCATCATAGCATTACTTTCCAGCACTTCCCAACCCATGTCTTTGCTTTCTGCTTCTGTAGGACACGGCTTGATCTAAAGTTCTCCTGTCTAAACATAGCTTTTTATTGCCCTGACTGGCACAAGGACGTGGAAGTAGTTGAGCGGAAATGGAGTGTTGTCGTCTCCCCATCTTATTTGATGAGGTGTTGGAGTGTTTTTATTTAAGTATACACTGTTCTTGTCTGAACTGGGGACAGTAATATTTAGCTGGATTGCAACAGGTCAGCTCCTAAAACAGCCTAATTGAGAAGCAAACTAGATCTGGGATCAAACATAGCTGTATTCACCTTCAAATGCAATAGTAAGCCAGAATTCAGGGCAGTCCTTGGAATAACCATGCGCTGATGCCTTAGGATGGCTCCTCCCACAAGCACAAACAGCCAAACAAGCCAAAAATTAGGTAATCAATATGGAGGGGACCTTGAAAATTGCCCACAGCTTGGAGACAGAACCGTCAACATACTCAGAGGCCTCCTCCTGATCATCTGTCTTACTGTGGTGAGGTGTTTCTGTCCTTACTTAAACTGCAGAATTTCCTTCTATATTTGAAACCGATAAATTAGGATTAAACCCTATAAATACCATTTTTATGCAAGTTTGTGCCATCTTTTGTCCATTTAATGATACATAAAGTAGCTACTCAGTCAGGGACGTTAATTCCACCCCGGTAGGGGTTTCCCATTTGGTAATAATGCTTCACTCTTTGGCCCAAATATTTTGCAACTAGACACTTTGTAAATACATGCACATGTCTAGCAGTATTGCTAGATAATATACAGCAAATATCACACAAGGTGCTACAATAGGAAAGGTGTGGAGTAACTTCGGCCTCGTCTGTTGCCCCCCAACTTTGGAACGCCCTCCCTGCAGAGATCCGCCTGGCTCCAACACTTTTGGCTTTTTGGTGCCAGGCAAAGACCTTTCTGTTTAGCCAGCATTTTAATTAAACAGTATTCTCTAGCTGGCCACATGAGCAGCAGGACTTATTAATATTAATGTTCTGAGAATTGTTTTAATATACATTATTTTATATTGTCTTTTTAATGTTTGTAATGTTTTTAAGTTTTAATATTGTTGTACGCCGCCCAGAAGCCACTGGTAATGGTGCGGCTAAAAAATACTGTAAATGAATGAATGAATGAATGAATGAATGAATGAATGAATGAATGAATGAAAGCTCAGAGTCTCTTTCAGGCTTCCTTCCTCAGCTTACATGCTGTGCCTAAATAGCCATTTCTGTGGCTCAGTTCAGTGACGCGAACCCTCCCCCTGTATTAGCTCTAGCTTGCTGTCACATTGATACTGTACCTGACACACACTTTCCTGTTGTCTTGAAGCTCTTCTTCGTGAAGCAACCCAAACAGCCACAGTCCACACTTAATGCTTCATTGCAGATGTCTGAGCTTATCTATGGGTTCCTTGTTATAGCTAGTAGCTGGTAGGAAAAGGTTGTTAATTTTCTTTTCCCTAATTAACGGCATAAGAATCCTCAACATGATGAATTTTATTTTTGGCAATAGCTGTGTCTCTACTGTGGCCACAGGTCTCAAACCTCAGCAGTGGGAAAGGGAAATTGTGCCACTTTAGGGCTGGCAGTGGTTAATGTATCCACCTATTACTTGATTGAAAAGCAATATGCACTCTCTCTCCCACCTGGCTTATCATTACATCAGCTCTGTCGTTTTTAGGCTGGAACACAATGGCTATCCCAAAGTCCTCCAGATAACTTCACAGCTGAGCAGAGATCTGAAACCAGATCTCTGTCACCTGAGGGAAAACTTGATCTTTGTCTCACACCCACACCAGACTCCCTGCTCCTTTTCTGAAATGATACGCTCCATGGCAGATTCGTGACTGAAGTGCATCCAGGTGTGTTCTGGCTTCCCCTTAGTAGCCACTAACAGTAGACCTGATGCCAATTCTATATTGAAAAGTCATGCACCTTGAAGAGGAAAAGGCTACCTGCTGATTCTAACAGGAACTTGTCTCAACTGGCATGTGGCAAATTGGCTTCCTTTTGTTTTGTAATAGATCATTTGGGAGACAGAATAGGTTTGTTTGCCTGTCTGATGTTCCTGACATTGAAAGCCTTAAAAGGTTTTGTGAGTCTGGAGGGGTAATGTTGTAAGAGAGGGGAAATACATGCTTGCTTTAAATGCATGATCTGACCTCATAAAGGAAACACAAGAGTTCACGGAAAATTTCCTTTTCCTCTGCTGCTTTCCCAGGAGAAAAACTATTTTAATTGTGGTACTAACAGTGGAGTTGGTATTAATTTTTTTTATTAATTACAGTCATGTGAAAAATAAAGTACACCATCTTTGAATTCTATGGTTTTATGTATCAGGACATAATAAAAATTATCTGGTCCTTAACAAGTCTGAAAATTAGATAAATACAACCTCAGATGAACAACATGACATATTACACTGTGTCATGATTTATGTAACAAAAATAAAACCAAAATGGAGAAACCTTGTGTGAAAAACTAAGTACAGTACACCCTTATTGCTTCCATAGGAATCAAGAATGATGATGAGGAATCAAGAGGCTAAGTAGCAGCCAGGTGCTGCTAACCAAATGCCCTTGAATAATTGATCATCAGCAAGTGTGACCAACTCTATAAAAGCCAAAGTTTTAGCAGTTTTCTGGTCTGGAACATTCAACGAGAAGTAATTGTTGCTGCCCATCAATCTTGGAAGGGCTATAAGGCCATTTCTAAACAATTTAATGTTCATTAGTCTATAGTCAGGAAGATTGTTCACAAGTGGAAAACATTCAAGACAATTGCCAATCTTCCCAGGAGTGGAGATCCAAGCAAATTCATCCCATGGTCAGACCATGCACTGCTCTGAAAAACTGCAAAAAAATGCAAAAAACAAACAAACAAACAAACAAACAAACAAACAAAAACACCAAGAGTTACATCTCAAACTCTATAGGCCTCAGTTAGCATGTTAAATGTTAAAGTTCATGACAGTACAATTAGGAAAAGGTTGAACAAGTATAATTTGTTTGTAAGGGTTGCCAGGAGAACACCTATTCTCTCTAAAACAGAACATGGTAGCATGGCTTAAGTTTGCAAAGTTGCATCCAGACAAACCACAAGATTTCTGGAACAATATCCTTTGGACAGATGAGACCAAAGTGGAGATGTTTGGCCAAAATGCACAGTGTCACATTTGCTAAAAGACCAAACACAGCATATCAGCACAAACATCTCATACCAACTGTCAAGAACAGTGGTGGAGGAGTGATGATTTGGGCTTGTTTTGCAGTCACAGGACCTGGACACCTTGCAGTCACTGAGTCAACCATTAATTACTTTGTATACCAAAGGATTCTAAAGTCAAATGTGAGGCCATCTGTTCAACAACGAAAGCTTGGCCGAAATTGGGTCATGCAACAGGACAGCAATCCCAAGCACACCAGCAAATCCACAACAGAATGGCTGAAAAATAAAAGAATCAAGGTGTTGCAATGGCCCAGTCAAAGTCCAGACCTCAACCTGATTGAAATGATGTGGTGGGAACTTAAGAGAGCTATGCCCACAAATCTCAATGAAATGAAGTAACATTGTAAAGAGGAGTGGGCCAAAATTCCTCCACAATGATGTGAGAGACAGATGAAGCCAGACAGAAAACAATTATTTTAAGCTACTGGTGTTAAAGGTGGTTCTACAAGCTACTGAATCATAAAGTGTACTTAGTTTTTCACACATGACTTCTCCATTTTGACTTTATTTTTGTTAAATAAATTACGACACGGTGTAACATCATGTGTCGTTGTACATCTGAGGTTGTATTTATCTAATTTTCAGATCTACTAAGGGTGCACTTCCCTTTTCATATGACTGTACATATACATCTGTTTAATTTCTTTGTGTAACTACACTCACACAAATCCAGAAGTCAATGCAGAAAGCATTATAAAATACAAGCAATATAAATCATTCATAACAACACGTCAAATCTATTAAAACAGCAGCTGCACTGATGCAGCATGCTTTTGTTTCCAAACAAACACAAACACCATTTGAAAGTTCATCAAAACCCATGATATGGAAAGACTGGTTTTCATCTGATGCAATATGCTCATATGGATTTATATCATCTTCAGTAAATTACAGTTTGCTGTGTTACCTTAAAAATAAGGAGGATCTCCTCAGTGTGTGCCAAACAGTCTCATTGCATGACCAGTCCATGATAGAAAGAAACATCATCCAATATCTCAAGTTGTTTGTTTTCAGAAAATTCAGACTAATAGCATAATGAAACCTAGATACTCTACTTCTCGACATTTATCCTAAGGGTGGCTTGTAGACCAGGTCTGAGGGGGGTACCTCATCCCAAAATTTCAGGAGATGTACCCCCCTCATCCCATCCATAAGCTGTCCTACATCTCTCCCTTAACCTCTGAGGTAGATCAGTATCCTGAAAAGGAATGCCGTACCCCATCTGATATTTATAATTTGAGGCCTGTCACAAACTATCCCCCAGAGAGTGGCCATGTGTGCTACTTAGCAGACAGCAAACTTCTCTTTTATGGAAGAAAGTGTCCTTTCTCTGAAGGTATCTTCTTTATTTGAAGGGCTGTCCAGTCAATTTCAATATTAAGAAGGGACACTAAGGGCCTCAAAGTTGCCCATTTAACCATTGGTGTCTGGTCAGCACCCTGAGCAAGGACATGGGTGCATTCGGTCACAGTCTTCCTCATGATGGTGAAATGTATGTCTGCTGAACTTATTTCTCCCTGCCCCCCAAACAGTTATTTCTAAGTATTCATCCACATCAGGTGTACAGATTATTGGTTTTAATTATTTGAGACCAGCTCTTATCACTCCCTACTTTCTTCTTAATTTATCCATGGAGACATAATATTAAAGGGCCTATTAAGCCACCGATTCCTGTGGCTCAAACTCCCTATGTTTAGGCTGCTCACCATGAGAACTTGCAGCTGCTGTTGACCTCCTCAGATCAAGGGAGTGAGCTGAACTCCCTTGCCAAAGGATGACATCCTGAGGAGAACTCAAGTGAAAATTCCAGTTCAACTTCCTCCTCATGCCTATTGAAATAATATTTTCCTTAGTTTTCTGCCTGCTCCTATTGTTAGCAGGTCTTCTGGATTTTCCAAGCACGAGCACTTATGCAAATGAAAAAGAAATAACCACCACCCCCCGACCAACCATTTCTGCATAGCATTTGAGTGAGACCGTGGCCCTTTACTCTTGAATTTTATATATGGGAAGACTTACATCAATCTGTTCTATAACTGTATGTACAACAGACTCCAGTCTATCAGCCAGTTTGTGGGCTCCCATGGAAATCAAATTACATGCAATGATTCCATCTCCCAACTCAGTGTTGGACTTCTCAACTATAGCTCTCTCTCTCTCTCTCTCTCTCTCTCTCTCTCTCTCTCTCTCTCTCTAATCTTGTTGATGCTTTTCTCTTTCATTTAGAAGAAGCCAGCTTGATTTCAAGTTTCTTGGACTCCGCTGTGTCCCCCTGGGTTTTATCCCACGACATAAATCAATAAGCAACAAAGGTTGTCCTCTAAACATCAGAAAATATGGAGATCTATCATTTCTTATGCAGTTGTAGGTGTGTACCAGTAGATTTATGTACCTTCCCCACTTAGTCTTCTTATTTGCTTCCAATGTTTGTAACATGTCTTGAGAGAAGAGTGAGGTGGTGAAGTCTATGATTTAGTCCTAGCAATTTTATTTAGCTTTGCAACTAATTATGATTTCAAACTTGCCTTCAGTCACCATGAGTTCCTCTAGGAAATCTGGATACTGAATAATTTATTGCTTTATAAAAGATCAGACTGTACACAAAAGCATAGGTTAAAGCAGTCTTAAAAATAGTATTTGGCATCTAAGTACATATAAACAATCTGAAACGCATAAAATAATAAAAATAAAATAATAAAATAAGCATTATCAAATAATGAAAGTGAAATTAACTTGAAGAACTTGTGAAGTAGGCAGTGAGTTCCATCTTTCCATGGCTTGTTTAACAAATTTAGCAGGCTTATAGGGTATAAAGCAGTCTGTGCCCAATAGCATAAATAAAATTGTGCATAAAGGGGAATTGTTCTTGATCCCCATTGTTAAAAGTTTAAGATATTGGTTCCTCAAATCTGCATATAGAGCAGTGGTTCTCAAACTTGGTCCCCAGATGTTCTTGGGCTGTAACTGCCAGAAATCCTGGTCAGCATACCAAATGGTGAAGGCTTCTGGGAACTGCCATCCAATAACATCTTGGGACCCCAGTTTGAGAACCACTGATATAGAGGTCATTCTGTTAGGAAATGTACCATGTCATCCATTTTAGAACATCCTGCTGGACAATGTCTGCGTGTACCATGTTGGTCTCTATAATATCCCTGAATCTCTTTCAACTATAAAAAGTTCAATTTGCCTTTAGTTAGCAGTTTTCTCAGTTTGTGTGAGCTAATAAGGGACAAATACAGTGGACCCTCGACTTACAGACGGCTCGATTTACTTTTCGAGTTATAGACTTCTCTGGCTGCGAAATTTAGGTTCGACTTGCAGCCAGAGAATCGACTTACAGACCAGGAAAAAACCAAAATGGAACAAAAACAGAACAAAAACGGCCGGTTACGGATTAATCGGTTTTCAATGCATTGTAGGTCAATGGAGACTCGACCTACAGACTTTTCAACCTGCAGCCACCGTTCCAATACGGATTAATTCCGTAAGTAGAGGGTCCACTGTATGGGGCATCTAGGAACTCTGTATTGGCAATCTGGTCTCAAGGGGATAAGAATAATTACTGAAGTGATCAGTAAATGTTTTTAACGCCTATTGCATCAGGTTCAAGAATGAGAAAGTCTACACAAACTGGTTCCAAAGAAGCAGACTTTAATACTGATTAATTCAACTGCGCTTTCTATCTTAGCCCTCCTTTGCACACAGCATTCATTATTACGCCCCTTTTGCTCTAATGCTTGTGATGTCCTGAGGCGAAATAATTTTATCCCATGCTAAATACAAGGTCCTTTCCATGCTGAAGGGACCCATCTTGTCACAAATACCTTCCAGATCTTGTCTTCTCCTGTTTGGATGGCATCACCAGCTGCTCCCTCTGTTGCCTTCTCCTCACAAAGGCAATTGAATTATTGTGAGTCTTGAGTCTCTTTGCGAAAGAAAGGCAGCATAGAAATATAGTAAATAAATAAGTAAATAATTACACCACCTGACAAGCAAAGTCTTATGCCAATGATACAGTCTGGTCTCATACTCTTCTTATTCTTTCTCATCTTGGATAGGATCATAATTTATTTCCAGATACTACCTCGCTTTGACAATATACGTACTCACATCTCCTCTGCTACGTTTTCCCAAGCTGGAGGAATCGCACCTTGTACACATAGTATGTCAAGTCTGCATCCTTGACTTAAATCCTTCTGAGGTGGTGCCCTCCAGTAAGTGTAAGGCCAGTCCTCCTTTCCAGCAATCGTTTGGATACAGAGTCATCATGGGAGACCAGCTGAACCTGGACGATTGCTTTGCAAACTCTAGCATGCCATGACTTCCAAATTTCAGAATCTTGCTGAGTTCTAGAGTTCTTCATCTTCCACTAAGCATCATCTCATATTCAGAAAAAAAGTGCATCTGTATCACTCCATCCAAATCTCTAAATAAACAAGTGCATCTGTATCACTCCATCCAAATCTCTAAATAAACAAGTGCATCTGTATCACTCCATCCAAATCTCTAAATAAACAATTTCAAAATTCTATAAGGAGAAGGCTGACATCGCTTTCTGGCCTGCAGCATCTAATCTGGCTGGAGTCAACACATGTGTTGAAGAATTAAGTATCTGTCAATACTTGGAACCCAGTTCTCTGAAGAAAATCCTGAGACATGTCAGAGGAAACCCCCTTTTCAAAACTAGAAATTTCACTCTTTACAATGGACAACTGCATTTGCTGCAGATTAAATCTCTACTGGCAGAAGCAATGACACGAAGATCACCATTCTGGATATGGCATAATGCTGTTCCTAATCCCGTGCTACTGGCATCTTGGTGCCAGTACCACAGTTGCTGCCAACTGGAGAGCAAGGTCTCTAGTCGGCAAATCCTGATGCTAGGCTAGCAGTCAATGTTTGCTTCAAAGTCTGAGAGGCCTTCTGGCAATTGGGATCACATTTATGCTTGAGAGACTGGTTGAGAGGACATTGGTTACCCTTTGGGTAACAAATAGTGGATTTAATGGCGTGGCTATGACAGACTAGCTTTGTACAAATCTCCTACTGTAGCCCATGAATCCGAAGAACACCATAATTTTTAGTTAGCCTGGCAAGGTCATTAATGTTAGAGTACCCAAGAAGTCGCTATAATATTAATTTCATTGCTCATTCATACACAACACATGGGATGGCTTGCCTTCCTTTTCCAGAGAACCATCTCTTATAACTCATATATACAGAATAGCGACAGAGATTAGATCACATCGAGGTTTTCATTCTCATGTCTTAGCTTGAGAAGAGCCGGTTCTTTCTCCTTTGCTGGTTTTAGAATGGAGTGAGGTCAGCGTTGGCATCCAGGCTTTCTTGAGTTTTAAAAAATCATGTGAAATTGCATCTATTTAAAGGAACATTCCACAAACACCCTCGTTATCGGAATGGTGGCCACATGAGCTCCTTGTTTTGATGAGTTTATGTTGCAGACCTTTATTTTATTTTTTTAAGTGTTGAGGTGTGATGATTCTTCGAGAGTGTGAATTCTGTGGAAGTAAAGAATTAGGAAGTCCAGTGTCAGGAGACATGTACAGACAGTCCTGCCCAACATTTCTGCAGAAAAAGGATGTTTGGAAAGAACCTAGTCAGTCATCTCACATACAGCAGGGATGGCAACCTGGTGGCCAATGTGCCAGGTTTGCCCCCCACCCATGAATTTGTTCACTAGTGGTCTGCAAAGGTCAGGGGGAAACTGTTGCTCTTCATTTCAGTTGTGGGCAGAGGTGGCCTATGGTCTAACCACTACCTGCAAACCTGGCCATTAACACCTCACACAAAAAAAGAGGCAAGAAAGGGGGCTGGTCTGCATAAAAATGCATAAGCTAAGCTATACATGCAGAAACCAAATTAGGATTTTTTTTTGTAGTTGAAACAAGGGATGTGCAGTATCCCCTGATCTGATCCAAGCCTAAGGGAAGGTACACTCATACTGCCCACCCTGTCTTCTATCCTTTGGATGACACCTCCACATGTTCCTCCATGAGCCTCCTGTAAGCAGAGCCAGCCTGTGTGGTCTTGGGCAAGCTGCAAAGCCTTCAGGTGCCCACGGAGGAAATGGTAAACAATTTCTGAGTATTATCTACTCGGAAAACCCTGAAAAGGGTTGTCATAAGTCAGAATTGACTTGATGTTGTATGAGGATTACTATTAAATCTCCATGAAAAACTCCATTCCTAAAAACACAGAAGCACAAATGGCTGTAACTTGGCATGGGACTATCATCAGTTTGGGTGCCACTGCATCCCTTTTGTGCAGACAGTTTCAGTGACACCATAGACTTTGAATATTCAGAGAGAGACACTGAAGAGGATTTTCACAGGCACCACATTAGGTGCAAGAGCCAGCAGACATTAGCATTGCACTGCCACGCAAAATAAAGCAGCAGCAACAGCAGAACCGTAGTAGACGAATTCTAACAAGAAGAAAAAAAGAAAATCCATACAAGGAGAAAGCAGGCATCCATCCACCTGCGCTGGCCCCGCTGGTAAGAAAAAGGCACTGTTGGCTCTAAAGTTGGCATGCTGAAGCAAATATCTCTGCCTCTTTCTCTCTCCAGCAGCCCCTCCACTGCCCTGTCCATTCTACGTAGAGAGGAGGATCCCATTGAATGGAGGGAGCTGTGAATAGGCCTGGCCCTTGGACCTTGGGCTGGAAGAGTCCAGTAGCCTCCGAGCAGTTAGAACAGGGCATTGAAGGCATGAGTGAATTTGCTTAGCCCAGCATTGGCCAACTTCCGTATTCTTCATCACAAATGGGAGTTTCCCCGTTCTTCAGTGCCATAGTATTCTGACAGATGGCAAATAACTCTGAGAGGGCAAAACCTGTCCTGCCACTTGATTACAGGAAAAGGTAATACCCTTTCCAGACTATGTGCCAGTCTTAATAGAAGAGCCACCCTCGCTGGCATGAAAGCTTTCCATTGTTTACTTTGTGTGTTGTCTGGCCTTATGTAAGCCTGCCAAGCTGTACTGCCTCATTTTCCGCATGCTTCCCTCTGTGTAAAGGTGAGACTGGAAACAGTGATTTGCTTCTCATTTTGTCTAGTAAATATTTTATTGCAAAGGGATTGACCATGATCAGTCTGCAGATAACCCAGGTTGGGGACCATGCTTTTCAGGACAGTGGTAGAGCTGCACAACTACAGAGTACCCTCAGCAGATTCGGCCTTTCAGGCAAAAGAGAAGGAGCCAGGCCCCTTTCCAAGTGGAGTCATTTTCAGGTATTGACCAAAGAGGTCTTCACATTAGGAATGGACAGTGCAAAGGGCACTGGGATACCCAGCATGGTGTAGTGGACAGAAAGATAGACCAGGGCTCAGGACCCCAGGGTCCGAATCACTCTGGGGGGTGAGGTGGAACTAGTAAACTCACTGCTTAAATATCCCTGTTAGGATCGTATGAATAAGTTTTTCATTCTTGGATGCACACCTTAAAGTGGCGATGGGTTTTTGAGTGTAGCAGGGAACCAGCGAGCAATGCTGCCAGGAGGCTGGACTCCATTCTGAGCCTGGACTCTTTAGCAGGATCATCCAAGGCAGAATGTCCAGAGTTTAGCCACCAGACTAAGATGCATCCACCCTCTTCAGTAGTAATGGCCACATCAGTGGAAGAGAATGGACAGTTCCAGTGCTGATGATGCCAAATAAACTTTGGGAGGCAGCTACTGGGCAGCAGTGGTAGCTGAAAGTGATGCTGGTGGAGGATCCTTCTCAAACAATGGCATTGTCACTCGGGCTAAATTTTGTTTGTACTGCACGAGAGAAGGCAATAGTAAACCATTGCTGAACCTTTCTTACCTTGCAAATCCTATGATGAGATAGTCTAAAATGAAACAAGAAATAGTGCTGGAAGATGAAAGCAGTTTATCAACTATTGGGCAAGAGCAAAGAACATGTATGAATAGTGCTGTAAGAATGATGCTGCTAGATTAAAGCTGAAAGGACATCTAGTGGCTAATGTGCACAGAGGTGAAAAGTCTGATGCTGCACAACACGTATAATTGTAACATGGGACATGAAAAATATGAATCAAGGTAAACTGAAGACTGTAAAGCAAGAAATTGATTTTTAAAAAATATTGCAGTGCTTGATGTTAGTGAACTAAAGTGGACTTGAACTGACATTTTCAACACACTACAAAGTGTGTTACTCTGGAAATGACTAAGAAGAAACAGAGTAGGTCCAATACCAAGATGAGATGTAGCACATGCAGTTTTGGGGTGATAGGATAGGATAGGATAACTTTATTACAGTCAAGGACCAGCAAGAGTTTGGGACTATAATGCAAGGGCTGATGAATAATATATGTCAGACTCCTGCAGGAAATAGGTGACGCATGCAAGACAGCTGTCATCAACATGGAACTAAGTAGGCTGCAGACGGACATTGCTGCCCAGCAAGAGAGGAGATTGCCAGACTCGGAGTCTGTCAAAGAAAAAAAAATCTCATTCTTCTGGCAGGGAAAACCATTGAATGAGACCAGGGAATATAGTGTTGGCTTTGCAGTTAGAAATACTCTGCTGAGATCTATTGATCCACCTACTGCGGGGAATGAAATAATCCTGTCTTTGCAGCTCCACTCATCAGCAGGACCGGTCACCCTCATTAGTGCATATGCACCAACACTGTCGTCTACAACAGAAGTCAACAGAAGTCATGCTGGAGCACGCCTTTGGACCTGCAACAGAAGGTGTCATATCTCCAGACTAGATTAGACAGAAAGGTCTTTAATCTCTCTAGATTGAGAGCAAGGACCAAAGTCCAGCTGAAATGCATGCGGGACTTCCTCTTCACAGATGATGTAGCCATTGTTGCCCACTCGGTTGAAGACTTCCAACAACTCATGAATCAGCAAGGCCTGCCAAGATTTTGGATTAACAATCAGCCTGAAGAAAACACAAGTCATGGGCCAGGGCGTGGACTCACCTCCTTCTATTACCATCTCCGCACAAGAATTGGAGGTTGTTCATGAATTTGTGTACCTTGGCTCAACGATCTTTGACACTCTTTCCCTAGATGTCAAGCTGGATAAATGCATTGGCAAAGCAGCTACTGTGTTCTCTAGACTCACAAAGAGAGTATAGCTTAATAAGAAGCTGATGGCATAAACCAAGATCCAGGTCTATAGAGCCTGTGTCTTGAGTGCACTCCTGTACTGCAGTGAGTCTTGGACCCTTTGTGCATGGCAGGAGAGGAAGCTGAACACATTCAGGCGCTCTGCATCGTGATGCAGGGCTGAGCTTCCCAAGAGGCATGTCTTCTGGGAGCAGCAGAGCAGAGGGCAGGGGTGTATGTGGAAGAGTGTGCGGCCCATGAAGGCAATCACTTTTCCAGTCACAGAGACTGGGAAGCTCCTGCAAACACCCAGCAGCATACAAGGAAGAGGGGGTCCACACTAGAAGCGGAGTCGGATGCTCCTACTTCCAGGAAGACAGAAGCACCTCTTGGAAATACTCTTCTCCCAGTTTTTTTAAAAATATATTTTAAAAAGCTGAGGCAGCTTTACTCATGCTGGCCCTCTGCAGATGTACTATCAGCCCCACCAATCAGCAACTGCTGAACTATAAGCCTCATCATCCCTTGCCAATCAGCGGCTGCTGTATTATAAGCCCTATCATCCCTTCAAATCAGCAACTGCTGGCCGGGCTTATGGGTATTGTGGTCCATTGCAGTTGGAAGGCTGCAGCTCGGAGAAGATTATACTGTTCCTTTTGGGCCTCAATGCCACCCCCAGCTGCCCACAACAAAACCCAGCTGTACTCCCGGCTTTCCTAGCAATACTAAACAAGGAAATATCCCACAAAGTTGCGTCTGTTACACCATCTGAGAGGATCAGAACCACGAAATGTGGGCCAAGTCCGCTGTGCCTGGCCCAACCTTTGTGAAATAGCCCATGTTAGTACTAAATATATGCAAGACTGCCACATCTGCCACAGACTGGACCTTGGAAAAGTTCCTTTCATGGACTACATGTCCTAGACTACCTTCACAAGTAGCCATACTCTTTGGGGACTGGCCTTGGAGTTGTAGTCAACAAAAAGCAAATCTCTTGACCATTCATAAGTTACTAACTTCTAAGAGCTGGAAGGACAGAAAATGCTGGGATTTTAATAATAAAAGTTGTCTGTACAGATGCAAAGGAGAGGGAGGCTCCTATACCTTCACTAGTTCTTCAGAAGAGTAGACCTATTCCACAAGTGTAGCTCCCAAGAAAAGTGAGGAAACATGGTCTTCTCACCAAGATGTTCATCTTTTTTCTTTTGCATCTCCATTTAAATCTAATAGGCCATCCTCAGCAAGAACAAGTCCTTTGTCTTCTAATTTTATGATGTGCCACAATTGACACACTGCCTGCCAACTGGGACCTGAAGCACCGAATAAATTTTCCATAGCATGAAGTTTCTCCCAGAGTTTTGACCTTGAAGCACTATCTCATTACTCTGATAGAAAGAGGGAGGCACTGGCCGGTAGGAGTTAAAACATCCCAGCCGCTGTGGGGCTGTACCCATCACTACCATCCCATTCATCATTTGCAAATGTGATTAGACTTGCCAGGCCTTGACTAAAATAGGGCATGTCCAAGTTGGGAATACAAAATGGAAAGATACTGATGACTTTCCGAACAATTTTAGCAAAAATGTGTTTTTCACAAGCAATCATGTTAGGGAGACATCCACATCATTTTTAAGGCTCACATTGTTGTTGTTGATGATGATGATGTGCCATTAAATCCACTCTGACTTATGGTGACCCTTTTCAGGGTTTTCTAGGCAGAAGTACTCAGAGGTGTTTTGCCATTCCCTTCTTCTGACGGCATCCTGTGGACGGTGTAGCTCATCCAAGAACACACAGGCTGGCTCTTCTCCATGGAGGCACAGCGAGGGAATCAAACTCCCAACGTCTGGCTGTGCAGCCAGATACCTAAATCACTGAGCTATCCAGCTGTTTTCCATACCACCACGTTAAAAAAAATACATCCCCCCCCCCCAAAAGCTCCCAAAACGATATAACCAGAATTGTTTATTTGGTTTTGCACAGAGAGATCTTGACATTTGGACCTGAAGGTGTACCAGGTGGCAGAAGAGTGGAAACATTCCTATGGCACATTAAATCCCATCAACACTTTTGATCTCTTTATAGCTATAAATGGGAGTAACTGTTACGTGAAAAAGCATGTACGATATCACAGATTGGACTTTTGCTAACAACTGCTAATAGGCAATAAAGATAGAAAAAATGCCAAGGTGGACAGATACAAACAGGTTCCAACAGTCACATTATCTTCTCTTTGACTTCGAAATAAAAGGGGGGGACCTGTTTGGCCCTTACAAAGTATTGCCTATTCTTTGACTTTGTGTTTACTGAAAGGCGTGCTGCATCTGTCCACATGGATTCAAGGGTAAAGATGGATGATAAGAAATACAAATCTCTGTGAGATAAGACAAGAGGCTACAAGTGGTTGTGTTCTCTCTGAAACAGAAACAGTGCATTGTAGCACAGACTATAAATATCAATTTTCATACATCTTCAGAATGAATGGGGCTGCCAGTAGGCAGATTTTCTTACAGCATAAAAGGACAGTAAATTCTTTGTGAATAATTTGTATTGTGCTTTTATTGCCCATAACTGAGAAGGAGCATGTGGGATTTTTCAAGGAAAACGTCTTGCCCTGACTATGCCGTTGATGACCATGCTTTTTTTTTTTTAAGAAACAATAAATTGTCATAAAGTGAACACGAGCTCCTCGCTGGTTCTATGTCGATTGAGGGGCACACCTTCTCTTGTCTCTTTGTGACAAGATGAACTGTGGGTTGTGTTTATTCAGAACTCTATTGGTAGGTAAAGGTAAAGGTTCCCCTTGACATTTAGTCCAGTCGTGTCCAACTCTAGGGGGCGGTGCTCATCCTGTTTTCAAGCCGTAAACCCAGCGCCTGTCTGAAGACAGTTTTCCATTGTCACGTGGGCAGTGTGACTAGGGAACGCCAAGGTGGTACCTATTTATCTACTCGCATTTGCATGATTTCGAACTGCTAAGTTTGTGAGGAGCTGGGACAAAGCGACGGGAGCTCACTCCGTCGCGTGGATTCGATCTTACGACTGCTGGTCTTCTGACCCTGCAGCACAGGCTTCTGCAGTTTAGCCCGCAGCGCCACCACGTAGAGATAGTGTTTATTTTCTTTCTTAGGAAATCGATGTTACTACCTATAATTAATGGAATTGTAAGATGCAATTCCGTGCTCTTTCTCTGGCAATGATACGTTGGTGGGATAGCTAAAACAGAGTGGAGATGAAGCACCATTGAACCTTATGAGACTAAGGGGGCAACCACGCATGCCAAAAGAACCCCAGTTCTGCTATTATTTAAATGGTTTTATAAATTTCTATTCACACGACACAAGGGTAACATCGATTCATTAGGCCAGCTAACTGGTTTTTCCCCACCTCACCGGCATGCCCTTTTAAAAATAATCCAATCTCTAAATCACTTTAAATCCTAATTTTTTCAACATATGTGAATGTTGCTGTTGATTTATTTACTTTGCAAACTAGTCAGGTTTTTGGATGCCATGGCCACTGCATCACCACTTTGCTGCTGCCTTTTTTTTAAAATACTTAGTGATCAATCACTTTTTCTTTTATATTTTTTCTCCACAACAGTTTACCAATGTATCACTTGGCCAGTTCCCCCCCAACATTACATCGTCCCTGCTTTTTGTGACTTATAGTTAATTTCTCCCCCTAGCTTTTCAACAACAATTCAAGTCCTTTTTAATGCTACCCTGCATTTATCTAGTGACACATACGATCAGGTGACAGGAAAATGTCATGTATATACCACTTTACTAATAAATTACTTACAATATTTAAAAAGAAAAATTTCAGGGAGCAAGGATCCGGAAATAACATGGAAAATTAATTGATTTATATGAGATGGCAAGAAATGTACCAATTGAACTAATAGCCAGGTGAATGGGCACATGGGTATATATCCCACATGACTATGGATACAAATATATCAATATAAACATAGGAAGAAAAAGAAATGATTCAAATTGTCCATCTGTTTAGGCCCTGACTTGCTTCTGAGCATCCCTACATAGGACTTATTTACTCAGGAATTGCATAAGAGAGCAAATGCTTAAAGTAAAGGACTGCACATGGTATTAATAGCTATACGTGAGATATATTTTAATGCAAGTGCAGGGATTGTGTCCCATTCAGTTCAGATAGTCAGTTTTGAATTCTAGGACATCACATCAGAATCAACAACAAAAACATTCTCTTCTTCTGCAGGCACGCTGGGACCATGCAGCTTTCCCAAGGCTAAATAGGCTGGTTTCTTTCCCTCTCCCCCCCCCCCACCCCATAGACATAGTGGGAAGTCAGACTCCAAAGATATCTGCTTCACTAATTTATCTGGCCAGGAGCACATAAATATACTTGGTTATAATGCTTGGTTTAAAAAAAATAGATGGCTGACTCTGTTTAGGAACTCATACTGTTATGCAGTTTGCAAAGTGTCTCTACATGAACAGTACAGATAAAATAGCATCAACCCATTGCAAATGGCTTTGCCACATTGTTTGAATGTTACATTATTTGTATTATTCAAAAATTGTAATTAAAAACTCTTTGGAGTTTTTAATAAATCCACAGGGTGTGCTACATGCATTTTCTGGCTGTTGAGTCATATTATATTTGCATTTCCTCTCCCCTAGTCTTTATGCGTGAATAGGGTGACAAACTAGGCACCGAACGAACTATCATCCTCCAAAATAGATGCCACAGAGCAAATCTGTCATTAGAGCTCTGTAATGAGAGTCTCCTACTATGTCTGTTTGTTTACTACAACAAACTGACACAGACTCACTTTGGAATTTCTCATTAGGGTAGTTAACATTTGTCTGAGGTTAATCATCATCTTACAATTGCAGAGCTGGAAGGAACCCTATGGGTCATCCAGTCCACCCCTTGTTGAGGAGGCCCAGTGGGGAATTGAACTCACAAGAACTTCATTTGTTTACCTTTGGTTACAATCTTTTGGAACTTCAAATTCAAAGATTTCCCTTCAGATTGTTTTTCAGAGCGTTGCCGGTGTTATTTAAGAAGAGAAAAGAAAAACAATAACTGCAATTTGCAAGGTGACCTTAACTATCTCCAGTTCAGTCAGATGAGAATACCAGGGGGAAAATAAAAAGCAGTTATTTGGCTGCTGAGGAAAAATAAAGGAGACGAAGACCAAATGAAAAAAGAAGAAGAAGAAATTGCTGAATATGAGATTTAGGGTTTCAATTATTGTGTTTTAAACTGGTCCAGCTTGTGTACGTGCTTGCATGCTGGATAAAGCTATGTAGAGGCGTCTGCAAGGAATGATACAAGCTAGGTCAACGATGACTTGGCAGTTTGCCTCTGTGAAAGCAAGTCACGTGATTTTAAAGAACTGCTCAGCCTGCTGCTGGGCGGGCTTGCTTGTTTTCTCCCGGTTGGGGGGGGGGGGAGGGCAAACCAACAGAGAAGTTAAACTATGTAAATATGACTAAGGTGATATTCCTCCAAGGCCTTTTGCCATTGTCTATCCTTTTGTGCCTCCTGAGGGCAGAAACAATTACTCTGGTGATTAAGCAAAAATGAATCATAAACCGCAGGCTACAGCATTCCCTTTGGATGATTAAGGAAGGCTGTCATCCCAAGCATGCTTGGAGAAGTTGCTTTTTTTTGGACTACAAGTTCCAGAATTCCCCAACCAGAAACATTTTTCCAAGCTCAGGAAAATCAGCTTTTCTAAGTGCTGAATCCAAAACATGTTTTGGAGAAAGACATTTAGACTCAATAGGACTTCCTGAGTAAACATGGTTTAGATTACACTTCAAGGAGGCAGATGTTAAAATCAAATGCTGCTGTTCAAGGACACAGTGGCCGCAAACATCTGTCTGTCTACAGTCCCTGATGACCCCTTTTTAAAATGCACCTTGTCTGTGTGATAGTTTTGGAACATATTTCTGATATAAGCCAGCATGCTGCATAAATGCCACTGAAGAGTCAAACAGTCTGAAATCTGGCTTGTTGCATTCTTGAGTTACAATAAAACTCCACTTATTTTCATATATGAGATCCAAAGCAATTGTGTTCGTCTTTATTTCTATATTCTTTAATGAGGAAATAAATCCTCATGTGACTGCAAGGCCTACAATGGTTGGGATGTTCATTTTAATTTTTCCAAATCTATTCCCTCATTAAATGCTTTAATGTATGATAACAAAAAGAATTCAGAAGAGACAGAGGCCCAGATGTGCTTACATCCTTGTCAATTTCAAGGCCAAGCTCCACAACACAGTAATCAATCATCAGTCCCAAAACACAGCGAGAGCTGATGCAAGACTTGAAAGTGAGAAAGGCTTATACTATTACAAACAGACTCTTGATGCTCCGCATCTAGGAGTGTATCTACAGTATACACAGCTACAACAGCTTGATTCCACTTTAACTGCCTCCTCTCTATCCTATGGACTACTGAGATTGCAGTTTGCTGAGGTACAAGAAATTCCCTCCACAATAACAAATAATTATAATGATTTTAAAAATCAAGATGACTTACCAAACTACAGATCCCAGGAAAAGCTGCTGCTCCATTCGGGGCAGCCCTCAAACCTAATACTCTACCGTACCTTTCTACCTGGGAACGGCAACTGCCCTTAAGGGAGTGGCGTTGGATTGACTTTTGTTGTTGCAGGGTAAAACCCAAATCAAAGCCTGTGAGAGGTTTGTTTGTTTGTTTGTTTTCATGGATGGTGGGTAGCATTTGAGGCTTAGAGCAGAACACTGTTCTTTTGCACTTTGTGTAGGAGTGGGCACTTCATATGTCCCTGGGTATACCTGGAAGAAATCAGCATCTTGGCCCTTTGCCTGGCTGATCCTGGAAAGGCCTTGGCAGAGGTTATCCATGGTAGGCCTCGTATGTAACTGAGGTTCCTTTAAGGAATCTGTAGCCATCTCTCACACACGTCACAGAACGCAGATCACGTATGTGGAGATGGAAGAGTCCCTAGCAGGATTCCTCCTCTCTTTCTGTTAGGGACAAAAGTGCAACAGCATGATGATAAGTAATTGGTTATTTTCTACCTAGGGCTTTCCCTTTCTCAGGTGCTTAACGAACCTTGTGACACAGCCGCTATAACTTCAGGACAGCAGCCAAATCTCTGGGTTCAATCCCAAGTAGCTCGGTCAAGGTTCACACAGTTCTTCCATCCTTCCGAGGTCAATAAACTGTGTACCCAGCTTGTGGGGGGAGGCAATGTGTAGCCTGCATAATTAAATTGTAAACTGCCCAGAGAGTGGTTCAAGTGCTATAGCGTGGTATAGAGGCAACACATTTTTGCTTTGCTTTGCTTTATGGCAAATCACTATTTGACTTTGTGCTTTTCTTTTTATCCAAACTACCCCTTAGGATTTACTTGGTATCCAGGTGGATCTGTCATGCATTGTTTGTGGACATTTGGAAACGTTCCGCTGAACGTCTCTAAGCAAACAAAGGTGTGCCTTTCGGGGTGGTTTGAAGGGAAGAGAATCAGCTTAAAAAAACAGCAAAATGAACAGGAGCATGTGTATAATATATTGCTCCTGTGACTGATATCCAGCTTTTTTTGAAACGGACATATACACATACTAGCTCTCAACCCTTGCTTGGAGAAAGTTAGTTTTGGTGAACACAGTTGCCAGAATCATATAAAAAACTTGCTGCCATTTTGTGTGTTCCCCCCTCCCCTGTTGTCTTTATATTTGATATTATGCTGTAAATAGACAGGATGTTACCTTCTTTTAAAAGGAAGTCCATCCTTTATGGTACAGCTATAGAAATCAAGGGTGATTAACAAACATAAACATACTAGTTCTAACATTTATTTTAAAAAGAAATCAAGAACATAGAAAGTTGACAAATAAGAGGACTGGTGTGGTTAATGTGTCCAAGCCAATGAGGGTGAATGAAGAAGCAAAAGAAACAAAGGAGATGCCAGCTTTGTAATCAGAAGGTGATAAAACATGATTTCCTTCTCAATGCACAGTTTAAAACTTCTGTGTCTCAACAATCAACTAGCAAATTAACTCCACTGCTACACAGACAAATTAATTCCTTGCTTATCTCTGGATGACCAATCACCATGCAAAAACCAAGCTAATTTGCAGCTTTCACCACTGCAGAACCCTAACGGTAGGGAAAAACACTGCTTCCAACTTTTGAAAAAGCTTTAACTCTTACTGCTTCTCTAATTGCACTGTTGGAATATCTTTATTTTTGCCCTGAGGCTACAGCAGAAGTTGTATCAGTGTCCCCACCCACCCGCAGTACACTTAACAAATTCATGTTTTCAGCTTGTAACATAGAAGTCAAATGACACTTAGTTTAAAAAAAAAAAGTTTTTTTTAAATTCTAAAGCAGTGATTTCAAATCTTTCAGCTTTCCCACTGAGGGCACATCTGCGCTGGCAAAATGCCATTTGAATAGCTTTTTGTGCTGTTTGGTTTATGGTCTGAATATTAGAGATAGGCATGAACTGCTTGTTCAGGGGTTTGCGCTGGTTCATTTTTTGGTTGAATTGATATTCGGCACTTCCTAGCCATGCTACCTCCAGCATGTGTCCAGAGGAAGTGCCCAGAGGAGGCGAGGCAGGGAACTCAGGGCACTATCTCTGAAGGAGGTGGGGCTGGGAAGCCTCAAACACTAATTCAGGTGAAAAACAAATCACCTCCTCTCTAGTCCAGGGGTCCCTAACCCCCAGTCCACAGCCAGGTGCCAGTGACAGATATCCCGCAGAGACAGATATCCCGCCCCCCGAATGCACACACCCCTCCCACCCACGAGTGCACTCCACCCCTCCATGCATCCGTGCTAGCGCACCCCTCCCCTCCATGAGCACACTCTGCCCCTGTGCAAGTGTGCCCCGCCCACCCATGAGCATGGGGGGGTGCCTTGCACCCCTATGCACAGACCCCCCCAATGGTCTGTGACTCAGAAAAGTTTGGAGACCACTGCTCTAGTCCACATATGTGAGCAATTCCCAACCATGGGTAACAAAAGGGTTCTTGGACTGCAGTTCCCAGAAGCCTTCACTACCAGCTATGCTGGCCGGAGTATCTGGGCGTTGAAGTCAAAGAACACTTGGGTTACCCAAGGCTGGGAAACACTGACTTTGAAAGATCCATCATACCCCTTTTTAGAGATGCTCCACTCCTTTTGGGCACAGCAGTGGGTATATAGGTTGGTTAGTTGGTTTTGCCTGATTTGGAGCGCTCCTAAGTAGTCTGTTTCGTAGTCCATATACTGTAGATGGTTAGTCTACACCAAAATACAGCTTTGAGTGGTGTTATTTGAGGTGAAAATCATGTGATGTATTTTGCGGATTGAGGCATTGAAAGGAATGATGGCGAACCACCCCTTCTCTATTTTCATCTGTTCTACCATTTTAAATTTTTAAATAAATGTTTCCCTATTGATACAGCACTATTCTAGATAAATTAGATACATTGGCAGTATTATGTGTACCATGCTAGGTAGATGCATTACTGTTTTGCTATGTCTCTTACTTTCTCTAACAACAAAAGGGGCATTCACCATGGCTCACTGAATGATGGTTGCAGGAACAGGCAGGGAAGGTGGAGGGAAGGAGGATATCATTACTTGAAAGAGGGACAAACTGGGCAGTCCAAAGACCTGTATGAACCTTTCTGCATCAATGTGAATGGGAGAATCACTTAAGTGAAAGATAAAATAGATTGAGAAGGCTTCCAAAATGGTCCTAGTGGCATCCAGAGCATAAAGGCTGCTTGCTAGCATCCAAATTTTTTTGCTGCTCTTTGAACAATAGGATGATGCAACCCAAGCCATTCTAGTTCGCCCATTTAAATCAGAAAAAACAAATGAAGATTTCAGTGTACTGTCCAATGACAAGATGGAGCATGCATATTTTTTATTATACTTTGCTATATGTACCCGCTTGTTATTTTATTTTCTTGTACATTTCTGGTTAGTCCCTACCTTTGTTTGTTAGAGGTTTAAGCCTTATTGTGTAAATTTAGTTGATAGTAGTTTAGCTTAGAGACCCTTTTTTCTTTAGTTTAGAGACTAAGCGTGGTGAAAACTCCCTCACTTTCTTTTAATTCCCCCCCCCCAGGTGGAATTAAGGTTGGTGATTGCTGGTCAGCCTGGAGAGTTATGTGGGGGCAAAATGTAATATCAGTGGTGACAGGGAGGGGGAGATATGGTGCTGGAGGGAGCGTAGGCTGTTTCAGGAGATCCCAAGTTCAGCAATTAGTCCCAGTCTGGGGCTCTAATGTTTCCTTTCCTGGACAGATGAAAAGTTTTTCCTCCCTCCCTCCTCTTTCTACAACGGATCGAGAAGCCTGTTATTTCAGCTAGGGTGTTTCTAATATACTGTATGGGTAATTATGGGCAGGGGGAGATATGGCGTTGGTGCAGTAGTGATCAAACCTAGAAGAACAGCGGACAGATGTCTGAAGATTGTCTCCTGTTCTAGCTCTGCTGCCACCTGTTGGAATCTAAGTAACTAGCCTAGCCAGCCTCCCTCTCTGCCCCTGGTGTTCATAAATGCCAGGTCTGCCTGCAACAAAACCCATCTCATCCAGGACTTGATCCTGGATGAACAGGCAGACTTGGCCTGTAATAACTGAGATGTGGGTGGGCGCTGAGGGCGGAGCTACTCTTTCCCTCCTGGGTATGCCCACCTGAGTATGCCATCGAACACCAGGGCAGACTGGGTGGGCGGGGGGAGGGGAGTGGCCATTGTTTAGAAGCACATCTTTGAGGCTACTAGGCTCTCTGCGGTGGCAAGCCTGTGTCTAGAGGCTGTCTACGTGTCGTTTGGGGAGTGGCTTTGGGATTGTGCTGGCATACTGTGCTCTCTGAAATCTAGCACAGTCCCTGCTAGAGCTGGCAGATTTCGTCTCCACGGTGCTGTTGGGGTCCCCCAGACTATTGGTTCTGGGGGACTTCAACATTCACACAGAGAGTGAGGTTTCCAGTCCAGCTCAAGAGTTCCTAGAAACCATGGCTTCCTTGTACTTGACCCGACAAGTTAGTGGTCCTACCCACGTGGGTGGCCACATGCTGGATCTGGTCTTCACTGCTGAGCAGAGAAAGTGTGCTCTGATGGTGGCCGACTTGATATCGCCCCCCCTTGTCATGGTTGGATCAGCACCTAATTAAATGCTTCACAGTGGCACTTCCCTCCTCTGGGGAGCTTGGACCCATTAAGATGGTCCACCCCTGCAGGTTACTGGATCCTGTTGGATTCCAAGATATCATGTGCGGGATTCTGCCTGACTTGGTTGATGCTCCTGTCAATGCTCTGGTGGATGGCTGATATACTGCCACCACCAGGGCGGTCAACACAGTCACACCTAAAAGCCCTCTGTTGTCGAGCCTGACCAGCCACCCTGGTTTCACCAGCAGCTGAGGGCCATGAAGCATAATTGGAGAAGGCTAGAGAGCATTTGGAAAAGGGTCTCGATGGAAATTAATTTAAAAGCTGCCAGGATTGCGTCTATCCTTTACCTAGTAAGGTTAAAGTTTGCTAGAAGATCATTCTTCACTGACCAGATAAATGAAACTCACAACGAGCAGGCGGAACTTTTCCGTATAGTCTACGATCTATCCAGAGTTGGCCACAGTAATAGGCCTCCCACTATTATTTCCGCGACCAATTTGCGACATTTTAAAAATCTAAAGTGGAGGCCCTCCTCTGGGACCTTGATCCTTTTTACAGACAGTAGATCGAGTTGAGATGTCCAGTGCATCGTCTTGTCTGGAGAGGTTAACCTGCTTTCAGTGATGTCCATTGAGGTGGACAGGTGCTTGCGTGCTGTCGTGCCACCCCCTCCTCCTTAGACCCTTGCCTGGCTTGGCTCATCAAAGCAGCCAAGCTGGTACAGTAACAACAAAATGGGCCACTGCAATAGTTAATGGGTCTCTCCAGGAGGACATGGTTCCCCCTGCCTTCAAGGAGACACTCATTAGGCCTATTTGAAAGAAACTTAATTTGGAGGTGGATGAAATTGGTAATTATTTATTTATTTATTTATTTATTTTATTTCTATCCCGCCTATCTGATCATATTAGACCACTCTAGGCGGCTTACAGTAAAAAACAACAATATAATTTTAAAACTTTACAGCAGAAGCGTAAATGAAAATAAAGAACAGAATAAGAGAAAGATCGTCAAGGGTTTTCTGTTGGGAAGGCCTGCCTATACATCAATGTTTTTAGTTGTTTCTTAAAAATGCCCAGCGAGGGAGCCGCGCGAATCTCAGGGGGCAAGTTGTTCCAAAGGCGAGGAGCCACCGCCGAGAAGGCCCGGTTTCTGGTCTTTTCCTTTCGGGCCTCTCTCGGCGTTAGGCTCCTCAGCCTTATCTCCTGGCTCGCGCGAGTGACACGGGTAGATCTTGGTGGGAGAAGGCGTTCCGCCAAGTATCGAGGTCCTAAACCGTTTAGGGCTTTATAAGTAAGCGTTAACACTTTGAAATCAATGCGGAATCGGATGGGCAGCCAATGCAATGCGGCCAGAGTGGGGGAGATATGTTGGTATCTTCTCAGCCCACTGAGTAATCTGGCCGCCGCATTCTGCACCACCTGTAGTTTCCGCAGCAATCTCAAAGGTAGCCCCACGTAGAGCGCATTACAGTGGTCTAATCTCGAGACTACAAGCGCATGCACCAGAGTGGTGAGAGACCCCACATCAAGGTAGGGCCGCAGCTGGGCTATCCGCCTGAGATGGAAAAAAGCGGAACGGACCACGGACGCCACCTGGGTCTCCATGGTGAGCGCCGGGTCAAGATGGACACCCAAGCTACGGACCCCATCCCTGGTGGGCAGGGTCACCCCCCCGAAAATGAGGGAGTTTCCCATGTCCCCAGGTGTGGGGGCGCCCACCCTCAGTACCTCCGTCTTGTCCGGTTTCAGCCTCAGCCCGTTCTCCTGCATCCATTCCTGTACAGCCTCCAGGCAACGCCGAAGGGACAGAACGGCATCTCCTGCAGTTGGAAAAAAGGAGATGTAGAGCTGTATGTCATCCGCATATTGATGGCACTGCGCTCCACACCTCCTGATGACCCCTCCCAGCGGCCTCATGTAGATGTTAAACAGCATTGGGGAGATGATCGACCCCTGAGGGACCCCACAATTAAGGCACCACGGGGCCGAAACATTCTCCCCAAGCTGTACTCTCTGGGGACGGTCCTCCAAGAAGGAACGGAGCCAAGCAAAAGCCCGGCCACCTATCCCCAACTCGGCGAGCCTCCCCAGGAGGATACCATGGTCAATGGTATCAAAGGCCGCTGAGATATCGAGGAGGACCAACAGAGACACTTTGCCCCTGTCAGCCTCCCTCAATAAGTCATCACACAGGGCGACCAATGCCGTTTCTGTCCCATGGCGCGGCCTGAAGCCCGACTGGAATGGATCCATTGCCAATGTTTCTTTCTTAAGTAAAGTGGTCAGGAAGGTGGTGGCTGATCAGCTCCAGGCACTCCTGGAGGAAAATGATGCCCTTGATCCGTTCCAGTAAGGCTGTTGTTTGTCTTGTTGTTGTTAGCCACCCAGAGTGGCCTGGTTGCCAGATGGTGTGGCGAATGAATGAATGAATGAATGAATGAATGAATGAATGAATGAATGAATGAACGAACGAACGAACGAATGAATGTCAGACAGGCAGTTATTTAAGAATTAAAACAAACATTTGGGGGGAAAGGTTAAAAAATAAATAAATGGTACAGCCAGATGAAATTCTGGCTGTCCCTGGAGGAGGCAATAGCCCTGGACTCCTAGGCAACCATTCTGCATATGCATCTTGGCTGCTAGCCATTCTCATTCATTTGCTGCCTGCCCACTTCCTATGGCCAGTACTTGAAAGGTGCTTCAGTGGGAGGAGAGAACACTGGCAAAGGGGGGGGGGGCTGTTATTGATTTGAAATGCTCCTGCTTGGTTCGCCACCAACCTAACCCTGCCCAGATAAGTCATGTTCCCAAGAGGTTCAGAGTGAAGTAATTCACCTATTCATTTTTGAGTTTACCTTATGCAGCTGCATGGCTTCTTTTTACAAACACAAAGCAACCCTTTTCCTACAGCCAAATGGCTTTAACCATAACTGTTCAGGCATGTGCTACTCATTGTTAGCTAGTACTTCTAGGAAACTGAAACCGAGGGTGGGAAAAGCAGAAGTTAGAGATTATCTTGGCAGACAGACATCCCACACAAAACATTCTTCATGATCTTTGCCAAAACTGTAATGGTTTGTTTTGATTGTGTGTGGAGTGGTGAGTTGAGTACAGAAGAAGCTTTCAGGGCTCAACAAGCAAATCCCAAGAGTGTCTTCCACATTAAATTTAACCTCTGATAATGGCTTGTCCTTCTGGGCTTGTCCAGAATTAAATACCTTCATGTATTAATTTCTCACATGTACATCATAACTTTGCATGGCATGTCTAAGGTTTTCAGGTGCAGACTTAAGGAGTTACTTAACTTAGAGCTTGATCATACTAGGAATTTGCCACATTCCAGTCTGTACTTAAAAGGTTCTTAAATGTGATATATTTTAACTTTAACTTGAACAATCCTTCTGTCCACACTGGAAATGGTGCTATGACACCTCTTCTATGTTCTCTACAGGTCCACATAGATAGAGCAAGGTTTATTTGGTTGCCTTGCAAGTAGGGATTTACTCACAAGTGAGGAGGCAGTAGCAATAGCACCCACAGACTGCTCCAGTGTGAGAGGAAAACATTAAGGTGACAATTGGGGAGGAGAAGGGGGAACTCCCCTTTCACCATCTTTCTTCTCAGAGAGGGCATTTTTATTAATGACTTTGATGAGGGAATACAGGGAATGCTTGTCAGATTTGCAGATGACACAAATTGAGTGGAGTAGCTAATACCCTGGAAGACAGAAACAAAATTCAAAATATCTGGATTGGCTGGAGCACTGGGCTGAAAAAACAGAATGAATTTCAACAGGGATGAGAGAAAAGGAGGAATAAGTGCTGCTTTTGCAAAATCCTGTAAGTACTTGGATGAGTAGCAAAACATTTCAACCTACCAAGAAAAAAGTCAGTTGCCAGAACTCAACTTCCGTATAACCATACTTAGATGACTGAGAATGTTCACAGCTATATCACAAGCTGAATATTAGCCAACAAAAAAGGCAAATGCTATTTTAGGCTGCATTAACAGAAGTATTGTTTCCAAATCCCACGAGGTGCTAGTCCCCCTCTATTCAACACTGGTTAGCCTTCACCTTGAGTATTGTGTCCAGCTCTGAACACCACACTTCAAGAAGGATGCTGACAAATTGGAACAAGTTCAGAGGAGGGCGACAAAGATGATCAAACTGAAACCATGCCAACAGCAATCCCTATACCAATCTATATGCCAGTCTGGATAGGCTCTAACACAGATCTGCTCCCATTTATCTTCAGCATGGCTGTCTTGTACTGTATATCTTCAGAGCAGGTGCTTAGATCATTCACAGCTACTAGTTTTGAAAACTGCAACAATGTAATGTTTTATTCAACTTTAGATAAGAGTGCTTCAGGCAATATAATTCTGATAGTTGTAGACTGATAATTGACTTGTTTTCACAGCCTGATAGCCTTTACTAAAGAACCGCTGTCACTTTGTCCATTGTCTGTATCCCCACCAAGTTACGTGGCCGTGCATAAATTTGACAGGCATAGAGTCTCACAGGTTCCCTGTTCTGCTTGCAACTCCAGTGCAACCCTGACTCCACCAGAGACAACGATTTTCCATTTTGTCCTTTTACTTTTTATTTTCTTTTAATAAAGTGTTTAGTTAGAATTCTTGGTCTGGCTGACTTTTTTTTCCAGAGAAACCTCAGGTTATCTGAACCCCAAATGCCTTGCCAAACGTCAACCATAACTACCAAGAGGCTTTTGAGCATGCACAGAGTGCAAAATGGCTTTACTGTAACTGAGATGGTGGCAACCTAGAGAAGGGGAAGAAAGTGTAACTCCTTCCCTTTGGGGCTCGGTGAGCTGAGTTTACAGACTAGGAAGCATGGGTTAGAAGTTGGTAATTGATGAAAAATCGAATCAGGTTCTTGGATTTTCGCTTGTGAGATGTCACTTTGTGATTGTTAGTGAGCAGGAGAGGGTATTCCATAGATCGTCTTGACTGCTGCCATTGGTGTTGTCAACATTCAGGCTTCCCTTTGCTATGTAATGTTTTGCATCCTTTTTTCTGCTGGCAGTGCGGGCATTATATTGTGCAGCAACACAAGGGCATTTCCTGGCCTTTTGAATCATAGATACAGAAGCACAATATCCCACATTCATAAGCCAGAGTTTATTTGTTTGTTTGATTGCTTTGAAGAATTGAATTAAAAGCTGCCGTTGCTGAGACTATGGCTTGCAGAAGTGGTAATGCTAGAGGAGAGGTGAGACCCTGAAGTGGAGCATCACCCCTCCTCCTCCTTATGGATGGGCCATCCGTGCTGCATTATCCCCAGCTAGTGCCGTCCAGCTGAAGGGCATATAGATCAGGGAAGACTGTTGCAGCTAAATCCTAATAAAGATTATAATATGACAAAGTTCGAATCCACACGACGGAGTGTCAAGGGGAAACTTTACCTTTACCTGATGACAAAGGACCACCTGACTGCATTTTTGTCCACTTCACAATCCTTGTACGCTTCAGCAGTATTTTTAACTGGTAATAATGGTGTTAGGAAAATTCAAGCATCTGGAGTTGTGAGGAAAAATCAGCTTTAAAATGGAAAAGTTGAGCTCCATGTCATCTTTTGACTGGAAGAAAGTGGCTGCAGTAA